>NC_049207.1:13224263-13550172 GCF_013347855.1 Anguilla anguilla | reverse complement strand
TCTTGTTTTCCTGAGATTAGGACTGAATAAAGCTATGTGTGCCTGTGCGCTTGTATCTGTGTGTGCCCGTGTGCCTGAGTGTGTGTAGATTAAAAAGCTTTTGGTCTGCTAGTTGAAGCACAGGTCTTTCACGGGCTTGGGCTTCAGACCTGGAGTGGCTAGTCTAAATGTACTGAAATACAGGTGGTGGTGGTGTGTGCTGACAAGACTGTTTAAATAATTACTGTGATATAGCCTTTGGTATGTGCTGAGAAGTGTGTTTAAATAATGTACTGTAATACAGCCAATGCTGTGTGCATAATAACTATAATATAGCCTTTGGTATGCACTGGAAGTGCATTTAAATAATGTACTTTAGCACAACCCGTGAAATGTCCGGGGTTTACAGTACATGCGTGCCTTACCATGGGCCCTTTTAGTGGTGATAAAGGAGGAAACTGCCGCAAAGGTGCCTACATCAGCAAAATTCCTGCCCTACAGGGTCTGTTCATTATCCTTCGACCTCATTTCTTAATTGTTTAATTGAAGGCCTTATTAGGATGAAATACCTCAGCTGGTGTGCCATGCCTAAATCATTTGCTAAGTGAGTGGTAGCTCTAATAGTGTCAGGCCTCTAGGCCCTCAGGGGCTGAGTCTGCCCAGAAACATTATTGGTGTAAACTAAACTAAACTGCTTGAGGGAAGGGGAAGTTTTTTCAAAACCATTTCATCCAGATATGTGGGTCATTCATTGCTGATGTCAGGTGACCTGTCCAGTGAGAATCGTTACTGAAATGGAAAAACGAAGAACAGTACAAACACCGCAGGTGCTCAACCGCTCACACGAAAACAGCTTTCGCCCTTTTCTGTTAGTTTAAAGCGCAAAAGGAGAGCCGCAAATGGCCGTACGGGGAAAAATCATCAGATATACCGTGCAGTGTACTGTGTGAGCCTGTACTCCGCTGAGTTTACCCCAAGAGCAGCGGGTCCCTGATGGAAGACTGAGAGGCAGACAGCGTGCAGCCGGCTCTCTCAATGCTTAATTATGTCCCGTGTTGTTGCAAACAGTCTTTAGGGAACTTAGGAAGCCGTCAGTGCTTAGTCTTGTGACGGTGGCTCGCCTGTCTGACACTGCCACGACACCGTACTCACTCCACACCGCTGCGGTCCCTGCTACGCTCACTAACTCCACGTAGCTGTATTTCAGTACAGTAAGCCTTATAAATTATGAACACAGTAGTGCCGATAGTAATGAGTCAATAGGGACTGTCCTGTTCCGTTTCTCATCTGAGATAATTGTGTGTGTGTGTGTGTGTGTGTGTGTGTATGCACCTTTATCTCTTTTGTAATGACCATGGGAATAAAAGTGGACAGGGACTGCAACAAACTGTTTTGCCAGTCAGATGTAAAACAAGACACTTTTGCACTTTGAATTATCAATATAACAGTTTATCACACAACACATCTGAGTTTACATGCACATTTCTACTCTGCTAGGAAAGAAATTCTGTAGTCATGGACCAATCCCCAACCCACGCTGAGCTTCAGCTGTGTGTGTGTGTGTGTGTGTGTGTGTTAGAGAAAGAGTCTCAGTAATCATGTGTCCACTGTTCTTTACAACCATCTTGCTTAGAGTCACAGAAATGACAGTCATGACAGGTCGATCATTTCTCCGTGCAGTAATTCAGGGAAGGGCCTTGAAACCGATAAGCTCAGAGATAGAAGAGTGATCCAAGATAATCTGCGATGATGTCATTGGAAAATATAGAAAGTAATTTATTCTTCCTGTCGGAATGATTAAATGTCAACGTATAACAAAGTAAAAGAAATAGTCTATGTGATTCCATGGAACTTCGCAGCACTTACTATTTATGAAACAAGAATAGCAAGTGCTGTGAAGACAAAACAAGCATTTATTCAAAGGTGAAAAGTGTAAGGTCCCTGTGCTGAATTTTAATTTTAATCTTTCATTTAGTCATTTTTTATGAAGATTAATTTGAGTTCATTTTGCCTACTCTCACTACAGGAAGGCACAAATGCTTTGGGCAGTGGCCTTCATAGGCTTCACAGCTCGGAATCTTCCTCTTTTCTTAAACGTTGACTTCTGAAAGGAACCCTCCATGGCAAATGGTAGGTGGATTTATTGATTATGTAGTTGTGTTTTATACTCCAGTCAGATCTGGAGGTTTTTGTTTTTTTGCGTCCAAATAAAGTTTCTGCCTCCCCACCAACTGCTGAAAGTTGTTTCTCTGACAGTGAGGTTCTGACAGAACAAAAATAACAGCCATGTGGAGGCGAAACCATTTAATGCGATTTCCCGAGTTTCTCACCACCCCAAAGGTCTGCTGTTGCTGGCAGCTTGGGTAGGGTGTGCTGTCAACAGAGAAGATCAGTCTGTTTCCACATCCAGATTTCAAATATATATGTACTTTATGCATGTGTGCACCCATGCATTTCTGTAGGCATGTACTAATTTAATTTTCATTGTTATTTTACATAAACATACAACAAACATTACACTTATAACCTCCTGTCTCCCTCCCTCTACCCAAATAAAAAAAAAAAAACCATAGCACCATCAAAGAAGCCAACAAAATGAATACGCCAATACTAGTTTACTTGTTCACATATGACCTCAGCAACATTTCACATAAGGTGATCCAATCAATGTGATCAGGTGTCATTCATGACTTTCCCACAAATGCTGTCATAATGTAAACTTAAGAAAATGATTAGAACCATTTAATAATGAAGAATAGAAGTTTCAGAAATAAATTATCTCTCCTAGGAACAAAATTATGTTAAATCAGTGAATTGTTTGCTGAAAGGCAAACTGGCAATTTGGTCTTTCTTTTAGCGAAACCGATGTTGGATGAGGGCATTGGCTTCCGATCTGGCAATCCTTGTTTTGGACTCTTTGGCAGACAGATGGAGGTTGACGTAAATTCTGAAGTCTGCATGGTGATCAAATGGTGATGAGTATTTTACATTTACATTTAGGCATTTTGCAGACACTCTTATTCAGAGTGACTTATGGTAGCGCATAAAGATTTAGCCAGATGATGAGCACAGCCGGAGCTGGCAAGTGGTCAGTGTCACAACCTGTAGCAGTCAGTGCCTTGTAAAACTAAAAAATTCAGTTTACCTAAATCGTTTGAGGAAACCAACTGCCTTTGAACAATTTGAGTAGGAAATCAGGGAAATATTGTGTCACTGCTGAGTCACTGTATCTCACATGCTCAGTGGAGGAATGGACTTCATGCCCATATAAGTTCCCCCTTTTCCCTACTGCAACATGTTTGTACATTATGGCGGCACTCCCAAATTGCACTTCTCGGGCTTCCAAACACTTTTCACCAAGCCCATGGAGAGTCAGTGGGTGAGGTCACAGTGACAAAATCCAGTTATTCCAACAGGAAATACAGAGAACAGTCCTGACTGAGAATAGGGACTGTTTAGGGATGGTACAGAAAGCAAATGACTGTGAAGTGGAGTGTAGTAGTTTGGCAGGAGTGTGTGCTTTGATAATACATTAAAGGTAAGATGGCACAGTTCCTCCTGTTGGTCCATGGGGGGTTGTGCATATTTGGGGCACAAGGGGTTACCAGTGAAGAGAGATAAGGAGAGGTGTGCCAATGTGCAAATTTTGACTGATTGTGCACAAGACATGCATAAGGCTTATTGTTTTCTTTTTTTAAAAATAATTTTCACCAAAAAGCACCCAGATTTTTAAAAAAGGATCTGATTGTTCTAAACCGATTTTTACCCAGATTTTATGTTTCCACGCATCAAAAAAGTTGTTCCTCTTTGTGTGAGATTATGTAAAGTGTCCTTTTGTGCGCTCTCCTTCTGTCAAGCTTTCACTTCAGAAAGAAAGTTTCCATAGAAAACCCACTGAGAGTGCCCGTCAGTTATATTCACATGTATTTGTACAGACTTTATCAGATTGAACGCAGACTACCCCCTTGTTAATCAAGTGGCTCCTGGGTATGTTACAGTGCACTGCACTCTGGCACCGTTACAGCCAGCTATTAATGACAACTTTTGGAGCCAGGGATCTCTTATCTCATCCAGATGTCGACAGCAGAGACTCTGGTATGCCGTCCAGGGTTATATTACTGATATAATGAGTAATGAAGAAAATATTTGCGCATAATGTTATCGCCCTCAGCATAAATGAGAGAAGCCTCATCTGCTGTCAGAGGAAGTGAGCAGCACAGTCAAAACAGGCAGAACTGCCCCATGCATTGCTGGGTAACTAGCTAACAATTTTATTGAACATAATATTTATATTTACTTTTCACCTAATCTATGTAACATGGAAAATTGATTTGCTAATTTTTGCTCCCTATGCGACCCATTTAATTGTTTTTTTTTTTATTTTAGTTTTGATGTACAGATCCACATAGAAGGAAAAAAATTGGAAACTAAAGCATGAGCAAGAGCTTGACAGACCCCACACTACTTGACAACAATTGCCATGCACTGGAGCACTCTGATTGGTGATTCAGCAAGCCAATCATGAGGCCAACAAAGGGTCAATTAGGCATGCAAAACAGCGTGGTCAAGTTTCCACATATAGAAAGTGAATAAAAAAATGGGGAGAAAGCAAAAACAAGCTGCTGACTATGTAATGAAAAGCAGTAAGTTATCAATGTTTGGAATTAAAATCTAATTTCCACCCTGATCTTTGCATTGTTACTTTAATAATCTGACTTTCACCCAAATTTTTGCATTAGGATATTTTCTCAATAAATTTGCACCCATTCGTTTAAATGTTAAAAATAAACACGAATAACTTCCTGGATTTTTTAAATTTATTTTGAAAAATAAAAACCAAATACAATTAGCCTTGGCCATGCAGCAGCATTCTGAGTACCCTGGAGTGGTAATATACCAAAGATAGGAAGACCTGCATGGAGAGATTAATAGTTGTAACAAGTCTGAGGTGTGGATACCAGTGTGTTGTCAAGGGTAATGCAGAGGGGGAAGGATGTAACTGGTAGATAAAGTAACTCTGTTTTGGTGAGTATAAGTTTGAAATGTCAACTGATCATCTAACTTGAAATATAATTAAGATATTTTGCCTGAGGCAATATGTATATTTGTGGGCGGAAAGGAAAGAAGCAGTTATTTATTTTAAGTGAGCAAAATGTTAAAGGGCAAATAAGGACTCCCCTAGTAAGAACCTAGCTGAGGAATATGAAATGTAAACCATATCAGAACAGATGGGTGAGTGGCAGCAATCCCAGAAGGATGGACCAGTGCAGTGTGGTGGGAGGATGTCTGCCAGTTCAAAAAGTAAGACCATGGAAAAAAGTAAAAGGGGTACTCAGAAGGAATGGACCTGAGTTGGGTCTCTCTCAATGGGCATTATGTACGCCTGGGTTTAATAAAAAAAAAAAAAAACTCAAATATTTATTTGTAGAAATCTGGGGGAAAAAAATCTTTCTCTGTTCCTTTAAAAACACACCATAAATAAAAAAATTAACAAATAATACACTAAGAATTAATCTAATTATATTATATTATTAAAGTTTTTATAAAAAAAACAAATTGATTGCAAGACATGCATTAGAGCTCTTTAATGAACTATATACCTCCTTTCTTGCTTTGCTGGTTTGCTGGAGTGACATTTCTCTGCTTTGTCGGAATTCTTCCTTAAGAATGAATTTTTTTTGTTCTGCTAAGTAGAAGAAAGCTGAAGTTAAAAATATTCCCTCCAAAGCGGCTTTATATGGTTTCTCAGGGCCAAGTTTGTCTTGATTACTCAAAAGACAGGAGATGCTAGCCAGGACAGCCAGGCTGCAGGTTTGCAGGGGGCCTAATTCTCATCCCGAGTGGTCGAGTGCTCAGAGTTCTGGCTTGGCCTCCCCCTTGCCGCTCTGGATGGGTGCCAGCTCATTTAGCTGGATCTCAAAGAATCACAGAGAGCTGAGAGTTATTGGTTCTGCAGACTCAACCACGGAACTAATAGTGTTTAAAGAAGGAACATCAATTCCGAGACCTGCCACTTTTGGAGAAGAGAGAAAACAGTGCTTCTGCTTACGGCTATTTCACTCAGCTCTTTCTCAGCTCGGAGAGCCAGTGCAGGTCTGTGAAGGATGAATCTTTCCTGGGTGATGAGTCAGACCTTTATTAGTGTCTTTTTTGTCATATCGAAATTATGTCAGGAAAGAAAACAGATTGAAACATAAATATGTAATATTGTGAGATTAATATTTTCAGAGGAGCATGTGATGGATTGCTTCCATTCTTGGGAACTAAATTTAAAAGCAAGACAACTCGGAGACCAGGCTTGCTGTCATGGACAGTGATCATAAGTAGCAGATTCATTTGGGCTCTGCTTTTTGAAATCCAGTTTGAGGCTTGGTTTTGGCACATAGTCACCTTTACTCCACTCTTGAACCATGGAGCATGATCAATGATGATTGGCCTGGTTTTGCTACAAATTAGAAAGATTGGCAGATTGGATCGTATAACCGACTCAGAGTGTAGTCTAATCCACAGGCAAACAGTCACACCTGAGCCATATGATTAAAGGAAGTCCTCCAAAGTTTTATCTCAAACTGACATCTTGTTGTCAATTAGGGGGCTTTCCAGAGCAATTGTAGTTTATCTGCACAATGAAAGCATGGTCACTGGCTGAATGAAATTGATAACTCTTAAAACTAAGAGTTAGTATAAGGGGAAATTTATTTTGGTAATCACTTAACACTTGCATTTGATTGTGTTTCAAAGTTAGGGACAAATGTTGATTGAATCCATGATATAAAATCTCAGACAGCAGCACAGCATGTTACTAAAACAGGGGTACGCAATTCCAGGCCTGGACGGCTGGTTTGTGTGCTGGTTTTTGTTCCAACCAATTTCCTTTGTTATCTTAACTTTTCTGACCGCTCTAAAAACTATGCTGGTTCACTTCTCTGTTTGTGCTCAGTAAAATCTTTAGGGTACATTTGCAGTCTGCGGCTGTAGCTAGAGCTTATACAAATGTCAGATATGATTGAGAGCAGAAGTTGGTGCAAATCCCGTGATGGTTGGGCCTTTGTTGTGCACCCCTACACAAAAGGGAATAGAGCAGGGCTGCCCAACCCTGATCTACCGTCCTGTAGGTTTTTATTCCAACCCTAACAAAGCACACCTCATTCAGCTAGAGATCTTGCTGAGCTGCTAATTAGTTGAATCAGGTATGCCATATTAGGGTGGAAATTAAGACATACAGGATGTTAGGACTCCAGGAACAGGGTTGGCCAGCCCTGGAATAGGAATCTCATCAAATCTCAGATAATGTACACACATGCTCACACATACAAACAAACAAACATTGTGAATCTGGTGGCCTGGGATCTGATGTCTGTCTTCATTGACCATGAGCTATAAAGATATAAAGAAAAGAATTGTTCTTGAAGGGTATAATTCCTCTGAGCCCTACGTGCTCTCTCTCTCCCTCTCTCCCTCTCTCTCTCTCTCTCTCTCTCTCTCTCTCTCTCTCTCCCTCTCTCTCTCTCTCTCTCTCTGCATCACTCATGAGGTGACAGATCAGGTCCAGGGACCGCAAAGAGTTGAGTGTGACACTTAGTCTTTTGGGATCTCGGCAATTGGCTCTTTGTATTTGCAGAGTGATATATTGTCACCGACTGGTTATTTCCCCTCTATCAGATTTCAAGTGGTACTGAAAAGCAGCTGAAATTGGCTGTGGCCACATGTAGGTGCAATGGTAACACAATTTATTATCTGTAAACTTGAATACACAAAATGCACAATGCTTCTGTGGCAGTGTAGTACTGCAGGTAATGTAGACATTTTGGATTTTAAAAATAATTCAGAACAACACACAAACAATTCTCAACTGTTTCAATAAATTACCATGTCATCCCACGTGGAACCATAAGAAGTACAATACCACTGGAGTGAAACTAATGCTGACTGGAATTCCTATTCAGCAGAGGTAACAGGAAGAAGACTGAGAAAAGAATATGGGATGGTTTCATGTAGATTTATGGATATTAATTTGGGCCATTCATATAAAGGACAGTGGTGGGTTAGCAATTTGGCACCCATAATGAAAATGTAGTCCATTATGAAAAACTCTTTCCAAGGTTTGTAATGTAGTTGAGGATATGTGCATGTATCCATAGTCTAAAACAAATTGAAAGAAAATTGTCTCTCCTTGCAATGAGTATCCTCTTGCTCTCAAGGCTAAAGCAAATTTCATTTCTAAAATGGAAGCCAATTTTCTACTTTTTACAAATTAATCTTCAATGGGATAATATGATTGAATTGAACCGCAAATGTGGTCAGATCAGAAAGCCAGGATGTCCACAGCAACATGTTTGACTAAAGAAATGACTGTAGCCAGCTAAGGTTTGCTAGCTTCTGCACCTAAATTGCTAATTATATCTCGCTAATAAACATGGACATTTAGTCCTCATTAAACAGTGATGCTGTTAGTGCTTCTTTTCCATGAGTTGGCTGAACATTTCATTTAATTATATTTAATTTCATATTGTGCTGTAAATAACCCACCAAAATATAACAAAATATACAAAAATAATTTATTTTGATGAATTTTATGAACTAATATTTGTTCCTAAACTGCACTGAACTGCATGTTATTTGGAAATGATTGGCTTACTGAATGTGTTCTCAGAAGTGTCTGGATGATGACAAAAGCCCTTTCATTATGTATCGGCATACAAAACAAATCATGTAATAATAGTACACCGAGTGTACTATTCATGAAGTATCGCTGGATTTGAAACAGATTTCAGTATAATGTAAAACAGATTAAATATGACTCAGAAATATCCCTCATCACTTAAGCCCTTGGTGTCATTGAGGAGGCTGGAATGCTCCGGGCCCTGGCATTAGCTCCAGTAAAACCCCCTTAAAAAAAACAGCACAGACTCTCTTCCTTTCATTACCCATCATATAAGTCAGGTTAGTCTCTCCCCCATTCTTCCCCCCCGCCCCCCCCCCCCCCCCCCCCCCCCCCCCCGTGCCTCTCTGGCAGTGATTGTGCGCTGTGAGCTGGCTGAATAGCGCTCTCTCAGGAGAGGGAGGCCGAGCGGCGTGACCGCACTGCTCAATAGCGCTCCCAGCCTCCCACATCACCGCGCCCGCCGCGGTGCCTTTATGCTCGACTCACTTAAAAATGAATTAGAGAACACTGCTCAGGCACACAGCCACGGCCTCTGTTTTAACCTGGCCTCCACTCCGTCCTCAGTGGCGTTGAGCTTGCCACGGCCTGTTGTTGTGGTCAGGAGCCACATCAAAATGATATTCACCACACCCCTCAGTCAATTCCCATGGCTGGGGAAAAAATAGGACGTGCACTGTAATGCTGAAAGTGATAAATACAGCATTGACATTATTTTATTAAGATTATCTGTGATACAAAGGCAATGGGTCAAAGATGGCACCCCAGTAAGGGCCCCAGTCTTTAGCATGGCTCATGATGTAAACACCTATAGGGGCAATTCAGAGATGCGCAATTAGCCAAGATGGTCTTTCAGGAAGTACTCAAAGAAATCCTGCACACATAGGATGTGTAAAGCTCCAAACATGTATGGTTCAAGCCACATACCATACCACCCACTATGCCAGCCTGGTATATTTAACTGAGTTCTGAAATGCTACTAAAATATTGCATGATTTTATTTCACATTATTTATTTTCTCTGGCATGTAGATAAAATCCCAGCAGCACGGTCCCATTCTCTTACCTGTCATATAAGTCTTGTGCCTCATAGGAACAAGATGCTCCATTAAGACCCTCTTGCATTTTCAAAGGATATAAATGGTAAAGAGCAGTTCTGTGCTGTCAGGGAACGGGGCATGGTGTGATTGAGGACAACGGTGTACATTTCTGCTTTGCTACGGTTTCTTGCTGGGCCTGATGAAGAGGTCTGATGGCAGCTCTAAGCAGGGAGCACCTGTATTGGGGTCCAGCCATCAGCACATGCTGACTTCAGTCTTTTTTCAGGGGTTGGGGTGTAGGGCAAGGCAAATAATGGAATAACACACGATCGCTCTGGAAACCGCTCCGCTCTCTCCACCACCTGCTCACAGACAGACAATGGCATGCTTCATGCTTCTGATGTGATCTATGTGCAGCGCCTCAGATTCATTATGTGCAAGTGGGAGTAGTAACACATTCCAGGTAATAGTCCCCACATTACTTGTAACTATTTACAGTTAAATACAGAAGTGTTGGCATAGTCGTGTCATATTGGTTGTTTTTTTTCTCTGTACTACTCAAATTTGTATTTTTGAATCAAACAATGACGTCAGCATTTGTTTCATTTGTTTTTTTAAAACCGATATTGATTACAACAATGCCATTCAATGATTCAAGTCCTCCTATTCCAAGTTAACCTAAGCATTGGGGTATATAAACATCAGTAATTCAAAATTTCACTGGATTCAGGGCCTGTGAATACAGGGAAAGTACATAATCGAATAACCTCTTTTTTCTATATCTCAGGATTCAGTTGTAGCGGGTGGCCTGTCTCTAAAAACTATGCCACAGTCTCAACAGCTTGAACATTCGTTTTTTTTAAGCTACCTTCTAACATTACAATATTTGTTTCCTTTCTTTACAGCAAATTATCCTGGTCTAATTTGAAACCTCTACATTATACATTCAAATGGGAGAAAGTTTTACAGAAGTTGGGGGTTACGCCTGATTGGGATACGGTGAGCAAGAATATTAATTTCTTCAAAAAGTTAATAGTTCATAGAGCCTATGTGACCCTCCCTCAGAAGATTCTAAATGAAGTTCATTTTGAACTTGTCAAGCTTGTACTCTGGGTGCTACAGGGACTTGTATTTAATATTACAACCCCCTTATTCACAGAGGTATTGATGTTGCTAGATGATAGTGGAAGGGAGGTGCACTAGAGCTTACAGCCATCACCACTATGATGGATCATATCATTGCATTAACATTACTTATCACTTGTAGAATTAGAGTGGTCAGACCGTGGTCAAATTATAAAAAACCAGCAGAAACATTCATATAATGTAAGCACAGTCTCCTATAATGTAAACATGGCTTTTCAAACAGACCATGTCATGAGTGTTAGAACTGGCAGGGGTTGGATGAGATGAATACCTGTTTTGGAAATAATGGTGTAAAATCTGGACAGAAAATGAGAAACAATGATGTATTGGAAAGAGTCAAGTAAAATGGTGTAAGCATGTGGGAAGTACCAAGTTTAAAGCTCCACAACAGGAGGAGCTGACAGAATAACAGGAGGGGCTGACAAAATAGGATAAAAAGGAGTGTTTGTCGGAGGGGAATTCAGTGTGTGTTTTTGTGAGTGTCTTGTGGAGTGCTTGGAGAGTGTTTGTATTGATCTGCGCAGACCAGCCCAGGTTCTTGCATGTTATCTTTGAATCACCTGCAATAAATCCAGTTGCATCAAACTCTGTGAAGTGTGTATATTTTGAAGAAGTATTCAACAGTGTGAGGAGAACACCCAGCCCTTCTGGCCCTGACTGGGGCCTGTTTTTACCACATGATTCTTCATAGAATTTTGATTGCATATCGAGAAGAATCTTGAACCCTTAACCTATAGTGCTGTGTGGGGTAGTTACCTTTTGGATATAATTCTTCTGGAAAGAACTACAGCCAGACTCAACAGATCGTCCATAGCAAACCCTCAGGGCCTGGGAGACAGCAACTGGTCTGGCATTGTCATTACTTAATAATAAGATAATAAGAACCTTGTGTAGCTACTATTTCATAAATATTTTTATTTATGGTATTCTTTGGATGGATTGCTTGTATACACATGGAGTGTTGTAACTCCCTGTCCTCCTTTTTTGTCTTTGCGTTGTCCCCCTAGTAAATAGTTCACAATAATTAAAAATAATGATAATAATAACTCTAAAAAACATTCACAGGATTATCATTTATCTGCAATTATTTAGAAATGGAAAACTGTGAGTATCATGGGTTGCTGTATGTCCTTTGGAAGCATTTGTCTTATTTATAAGCAAGACATGCAAAGAGAAGGCACAATTGAGGCATTCTTCAGTATATTCATGGGAACATTCAGAGAATATTTACAAAGTCTCCACCCCTTTTTAGTGTGTCCCACTAAAAGCCCAGATATATAGATGGATGAAGCTATTTTACAGCAGCAAAAGGAAAGTTGCAAGTGGCATAAACAAAAAAAGCGGTCTCCTAGTGAGCAATTGGGTGAATGTAACATGAAAGAAATGCAGGTCCTCCTCTGCTGGACCTTCTGGCTAAGGTCGTAAATAGGCTAATTGATGGAGTTCCTCATTAGGCCCCTGGAAACAAGAGGATTCTGTCCAGCCAGCAGATTATTCAAGGAAGCCCTTCATTTGCTCCTTCCTTCCATACGCATTGGGTATTTAAAGTGAGATGGCTAAACGACGGCCCAAATGCTGTACCGTCATGCCTGACTGATGCGTCCGAGCCACCTGCGTGTGCGCGGAATAATAACTCCCACAGTTATCACGCTAACGGGAGCACATTTAATATACACAGTAAGCCCTCTGATGGGTTTTTATTTCCGCCTCTGCGACACGGTAACAAACGACACTCATTTTTTTTTTTTTTGAGGAGCGCAGCGTGGCCGACTATATCGATGGATCTCGAAATTTTTAAAGCCTCTGAAATTAAACCCTGCGCTTCCTTCAGGGCTAGCCCGGAGAGAGGGGGCTGAAAATAAGAGCGGCCCTTTTTTATGCAATCGATCATCGATCTGGACAGAGGCCCCGTGGTCGCGCGGGGCTCAATACGCTGCGAGGATTTCGATTTTGATAAACAGTGATGTACGAGCAGCGCGGGGAGGGGAAACCAGCAGAGGTAATTGTTTTGCTGGTGTTCATTCTTAATCCATTGGTCCCGTGAAGGTCATGCTTTATTGAGAGCTTGGCAGTACTTTTTATCCATAACCATGTTGTTATGGATAATAGCACTATTGATTATAGCGATCGCCCGGATCAAAATTTTTTTTACGACCTTTCAGAGTAGACCATAAAGACGCAACTCAAGCTGGAAATGAATTCATCCACTCAAGGTGATATAAAACGTGTCCCTCTTACTGTGAAAAATAAAGGTACCAGTTGTTCTGTTTGTAAGGATATCACTTAATAGCCTAACTCAGACTCTGAACACAACAGAAAGGCTCAGCTCTGGCTGTTTTTAGTAAGCGACAAAAACGAAGCCCCTCTCACTATAATTCAAAATCCTTAACTTTCTATGGCATTCCAGGCTTTCATTTCCTCAGAAATGTAAAATTTATGTCCTCACCACCCTTAAAGAAATGGTCTCCAAATTTCCAGTAGGATAAATCATGTCAGTTAATGTACGGAAAGCAGTGATGCACTGAAAAGGACTGTATTGAAAAAAAATTTTTTTGGTAGAAGGTCATTGTGGAGGGTTATGAAGTTTTTGTCTTGATTTGAATTTGTGCTGCACCTGTCTAAAATGTATGGCATAAACACCCTCTGCCTCTTGTCATGAAACGTTTATTCAAGTGCATACGAAAAGCCAGTACCAAATATTATTTGAATATCCATTCGCTCGTGTTATGTGTTATATCCATTATCACTTTCCTCCTCTCTGAGTTATGAGTCATAACATTTCGGTGATGGAGTGCACAGCCTGCCATGTTTAATTGATTGCAGTCAGGTTTTGTGACGGTGCGCTTTGTGGTGGTAAAGGTTAAAGCAGCTTAGGCTCGCCGGACCCAAAGCAGCTCTTGCGAACCTCATTAGAGCTCAGTGCAGGCCCTCAGCCATGGACACGGCTCATCTGTATGCTAACCGAGACAAACGCAGACCTGGGAGTGTCAGGAAGTTCTCTCCATCCGGCTCGCTTTAATTGCTCCTCCGTACGTATGTACTCTGGACTGCCACTGTGTTGATGTACTCGACACCGCTGGCTCTGGAGCAAAAGCGGGAATCAGTCATGAAGAAATGATGGATGAATTGCAATTAAGACAAAAAAAAAACTCTGACGAAAGGAGACGGGGGGATCTTCTCCAAGGTGCTTTTGTGCTCCTCGTTTCCCAGCATTCAGCTCTGTCACTCCAACTGTCATGTTTACGCCACACCAGACCCCAGCTCTCATTACCAAACAATTAATGTTCTTTCCAGCTCTCCACCACAGCACTGGATTAAATAAAATAAATACATACATTATTTTGTTCCTTTCAATGAAACTAGGGATTAAATTATTTGTCCCCTGATTTTGTTTGATGGTACAATAAGCGAGATCTTTGTGAGCCTCATTGGCTGGGAATGTCAAATTCCTTGTTGCCATAGAAATTGTCATGAGCATTGCTTGCTCATTGCAAAGCCTCACTGTTGAAAATAGTGAATGATACCCAAAATGAGCGCTTATGATTTTAAACTCTTTGTTACAAAAAAGCTTTAATTCCTTATATGTCATAATTATTGTATATTGTGAGATTATGTTAGTGTTACACATAAGATAATAGTTGTAATTCTGGCCAAGTTTTGAAAATGAAGTCAACTCATTAAGCACATTTAAAAACAACTGGCATTGACCAAATGACAGTACAGATTAAATTAATACATTAATAAAAAGAGTGTGCACAAAGGACAGAATGCAAAACTGAAGACAAAAGACAAAACATGGAACAATACACCAAAATGCAAAGGACCGTATGTAGATTTAAATGCATGGGAGTGAGGAGAGGTTTTCAGGTGGGAAATCCCATCCTGAAAACAAGCATAAAACATCCAAGTAATTTCAAAGCAAATTTTCTTTTGGATGATTATAGTCTGGTGGAAGAACATTGTCCTGTGGGATCACTTGACACCACAACAGGTGGCCATTTGCCTGGTATGACATGAGCAGCTTGGTTCTGGTTTGTGTAATTAGACCTTGTGACCTGTCATCATATTTTTGTCTACAGTTAGTCCTCTACACAGTTTACACATACATACATACATGCTTAACCCCTGACCTGACAGACAAAACATAATTCACATGACATGACCTTACAAAAGGCTAGACAAAAATACAATTCATTTTATTTCCAAGCTTAATTCTGGGTACACACCAGTTGGATGTTTAAGTAAATGTTGTTCAGTTATGGTGTTCATGATCCACTAATGGATTATTTTTGAATATATTAAGTATATTAGGTAAACTCTGACTGATTGATTAATTGAGCATGCTACTGGCTTTAATTTATTTTCCATTGATTTTTACCCCAGCTACCTCCTTCATGGTCTACTAATCAGTGAATGTGAATGAAAGCCCAGTATTATTATAGAGGCATTGATGTCCAGTTTGATCCAGGATTCATTTAGAGAGGGCCAAATTGGTCTGCTACTTTTTTAGGGGGTCATTTTCAAATGTTGGGGGGTCACAATAAAAAAATGAAGAGATAAATACTTGGGAAGTATGAAATATTGAAATGCTTCTGCTCCTACAAAAACATACAGATTTGCAGAATATTTGGTATACACTCCCCATAGGCCGAAGATCATCAAAAATGCAATACAGAATTTTGTTATGTTAAAATGAATAAATAAGGAACCAGTAAAATTGATGTGGGCGTGACTTGTCAAATAATGCTCATAACTTTTGAATGTAAAGTCAGTTCATCATGAAAATGGCTATACATTTTCAGTACATGCGCTTCTGCAGGGAAAAATCTAAAAATAACGTCATAACGCATGAAATAAATGACCAAGTAACTTGAAATTGTATGTCATGCATTTGCCAAAGGTTCAGACAGCAGATTCATGATTGAAGACAGCATGACTGGAATCAGCCTCCTTTTAAAGGCCCTGCCCAGGTGCAGCCAATTACCTTAATTGGTACCTGGGGAAAAGGACAGGTAAGAAAAAAGGGAGACAAAGGCTTTCATAATGGCATGTGCCCCCACCAGAACTGGAAGAGAGTAACAGTGCACAATCTGTTTATTGCTAAAGAACACTAATGGCAAGTGTCATAAAGGGATTACAGAACCATATGTCCAAACATTCAAACATTGCACATTGGTTCAGATGAGAAATTAGAGGCTTGCAGTTGGAGGAAACCTCTAAAGCCTTGTGTCAATTTTTAAATATTATTTTGAGAATAAAACAAATATTTGGAGCTCCACTATGATGCAAGCAACATTTTGTCTTGGATCAATATGCTTTCAGCAGCCGAGAGACAATGCTGGATCAATGCTGCTTTTTAAAAATAATATATATATTTTTTTAAACAATAATAACAAATGGTTGCACACTATCATTGGCAATATTTCAAGCTTTTTGAAAAAAAATGTCTGCACACTGTGTTCGACTGATGCACAAATTGCAGAGTGCTAACTGACAAGACAGGACAAGTTTCTTCAAGCAGAGTTCATGTAAGCCTTAAAGACAATACTTGTGGGCATAAATTGATTTTCTGATATGCTAGTGCCATTTAAAAATGGGACAGACTTAAATTGTCAAGGAAAGACATGGATTTAGGGAGTTTAAACGCCTTCTTTGTGACCTCACCTCTCCCCACTTTTCTTTTTGGTTCTTTCTTTTGGCCACTCTTTCTGTCTTCTGCTTCGCTCCTTTTTTCTTTTCCCTTTCCCCCTCATCCTCTCCTTTCCCCATCCTTATATTCATCTCTTTCCATTCAAATCTTTTAGCTATAATCAAATCATCTCTGTATGTCAGACAGGACAGGATAATGAAGCAGACATTGACTTTTCTCCTCGTATCTTGAAAAATTATTTTCCTATGAATAAAAATATATACTCTTTAAAGGAATATATTACTTCTTAGAGCTTCCTTTTTCTGCTTTAAAATGGCTGGTGTGGAGGCATTTGAGGTTTCATAGTTCAAAGCGAATAAAATAAAAAAATAAAAAAACACTTCATGCAACTCCAAAGCTTGTGCAGTGACGTTATGTCTCCAGAGTGTATACGTGTGTATATTACGTTATGAAAAGAGTTTTGTCTTATTTTTGGTTGAAACTTTTCACATTCAATCTGAGGCCAGTGTGCTCAAGGAAAGAAGCAAGATATAAAGTGAACAAAATCTGTATCCATATGTGCATCCTCTGGGTGTATATATACAAACTGCCTTGGAGTTACTTAAAGTGTGTTCTTTTTTTATTTTATTTTTTCCTTTAAACTATGAAACCACAAAGGTCCCTAAACCAGCCATTGTAAAGCTAGCCGGGCATCAGAAACTTCTGCAGGTATCTAAAATATCCTTCATCGCACACAATCAAGAACTTGGCCAACTGAAAACATACACTAAAATTGGAAAAATACCAACAACAAAAAAAACCTCTGAAAAGTGAATTATTTTTTTAATCTTCCCAGAACTCAGTACTGGGACCACTCTTTTTTCAGACTTCATTACTAGGGTCACAGATTCGAATTTTGGGCCACAGTGCTGGGGAATGCAAAATATCAAGAGGAAAATCACAAGAAACTTTGAGCCTAAGCAGCGATGCAAAACAAATTCACTACTGAGATGAATAATCACATCAGTTGTGTCAGGGCAAGTGATTCACTTCAATTAAACTCAGATCAGTAGGGCTGCATTTCAAAAAGAGTAAATGCATTATCAAGTGGCAAAGTAAAATTTAATTTTAATAACAAAGCAAATGGCTAAGTTTGTAGCTGAGGCCATGGAAGCTTGCTGAAACTATGTTAAATGTTTGCATCAGAGAGTTGGAGACAGTTTAGCCTGGGAGAGCAGCAGTGTGGAATGGTAAAAATAAATGTTCTCAAATATGTTTCATCGATTTATTTGATGTATAGTATTGTCAAAGATATTTGATATGTATGAAACATTTGATGGCATGGCCGGTCCCTACGCTCTGAAATCAAACCCCAGCAGTGCCAATGCCAAATCTGGACCTGAAGAATGATGGATAATCGGCGATAACATCTCCCAGGGTTAAGGAGGGTTCAATCAGCTGGAATCTGCTTCTCTCTGCACCTCAATTGTCTCTTGTGGTCTTCTTACTAAAGCTGCACAGGAAGTGTCCTTCCTCTCATATTCGTGTGAGCTTGGCTTGTGGGCTGCAGTGTGAAAAGAAGCAGCTGGTGACATCACATGCTTTGGAGGAGAGTGTGTGCTTGTCCACATTTTCCCACATTGGTAGTGGGGACTGCAGCCTAAGCCCAGATGTGACCCATATGCTTGGGAATTCAAAATTGTGGAGAAAATGGGTGGGAGGCATAATATGTATTATTAAAATATTGCAACCCATTCTCATATGGACAATATACAGTGTATGGTCACTTTCAGAATTTGTTACCTGTATTTTTCAATGAACTGCGGTAAAATGTGTTTAGACACACTCTCCTGTTATAGTGTTGTAGGTTCAAATCAGTCATGGCAGTGTTAAAACTATTACTACTATATTTGTTTATATAATATTAATATTATTGTGCCTATATTCATATTCCTACATCATCATAAACTGTGATGTTCAGTCTTTCACTCAGGAATTACAGAAAACAGACTAATTTGGTGAGTATATCAATAGCATCATATAAAACATTACACCATAGACATGTTACAGTATAAAATGGAAAATTGATCTGATAATGTTTTCAGCATTTAACTGCTACTTTAAATATGAAATTCTGCATTTGAATGGAGAAAATCATTAAAAATTCTTCTTAGAATAACCAGGCATGACAAGGTATATCGAAATAAGAAATAGGATTTATTTCTGCAGAAAGCGTTTGACACTTACACACAACAAGATGGACAAACCCAAACTGAAGAAAACAGAGGCAGTCCCTGATTTTAATAAAAAAAAGTATTTTACCAATAACATACATATTTCTATGTCTGGTTGGTACAGAAAATGGTTAATACATTAGCATGTAAGATCTAACAAAGTGAAAGATTGGCTTTGTCTGGTCATATAGCGTGAATACTGAATAAGCACATAGTGACCTCTTAGTCTTCAACGTTACATAAACAAGCTTTAAATCAGTAATAATTTTTTGTCTTTATCTGTCAGTTGCTTTCAGAGTCCTGGGCAGCATGGGGTCATAGCTTGGCAGGATGGCAGGGGGGGAGGATAAGGAGAAAGACCAAGCATACCTGCTTGGATGTCTAGAAATGTAATAAGGAATAGACAGAATAGACAGAAAGAACACACACATGCACAGACACACGTACATGCCATATTTCTGACTTATTTGTTGTCCTTGGGAGATTTGGTACCTGGAGAAGGAGGGGCCCTGCTGCAAGGCATAGGAATTTAGTATTGTGCAGACATCTATGCTAGAGAAAACTCTCCTCTCTTCAAAAGTATATAGACATATATTGCAAATTAAACTAATTATTGTTGCTTCAGTCTAATTGATATATACTCTTTATTAGGTACACATATCTAGTACTGGGTAGGACCCCCTTTTGTCTCCAGAATAGCCTGGATTCTTCGCAGCATGAATCCAGCAAGGTTCTGGAAACATTCCTTAGGGATTTTGGTCCATGCTGACTCAATAGCATTGTGCAGTTTCTGCATATTTTTCAGCCACACATTCATGCTATAAACCTCCCATTCCATCTCAGCCCGAAGGTGCTTGATTGGGTACAGATCCAGAGACTGTACAGGCCATTAGAATAAACTGAAGACACTGTCATATTCATGGAACAAGCTTGAGATAATTTTGTGACATGGTGCATTATCCTGCTAGATGCATCCATTTGTGAAAGGATAGACCTAATAAGGGACTTAATGTGTGCCAAAAAAACACACACCATTACACCGCCACCACCATGCAGGATGGATCCATGGATTCATGCTGGTTGCACCAAATTCCGACCCTACCATCTGCATGTTGCGACAGAAATTGATATTTGTCAGACTGAAATATTTTTCCAGTCTTCAAATCGTCCAGTTTTGGTGATCAAATGCCCAATGTAGCCTCATCTTCCTGTTCTTAGCTGGCAGTAGTGGGACCTGCAAAGGTCTTTGATTCTTCCCCATCCACTCCAAGGTTTGATGCAGTGTGCACTTGGAAATGTCTTTCTGCACACCAATGTTGTAAGCCACTGTTATTTCAGCATTTGTGGCCTTTCAGCTAGCTTGAATGAATTTTCCCATTCTCCTCTGGCCACTCTTGTTTACAAGGGGGGTTTTGCACATAGAACTGCTGCTCACTGGATGGTTTTGTTTATTGCTCCATTCTCTGTATTCTCTAGAAACTGTAGGGTGAGAAATTCCCAGGAGCGCAGCTGTTTCAGCAACCACATCTGGCACCAACAATACCATGGGTGAAAGTTACTTACATTAGTGTCTTGCATGTTTATAATGTTTGGTTCTTCAGCATGGCACTATGCTTTATATATTGAGTTACAGCCACACGATTTACTGTTTGGAAAAGCAGGCTATTTGTGTTGATGAGGAGTACCTATTAAAGTGGCCACTAAGTGTATATCTGAATATAGCCAGCAGAATATAGTATGAAGCAAAAATAACAACATATTGGCATGCACTGGAAAACACATTTGGAGTGCCTCAATGTATTCAAATGCATTATTCAATGTACTACAGTGCTTATTTAAATTTAATGGTAGTATATTTCAGTTGCATAAAGGAGCCCAGATATGTCACAGGAACATTACCAAAATGTTCCAGGAGAAATAGGATTTTCTCAAATGTTTTTTGAGAATTAAGCTTCATATTAATCATGATGATCTCTGGTACATGAGTCTTTGCTTTTATTAGCTCTAACATTGACAAATATTAATATTCAACCAAGTTCATGACTTATTAATATATATCTCTTGCTTCTTGTGAAATGAAATGTGTGTAATGAGATTTCTTTCATTACTTCATGTTGAATTAATGACAGCCATAAAACCGGAAAAGAAAAGCACATTACAATTGAATATGTCTATTTGAAATTGAAAGGCATTAAAAAGGCTTTAAACCGTCTATTGCCCTTCATCATGTTCAACTTCTGAGATGTGCAAGTCCAATCTGAAAAAAATAAAAAATAAACTAAACACAAATAAACAAAATGAGTCACACTTTTCCCAAAATGCAAATGGATAGACTGAGACATTCCGGCAAGTAGTTTCCCCATGAGAAGATTAATCAAGTGCTATTCTGCGTTCTACATGCCTTTGGAAATCACTGGATAATGAAGCTGTTGTTTTTCACTGAACTCACACAGGCTTATTTCAAAGTGTTGGCAGAGTGAGTGCATTATAGGATTCTGATGACATGCTGTTTGTGAGGTGTGTTCTACTTTGTGAGATCCTGTCACCCGTCCTCCGCCTGTGTCGTGCACTCCCTGCACCCCAGGCGATCTTAGAACATGCTTAGCCACACGCAGGACTCCAGCACTCTCAGTCCCACCCCAGCCCTCTTAAATCAAACCTGGGCCGCCACGCACCTTGATGACTCAGAGAGACATGCAATCACCCACCGGAGATCGCAGCGCAGATTGCCTGTACAGATTGGGATCACTTTCGTCTTTATTGATTGGTTTCCATTCCTTGCACTCACACTGCCCTGTTCTTCTTTTTCTCCCTCCCACTCTAGTCTTTCTTCTTCATCCCTCACTTTTCTCACTCTCTTGCCTCAATTCAGTTGTTCATTTTAAAATCATTTTTCCGGGCATGGAGATGAGCAAAATTCTGTTGGGTATTTCGCAGAGGTAAAAATTATAATCAATATTGTTAGCGGTCAGTTAACAGAATTCATCATCAGATCAGATCACCATCTCCTTTTATAGCTCTTTCCTTTAATTTTGTGAGAAGATGAAGTAACACTCCCTATCTCACTTTCTCCCCCCCCCCTCCCGCCTTATCATCCTTTCCTCTCTTTCCCTGTCTCATCTCCTCTCTCTTCTCTCTTTCATTTCTTACTTCCTTTCCTCCTGGGCTTATCCTTCTCTCCCAGATGTGCTAACAGATGTGCAGTGTTTGTGGGGGAATTTTTAAGTGGGCTATAAATCATTGGCTTGTGGCAGCCCATTTTAGATGGAACGTTGATTCATACCAAGTGCGAGGTGCTGGTCCGGGTTACTTTTGCTATTTGTCATGGTGTTGATGTACTTTGAGTCAAGCCTGTATGTTAATTGCTGATATAGAATTAGATTGATCGAATCAGCCCATGTAATTATTGAATAATCATTTATATCGTAAAATAATTATTATGTTTAAGTTTTTAAATTGCTCACAGGTACTTGCCAGTAATGACATTTTATTAAATATTTAGAAGAAGAAGAGTTTTTGGTTTCCCCGTTATAGTTCACAATGGCACCTAATGTTCATTCATATTGCATCACATCTCTTGGATGAGCCCAAGCAAATAAAACTAGTAAAGTAATAAACTACAACACAGGTCACACTGATGCTTTTAATTTCACTTCCATTTCAGCTATGCTAATTAACACATGTCAATGCCTTTGACTCACTCCACTTACTGAGCAAGTGTTAATATAATGTCAGCAGTCTACTTGACAAAAAAAACAACATTGTTAATCTGCCTAGCAAGTTGTTGCACGATTACTGAACATGAAATAAAACAAATAAAAAGAAAAGCAAGTAGCCATGTTGACATTTACGGTTTGTGCCTCCAGTAATCACAATGATGTAATCACTGTCTCAGTGCAGGCAATACGATGTGTGTCTAGCCAATAAGAGTTGGCTAGATCCTTTTTGCGATCAATGATTGTGGGAGCAGATTAGGTTGCAAGTACCCAAAGTAGGTGTACATTTAAGGACTTAAAACCCTTGAATCCCCACTCCTTTCTCCAGATGAGTGGTAAGCATAAAGTAGATCAGAGGGCACAGCAACGAGAAATTAATTGGTTAGGTTGTTTCTGATTGTGAATAAGTGAAAGAAATTATATAGGTTTTCTATACAAAAACTCTCCAAAAGGCTACTTTTTGACTGAAGTCCACATATTCAGTGTGCTGCTTGCCACCATTGATAGAATTAGTTAATTTGATGCTGGAAGTTACATTCCTTTCTTGAGAGATTTGTTGCACCATTTTGGACGTTTTGAACACTTGGAGAGAGGTTTTTGAGGAATTTCGTGCTTTGTTCTGTTTGCTTCAAAAAAGCAGGAGAAAAAAGAAAGAAACACAAAATATTCCAAGAGATTAATTAATTGCTTTTTTTCTGGCTTCCAAACCAAAACTAAATCAAATAAAAACACACACACATACTCGTATGTACAGGCACATACACACTATATAATGTCACCTGTATATTATACACACAGTGTATATGTTTTGTGTTTGTAATTTTCAAAAGCAATATTATTTCCATTGAAAAATTACTGAGCTGGATACTGTAGCCAATTCTAAGGATGGATTTGGTGTGTCAGGTTTCACTGTGTAAGATTTCAATCATGGCTTCTCCAGGCACAAACCTCGGCTGCTCGGCTGAACGCTGGGGTTAATATGGAGAGTGAACCATTTTGCTGTGTTCATGGGAGCTAAAAATAATGATGTCAACTGTGAAGTAGCCTCTGACAGACTTTCTCAAAATGTTTGAGCATTTTCTGTGTTCTTGTGGAATAACTGTAATAACAGAATGATTCAATGTGTAAATGTTGAATAAAAAACCATAATGAAGGAATGAGTGAGAATATATGGCAATATTTTAACCTCAGGCAGATAATATATTATGTTCTGGACAGGGTTTATTAGGAATAGTTTTGAAGGTTTTCCCAAAACATTCACCGAATCAAACTTCTGAGAAGAGTTTTCGGTTTCTAAAATTGTGAAATACACAGCATAGTAAATAATACATTTTGTGTGTTATTAGGATGACATTTTTTATTAGCATGACAAGTGTGTTTTGAAGACACAGTGCATCAACAAGTATTTCATTTCTTTAAAAATTAACTGCCCACAAGCTTTAAACCCTAATTAGGAAGAATTCCTAGTCCTGATGTACTGAGGAAGGTTCTGGCATTTTCTCCCTCTAAACCCCAATCAAATGTGGATGGAACAATGGCCCAAATCAATGCAGGTGATTATGTGATCCTGGTAATAATATTTAGGCCCTACATAATTAAACTGAATAACTGCTTAGCAGAAACTTAGAATTTTTGGGGATTCAAACCCCTCCAGGAACTCCCTTTTATACATGATGCTCAGCTGAAGTTTGAGAGGAAGCGTGGATTGACAGATGGATGTGGCAATAAAGAAAGCAGCAGATGGATAAAGTGAATTATTCATGAGAAGAATGTGAGTAGGGAAAGCAGGGTACGAACATCTCTACCATGACACATGAGTCATAATGACAAGTGACCATTACAGGGGCTATTTTACTGATTGATGGGAAGTTTTCAAACAACTCTGCTCTCAGCGTGATTTGTATGAGTTTTACAGGCCACTCTACAGCAAAGTCCTGTTTTTCAAGAGCCCTTTTCACTTCCAGTAATGCATCTTCCCAGAACATGTGGAGACAAACATTCTGTATGTGCCCCCCAACACACACACCCACACACACACATAGAAGTCCAGAGACACAGATGTACATACACACACCAAACATCAGGTTCTAACTGCCTTGGCCTTTATTCTTAATTTGCAACAAACGTGTGAATTGAACTTCCCGGGACGTGTTTTTAATGTCGTCCACTAAAGACTTCCATTAATTAGTAGAATCAGAAGAAAGCAGAGTGTGGCGTAAGTAAATGAAAAATAACGGTTGCTGGATTTATTTTCCTTTTCAGGGACATGCTGAATTGTGGGTCTATTGAGTTTGGCCACGGATGAGTGACAACATGTTGATGTCAACGTCATGCATGACCTGGGTGCAGGACTAATGGCACATGCATATTGATTTAGTGATCTGTGTACAGTCAGACGTCATTTGTCAAAGTAGCCATTGCCTACTATAGTAACAAGGCCTTATTTAATGTGATCTGTAGCCATGGAGCATAAGTATATTATTTGTAACTTATACTGCTTTAGTGAATTGTACAGAAATTAAAATGGGTAAAAAGAAATAGATTTGTTACAAGCATGTGATTTTTTTTTGTAGGTCATTTCTCAATGAACTTTTCCTATGCATGAATCATACAGAATGACATAACGCATAACTATGCAAACTAATCCAAATGCTGTACAGATCGGCTGGTGCCTATACTATAGGCTTTCCCCACCTGTCTCTTTTCTACTTCTAGCTTTTTACCCTTGTGTTTTTCCCTGCTGCACATCTTTCCAAACCTTGCTCCATCTCTTCCCTCTTTCCCCTCCTGCTCAATGCATTGCCCCCCCCCCCCCCCCCCCCCCCCAAGGTCCCATTCCTCCCCTCTGCCTGTGCACTTCTCCCCTGCTGAGCGGGGTGTCCCTGGAGTGACCTTGTGATAATGAGCTTCTGATCACGAGTCAGGAAAAGAGCTTTCAGCACACAGTGTCTTCACCACACACACACACGCACACACATACACACAAAACAGACACTGTGCACCCAGCCCCGTGGAACAGCACGGCAGACAGAGAGCAAGAGGCTAAGAGAGAGTGAGTGATACTGGGACTGTAAGAGAAACTGCAACAGAGGTGGCTTCTGAAGGAAGATAGAGACAGACGAGAGAAGAGAACTACTGCAAGTGCGGAATCACTTCTGGACTCCCTTGCCCAGAGTAAGTACCGTGTGTGGAGTGGGAAAGTAGAGGGAACTTGCGCCGCACTGTCTCACTACAGCTTCACAGAGACGAGCGCAGGCAGCCGATTTCAGCGCCACGATAGACCGTCGCAAAAAACCTACGGGCAGAGATCATTAGTACGAAAGAGAGGAGCAGGAGGAGGAGTGCAGTAAGTGTTTGGGAAAACTGACCCTTTCAGTTGGTGCTACTCTTCTCATTGATCTACAAGTGTTTGTGACACGTTCCCTCCTGGGTATATCTCCCAAGGTATAATCTGTTGTGAGAGGTACAGGGACAGAAAAATAATCCATACTACAGGATGAAATATGTAAACTATGTCCCCTCCTGGGATAATTGCATCAACATTATGGCTGACACTACTCATCATTTAGAAATGAAATGTGAACTTATTTACTGGCTCTCCAGAAAATGTACTGTATAGTTACTTACTCTACGGCACTGCAATGCCAATTAGCTTTTGGTTATGCAACCCTGATAATTTTGATGCTAGGACATGAGACTCCCACCATTCAGTTGAGCTTCACAGCCTGAATTGCAACAATACAAGCTGGTATTTTGGGGCCAAGCTTCATACAAGTGCCATTTAATTTATTTCTTTCTGAACTCGTAATTAATAATTGTTTAGGGACAGGTGGGCGAGTTTTTGTATGTAATCAGATTTAATCTGTCGCACAATGACCCACAGCAAAACTTTTGAGTTTTGTTTGCTTGAAGACGAGGAGAAATTATTTAAAAAAAACACGAAACAACCACAGCACCAACAAGCGTGCCATTGTTGTATGTGCCCCTAGTAAGGGGGACCCTAAATCCCAAGATGGCACTGCCACATGGATTTTAATAGTGATGACATTAGCAGCACATGTACTTCCAGATTTGCCAGCTGTGTACCTAACAGATTTGCCATAATCTAGCCTATATTGTGATCAATGCATGGTGTTCTAACAATCTTGGAAGATATTCAGATTCTGCACGGTCATTGCGAAATCAATGGTAGAGGTACTCCCTCAAGGGGCCCCTCTTGTTGGAACTTTGATGATAGAATTTGGGTTTTGGGTTGTGTAACAGCCAGTACGATATGCCTATGCGATTTAGGAAATGATTTTTTCTTTCATAGGCTACATAGCCTACCCCCTGACTACAATAAACATTGAGCTATTTATAAATGTTTACAGATGGCTGCTTAAGCACCAGAAGCATGTGTTTTAGAAGAACAATATGGAGACTTGACTAACAAACTGCTGACTGAAAACATTAAGTTCATACTTGTTTTGCAGTAGCCTAGAATAATTGTGCAATTTGATGTAGCCTAATTGACCCTAACATTGTAGACGGTAGGCTACTACACGTGAAATAGCATGTATTGAAAACGTCTTTTTCATTTTTAACTGGCAGTAGAACTAGTAATACAGCAAACTGATTTCTTAGACCCACATCCTTCTGGATTTATTCCATTAAAGGGGCAAGTCAAGCAGGTTGTGTTTCACTATTGATGTGTCCTTTAGGAAAACAATGAAAAATGACAATGAATTAACCAGAGACAAACCTGATATTTTTGTCACTTTATTGAAATGTGGAGAATATCATTATCTACTCTTCTATGATGGAATAGTTATTCATTCACTGAGCAAGGCAGGCTTATGATTGAATGCTAACTTTAATGTAATGCAACTACACACTTAGCGTAATACAGAGAAAAATAATTAGAAACAGTGGCTCAGAAGGGTCAGAAGCTCTCAAAACTGATCAAGTGACTCCACTGACATAGCTGCCTCAGTTAGGTGTGTTTCTTATGGTAAGCCAGTTGAACGGAGAGCATTCTAATATCAAACTCAAAATGAATTGTTTGTGAACCTATAGATTACCGAGGTGAAACTAGGTAACTATGACAATTTTACTTGCGTATTTGCTTGCTGATTGGCTAAGTACATATAGCATTCATAAGCTCACTGCTTCATTGCTAGCTTTTAAAGTTTACTGGTTGTACAAGCCTGCTTAATGCAATGCACAACAGTCATATCACATCATAAACATGCACTACGGGGCATAATGACTACTGACATGTCAAAGCTGTTGGAAGAACAATTTCTGCTAGGCTAAATATTTTCTGAGTAAATGAGCAAAATGCAAAAACTGTTACATTGTAGGTTAACTCATGTAGTGAAAATACCCAAATGGCATTTTACTCAGTAAGTCTATCCTCACTGTGCCACGTGGGGATAGACTTGTTGTTTCATTGCTTATTAATGTCTGTGAGTAAACAATACAAGTCAAACTTAGGCTTGCTTGAAACCAGGAGATAAATTATCAAAATGATATGTGTTTTGGGTTTAACGAGTACAAACATAAAAAACACTATCTATTCGTAAATGTACTTAAGTGGGTGAAAAAAAGTTTTTATGTTTTTTATTTTATTTATTTTTTAATATGCAGAGTCTAATGGAGAGACCCTGAACTAGCAGGTCAGTTAGAGGACAGATACGCAGAATGCATTTTTACTCCCATGCTTAAAATGTGATGCTTTACAAATGTGCACCTGTTCTAAGGAATATTTCTAAAATAATTGAGTCATAGCGCCCCCCTAAACTGGCTCCGCACCCCCTGTCCTAATACCCAAGCCTCACCACTGGTTGTATTGTATCAGAACTAGAAGATCAAATTAATAACTATCCCTAAAGTTTCACTGTATTTATTACAAAAGACTATGCTAAAGACTAAGACTAAGTGTATGCAGCATTGTCTCATAGTATCGCAATAGCTCCGGTGTTCACATATTTTGTGGTGGAATATCTTATTATAGCAAAGTGGATATCAAAACATATTCTCCAATGCCCTATAACCTTGTACTGCCTTAAACCATGTCATTTTGATAGCAGCAACGACAATATGATTCCTCGTTCCCCAAACATGTGCTCACAAAGACAATTATCTGTGTGCACTTGAATTAAATTTTTTAAACTTTATTTTTGGAAGTCCCCCAACGAGACAGCATTCTTTTTGACAGGACACTGTTATTGCAATATGTGCCTGCGTGTGCATAGTGTGCATGTGTGTTGCAAAGGGGGAAGAAGGAGGCATTTTCCCTGAGAGCGGTATAATTTGGGTCAGGCCTGACTAGAATAAGAAACCAAGGGGACCTGTATTGTCACATTGCTTAGGTTGAGAAAACCTTGCAGTTTTGTTGCCATAGTTATTTCCACCCCTTATACAACAACTCAACTCCAACCAACAGTCTCCCATTGCAACAGCATTCCGGCTGGGTACAAAAGACCCCTCTGCACATTGCCGCATCAACTGAGATGGGAACAATGGAATTTCTTTAGAATCAATGCACGGTGGACCTCAATTTGACAGCACATATGAGAGATTAGAAACTTAGCAATTAAGTGGAGAACTGAACCGCAAAGTAATCCATCATTGGGGTGAAATCTTTATAAATGGTGTGGTTAGTGAATCTGCAAAACAATAATTTGTACAAACAATGTATACTTTTACTACAAGAGTTTGCTGCAGTATATTCATGTGAGCAATTAAAGTGAGCTGATTCCTACACTTGAGGTGCATGTTGAGATTTTTTATCTTAAAAAATTGTTTTGAATTTGCCAGGAACATTGGTTTGAAAACAACTGGGAACAAATGGCTATTTATTTGTCAGCTGGGCAGTTATAGAGGAGGCTGCTTTTCAAGGGTGTTTTGTGTCTGTGGATGCTTATTAAAGTGTAAAAACCATATGCATATGAAATTAAACTGAACAGAAGCGTGGACACAAAATCTCGGTCCAAAACAAACTGTCCAAGCGAGCGTGGTCATGTGACTGGCCCAAACACAGTCAGACAAACAGCAAAAGCAAACCAGAGAGAGAGAGAGAGAGACAGAGAGAGAGAGAGGGAGCGAGAGAGGCCAGTAGTAGGGGGCAGGAGGAAGTGAAAGGCCCTCAAAGCTGCCAATTCTGAGCCCAGAAAGGGAGAGAGAGAGAGAGAGAGAGAGGTTGCACAAAGACTTCCACATTGAATCGCTGGTTTATTCTTGAGGGGGACATGTTGACCTTTCACATGTGAGAGGAATAGAAAGACTGAGCTGAGGGCCTCTTTTTGATGGATCAGTGCCAGAGGACAGGATTGCCAGGAGATTGGAGCACACATGAGGGCACTGATGCCAGAGGAACAGGTGGTCATAAGGGACAGGGCGAACAGCAATGATTGCAATAGATTCCACACTTTTAATTTTGTAGCTGACTGCTTCCAACTTGTTGCCATTTCAAGATAAGACTATAATTAACATGTATGAATTAATGTCCTGGAAGAAAGTTCCAATGAAAAACAGCTATTGACCAGGATTATTTTAACTATAGATAAAGATAAGCCAAAATAAATAAATAAATAAAAATAAATAATAATAATAATAATAATAATAATAAAGCTGAACAATACAGGTATTATGTTAAATTGTGTGCTCAAAAAATATTATTATTTTTTATTAATTCAATTGTTAAAAGAAAAATCATTTTAAAAAGTAATAATATAATTTCCAAATGTTGGGTGTTAAAATGATTGGTACCACTGTACTAAGTAACTTTTCAAAAATAAAACTTAATGTTGCAAAGATCCATCTTCCAGTGTTTTATGAGATTGGTGCACACATGGGGGGATTTTTAACCATTCCCCCATGAATAATATTTCAAGATTGTTCAGATCCTTTGGACTCTTTTTATGGAATTCAATTCAGAGATGCCCAATGCAACAGTAATTATGTGGTTAGTTAACCATTTCATGGTTGTTTTTAAGGTATGTTTGAGATGATTCACTTGTAGTCAGATCCATTTGTGACCAAGTTTGAGCTTCCTTTTCCTCAACCCTGTAATACTTGAGTACAGCAAGCTTGACCTTCTTCCTGTTGTGCATGTTCTTCTTGTGCATGTTGTCTTCTTGGTATCACTTCACAGACTCAGAACCAGAGTGGACTTATTTTGAATGTTGCTGTCAGCCAGAACACTTCCATCTCCCAGCTAGTTCCCAGCAAAGAGCAACATCTGCTACTTGGTCAGGCACACTTTCTTTGCCTTAGATCTTAACATTTCATGTGGGTTTCCTCGCATAGTTAAAAGGAATGCTGGTAGGCTAATTGAAGAATCTAAATAGGCCCATAGGTGTGTGTGAGTGAATGGTCAGTGAATGGTGTGTGTGCTTTGTGATAGATTAGCGACCTTTCCAGGGTGTATTCCTGCCTCTCGCCCAATGCATGCTGGGATAGGCTCCAGCACCCGCCAGGATGAGCGAGTATAGATAATGGATAGATGGATGGATGGACCATATGTACTAGGTTGTTAGCTAAAATGTTTTTGTTCATGGGTCAAAAGCCCCAGGACCCATAGACCCAAAACAACCGCCTAACAACAAATGTCCACCACCATTTTTCACCATGACGGCCTTTTCAACATCAACCTCCTTTGTCTCATGCCAAACCCATCACCTGTGTGGTGGGTTTGGCATGACTTTGATTTTTGATTGCTTTCTACCACAGCACCTCATTGAAACTTCAATTGGAACTGGGAACCAAGCATTATCATAGGATTATTATGAAATTGTCTAGGGATGAACTGTGTTGTTTATTTTTTTTTCTCCAGGAGTTTTGGAGCTCACCGAAGCTATTGCAAGCAGAGGGAACACTGTTGCATTCTTCTTTTAATGTTAGACATATATCAGTTCCATAGTTGCAGAGCTCCACTGTTCCACTGAGCCTTGGCCTTTGTGCTTAAAGACACATGCAGCAGGAAGCACCTGTACCTGCAGAACAACAGGATCTAAAGTGGCACCAGGGGGACACATGGAAGCTCAGTGCCAGGCTCACTATGGACCCCTTGCTTTAATGAGATGGGGTACTGAAGGAGTTTGGTGGGGGGGGGGGGGGGGGGGGGGTCCTTCAACAAAAAAGTAGTGAGATTTACTGCTGGAATGGTCTGTGGTAATGACTTGACTTTCACTGGGGAGATCCCAGCTATTCCAAACACACCGTCAGTTTGGCTGCTGTTTTAACAGAGCAAAGAATCACAAAACAACTGAAGCCTGTTGAAAATCCCTTAAGCTATTCCCCTGCAGTTGGCCTGTTATTTTATTCAGCCGGAAAGAAGTGAAAGAGTGTCATGAAGCAGTCAGCTCTGTCTATGTAGGTTGTAAATTCTAGTGTCTCCTTGTGGCGCATCCCTGGGCACGGAGCTGAATGTGTATTCAGAGACTGGTCAAACACAAGAATATGCCTCCCTCTAACTTATTCTGACATTGGATGCTGTTCCCCCATAGTGTGCTTTAAAAGTGCAGAGGGGCCACAAGTATTAGTCAAATCTGAAACAGTGCAAAGAAAACACATGCTAACTTTACAGCCTCTCAAACATTTTTTTTTTCAGAAAAGAAAGGATTCTTAAATAAGACTCTTCCATGGAAATAATACATTTCAATTGTAATATGACAATAGGTATAATCACAATGACATTTGGGAATGTATCTTTACCGGGACAACCTATCAAGATTCTTTTTCTTCATGACATTTACCATTTGCTGGAGTTTTAAACAGTGTGTGCAGTAGGTTCTCATCATTTATGTCCCGTGTTTCGTTACGTGCAACACTAGCTGGTGGACTGTAGGTCTATATGCACTGCCATTGCATGCACCTCGTTCCTCTTTTTTCTCAAGAATAATCAAGCGAAATGTGGTGTAATGTACGATTGAACTCTGGCCTACTGGCTTTGCAAACTGCGCCTTGAGTGAGTGTGAGCTCTGGAAGCATAACTTCAGCTCTCTCTGAAGGACCTTCCTGCTGGGATGCTGTTTGCAGATGGGCCTTTAATTGCCTTAATTGACTTTCTGATGTTCCCAAAGCTCCCAACACCCCGTACCCTTTCCTCTGTGATCAATTAGTCCATAAGGCTCCAGCTCAGGTCATCCACTGCATGCTTCAGGTCTTTGCTGAAGCCTGCAAATGGTGCTCACAGGCACAGAGGCCAGGGGTCAGGGCACGTGTCATTTTTTTCAGAGCCTGATGTCTGGTGGTGACCCAGAGGGAGGAAAAACCAGCCAGAATGCCAATTTTAAAGACTCTGCCGGTTCGGCCCAATCTCGGTTGCCCTCCAAAGTGTCTCTAAAAAGAGAAAAGTAGAGAGGTGTCTGAAAGGGGCATACCATCAACCAAAACAGGAGGAAGTACCATGACTATCCTCAGGCTACTGATTGTTTCATTAAAGTGCTGTATATGGAACAAGAGTGATTGGCTTTCCAGGATTAGATTCCTCACTCTCTTCCGATTGTGTAAAATGGCCCCTCCCCCTCTTTAGTCCTGGTCCCCTGGCTGTGTTTGCCTGTGTCTGCTGGCTCCAATTAAAACACCACAGGGGACAAAGAATGTTTATGCTGGTACAATGAACTCTAATGATAGTCTTCCATCTCTCACACATCAAGTCACCAAATACTCAAGAGGAGTGGAGGTGTGAGAGAGAGAGAGAGAGAGAGAGAGAGACTACCCAAAGTCTTCCACATTTATGGTTAATTCTTGATTTCATTGTCAACTTTGTGGTGCATAATACAGGGGTCGACACATTTATGGTGTGCCAAATTAGTTTCAAACACAGTCAAAAAAGATAATGTTCATTCATACTTATCACCTTTCCGACCTATTCATACAGTAATCGGTGCCACTGAGTGTGACTAAAGAAACTACACATACCAAAAAAAATAACTAAAAAATAATTTCCAGAAATGTAGCCAAAGATAACATAGCAACAGATTTGGAGCAGACCATCTACATGAATATGTTGAACATAGCATTTTAAAATCAATAGACCTAATCAATGTAGAACTCTAAGTAGTACATTGCAGTGTGATTGTATATATTGATTCAGTAAGTCCATTATCAAAGATTATAGGGTTAGCCTGCATCAGAATATTATACTATAAACTTAAAATATATTTAAAATATTACATATTGAAAATATTAATTGCCACCATATTAAGGACATTCTTAAAGAAAATGTTAAATATGGCATAGCATGCACTTTTTCTCATGTCACTTGATCATATCCTTACATCTATGAGGATTAAAATAATAACACAGACATTCATTTAAATCTTTTTTCTTTCCCAAAAACCCTAAATTAAACAAGTATGCCAACTTCCCAGCACACTATGCAATTAACAGTTTGGCTTCAAACTGTTGGAAGAAATGGATGATTGTGGTGTGCAGATTAATAAATATTGTTGATTTAGCAGTTTTCATTATTGCAGACATATTAAATTGTCTCGAGCTCTCTAAAAAATGAACAAACTAGCGCGATCCTCATGTTGCAGTCGTATAGCCGTTCACGGTGATATAAATGAGAAATAAAAGCAGGCAACCATCCGCAACACTCCACCTCTTAGTCTGCTAATTGCAATCTTTGTTATAATGGGTAAACTAATCCAAATGGGTAAAGCATTGAAATGGAATAATTGTCTAATGATTATTCATCACGTTGCTTGCAAGGAAGCCGGGGACAACATCATGAACAGAGACAGAAATAAGATAAGATGTATTGGAACTGTACACTGTGCATTGTGCCCCCACAGCTATTCACAAATCTAAAATCTTTGTTTTCCCCCTGAGCTCTGAAAGAGAGGGACTAGAAAGCCCTTTTTTGGGGTCTTATTCCTTCTCTTACGCGATTCTGTAAAAACGAGACCGACCATGCATATCGAATTCTTTAGCTGTCGAACATAAACCATCTCTCCACATGTCGCCAAGTCATGAGAGACGTGCTAGGATAATCACCCATGCAGCTGGTGCAGACAGTTTAAATATTTCTTTGTCAAACATCAAAGCAGGTGATATCATGGAGTTCAGCAGGTAATGCCATTATAAATAGATTCATAATGACCCTACCCCCACCCGAACCATCCCACCCCCCAAACAAAAAAATAAATAATATTTTACAAACTTGGTAAAACAAGACTTAGAACAAACAAAAAATGGTGGAGAAAATGGCTTAATCCTTGAATTTAAATCTCTCGTAGGTTTTAATAAGGCTTGCTGAGATGGTTTGGCTCTGCTGATGCATATTTAGAGAGCTTCTCACTGCCATAGGTGGATACTCTTCAGCTTTAAAACGCCTCTGCACAAGATGGATAAATATTGTCCACCCACCAGTCACTGGTCAGGAACTGAAACTTTCTCCCTCCTCCATTGGCCCAGAAGGATGGGGATTGAGTTCTGGGGGAAGACGTAGCATCTCGTTGAAATTTCCAAGCTCTTCTCAGTTTCAATTTCTTCACTGAACTCTGGGACATTAGCTTCTAGCATTGATATTTAGTTGAATCTGTTCTTCCTTCCACCCTCACAATATTTCCTGTGCCACTGGCTGCTGTGCAACCCCAAAACATAACAGATCCACCCCCATGCTTAACAGGTGGGTGTTCTTTTCTTCAAATGCTTTCCTGCTTTGTCTCCAAATTTATATTTTATGACTGTGGCCAAAAAGTTCAGCTTGTGTTGCAAAAGTCCACAACACTTTATTCCAAAAGTGTTGTATTGCATACTTCAGATGTTAACTTCTGTGATGAGATCGCAGGAAAGGTTTCCTTCTGACTTCTCTGTCATGCAGATCATTTTTTTGCGCAAGTGAGCTGGTGCACAACTGGTTACAGTGATACATTGGTTTTACTTTGCATACTTGACCTGTCTACAGGCAGTTATATCTGAGGCTTTTTTAAAATTGGTTTTCCAGATCTTGTTTTGACTTTAACAGTTCTAATTAACTTCCATTTCTTCCACGCTGTGTTTAGATGTCTTCTTATAGCCTTCCCCTGCTTTGCAATAGGGGTTGCACCAACTAGTTGAGCAGTATAACCACTAGCTGGCACTCTGGGCAGTAGTTGACTCATCTTGGACAGCATAATTTAGCAGGCATTTCCAGATACAGATATGCAATAATTAGTGCGCTTGTGACATAATTTTGCCTGCTTATATTTATTTGCATGTGTTTGCTCAGGTATGTACTGTAAAATATCATCATAATTTCCTGATAATTACTATTTAAAAATATGATCATTTTAATATAATCATTTTAATCTGTCCCATCTGTCAATGCTGATTTTATTGAGCACACTGCAAAATGGCCACTACTACAAAAGCAGAAAATGTGCAGCAAGAATTTCCAGACAGCAAAGTGGCTAAAGAGCCCCAATATTCTTAAGCAGTGTGGAAATCCTTTACAAAAGATGGCAGTAATATCACAGTTAACTCCTAATAGGAAAAAGCTACTCGAAGTACAGTAAAAATACATCTATAACCTCAAAATGAAACGTCCGCTGCCATCCGCCAGTGCTGTTTGCGGCAAGATGCCGAGGCAGCTTTGCATCTGTGAGTTTTCCAAATGCCCAGTAACAGGCAAGAGAAGACAGCAGACAACAGATTTACCAGTTAACTTTATTGTCAAGGATATACGATCACTCTCTGCCGTTTCTGGAGATGACTTTAAAGACATCGTCAGCTTTTTCGAGCCAAGCTACACAACCCCATCTTGTGCTATGCTTTGGACTAACATCGCCCAAAAATAGCCACGGAGATAATATTGATAATAGTGTCTCATTCACTACTGATCTATGGATATCTCATGTTATGGATACATATATATTACAGTCAATGCTCATTACATTACTGACACTTGGGAGTTAAAATGAAGAGTGCTGCACACCACCATCATGCTCGAGAGATACTCTGCTGTCAATATTTCCCACCGGCTGATGGAGATGATCAATGGGGCCTGGTTGCACAATTCTTGAAGATGCAAGAAGCACGAATCTGGCGATGGAGATCTGTGAGCAGTTTCCTCACCTCCTGGGATGCACTGGGCATACATTACAGCTAGCAGTAAACGCAGGGGTGAACTTACTTGATATTGCAAAAACCATGAAAGCTGCACGACGTGTCGTCAGTCACAGTCCAGTTCCACTATTAGCCGCAACATAGCAGGAGAAGGGCCAGTTTCTGGAAGCAACCACCCATAAACAACCATTACAGAATTATGCAATTTGGGTGAACTATCCCTTTAATTAATGATCTTTTTATATGCCATCTTTTCTTTGGTGTGTTGCCTGATGTCTTGCCAATGTTTTTTAAAGTCAATTATAGATCTTTTCACAGTATTTACTTTAGCTGCAATTTCCTCCCATACTGTTTGGAACAACATGCGTCTTAAATACTGGCAGTGCATTTAAATTAACTCGCTGCGGCTGTGTTCATTTACATAACCAGTCTCTACATAACTTCTTTCTCATTTGGCTTTCATAATAATGAGGTCCAAAAAGTTCTTCAAAGTCAGTCTCTGGCCTTGCATTTCTACCACTTTGCATTGGTTCCATGTTGTGATCAACACTGTCCGTGATGTTGGTTCTGGGATCCCCATGTGCACCTGCATTTGAAACTAGACACATTTTTGGAAGAATTCTATTTTACCTATTTAGCTAGCTAACAAGAATTATTTGAGCTGCAAATCCAGTGAGCAAAGATGGAATGTCCATTTTCTAACTAGCTATGTAGCCATTCTCTAACTTGCTATATAGTTAGCTTGTCTGTAGCTCTGGGCTGTTCCTCCCCTCTGTCTTCTCAAACCTGCTGAGACAGGTGTATCCTGGCCTCATCTCTGATTTTCTCCAGGAGGAAACTGCAAATTATTTAAGTGGGGGTCCAACATGCATACCACCATTGGGATAGACACTGCTAATCCATCAGTCTCCAGCTTAATGCGTGCTGTGAACTCTTTCCATACTGCATCCTTGATAAAAGTGAGTAGCCAGCAGATCAGACTCAATCATTCATGTGCGTTGATGTCTTACTATGTGTTATACATTTAACAAATATTGTGCTGTGCAAATGCTATGATGATTGCCTGTAAGTAAAATTTGTGTTGGAACTTGGAATGTTGATTGCGACATACTATTTTCTTTGTATTTTTAGAATTACCGAAGGGTCATTTTATGTTTTGGTTTAAAATACACCTTTTTAATGACGTTGTGCTGTCATTCTCTGACAAGACAATTTTCATTGTTGTCCAAAACTCTCTCAGCATCTGTCTGGTATGATAAGGCAAATTCTTGAACCTGGTGACACAGAAAAATCAGAAGTCATGCAACCCGTAATTTGTAAGAGTCAATTATCTTATTTATATGTTTAAGTTCTCAGTTAGAGGTGCCTAAGGTTATTGAGAGTAAACCCAACACCCAGGGGTCACAGTATTTATTCTGGACTTTTCATTCTGGTCTTCACCTGGCTGTATTTTAGGCCTAATGTGTCAATAAAGTTTTGAAACCTTTTTTTTGAGACCTTCAGAATTGAGTCGGATACCCCTTTGCGGCATCCTCTGACGCAGCTCGAGCAGAAATACACTGGGGAAATTGTTAACCATGATGAATGTAGTTTGTGAAAATGGGAAACTCACAATATAGTCATATGGGTACCACTATGTTCTACAACTGAAAAACGGTCACAAACATAGCATTGTATCAAAAGTCATGGTTTTGGTTATTTGCATTCTTCTGGCTGTTATTGTGGCTACACCAGTGCAGTTAGCCATCTACCTATACTACATAACCTAACTCCGGTGTCTGGTGGTGCTGCAGAGGAGGAGTGGGTGGTGATGGATTGATTATCAAATATTACTCTCGAACTATGGGATGGTTCTATATTTTATGGGACACTTGGCAACTCCAGCTGATATCTACTTGTATAACAACCAACCAGGGCCTCAAGCAATCACATGCATAGAATCAAAGCTTGTGTACTGTGAGCTTACTACCACCATTCATTCCATTGCCACACTTGGGAAGAGCACGCTTGTGACCCATTTTCTGTCATGTGCTACTTAGTTAGACAGCTAAAACATAGTTTGAGATTATGAAGTGCATCTGACCTGGTAAGTAAGCAGTGTTTCCCCATCATCTCCAACACCGCCCCCACAATGTCTAGCTAGAGTGCAGTAGTTGGCAGTTGGATAGGGTAGTGCTTGGCCTGAGTAAAAGATAGTTCTAAGTCAAATGGAACATTGCTCTTGATTTCTGAATAACTGCAAAATATCTTGAGACCACTGTGGATATACAGTGCGCTTCCCATTTACAAAAAATACATTTATTGTGGATTTCGAAGGCTGCAAAAATTGGCCCAATGTATTACTATTGGAGCCATGTCTGAGGAGGCAGCAAACGGCTATCAAACTCAATTCTGAAGCGATCAGTGAAATGATGGTCTCTACTATTCATGATCATCCCAGATTATCTGAAAATAAGGCCTGGGCTCAAAAATACTGAGCATATAATTTAATGGGGCCACTTGAAGGGTGCCTAAACTTTTACAAATCCCACATATACAGTTTTTTTTCTACTTTCTAACTGTTAAATTCAGCAACTAAATAGCAAATGTGCATTACAATTAACAGAAACGTGTTTAAATTTGAGCCCTGCCAAGGTTGTAACTTCTTTTCACTTAGAGATTCAACAAAACATGCAGTTTGAGCAGGGGTGCCCAAACTTGAATACCACTGTATTTGTTTCCAGTTTTGTGAAATTTCCATCAATAGCAAGTGCTTTATACTATATTCAAACACACACACATACACACACTCAGAGGCAGGTGGAGGGTGGTGGAGGGTAGACCAGGTCAGGGGAAACTAGGAGCTGTTGAAGCCAAAGAAATCAGTTTGATCCCCCCTCCCTCTCTCAAGCTTTTGATTTGCTCTGTAGCTCAGTGACCCAGGAATAATACGGAGCTGTATGTCCCCAGGGTTCTCAGAATTGTGTAGGAGAGGGTTTTGTCTTAGTGCTGGTCAGCACAGAGGCTGGTCAGTCAGGGCTGTGCCTGGCTGTGTTGCTCCAAACACGAGGTGGCTTCAGGACCACTAATGTTGTAATGTAGGTGTTCCCTCGCAAAAGTTCCATTTTGAACACTGCTTGAACTGCAAAGAACTACAAAATGTCAGCAACAAAGTTGACAGGATGTGCGAAGGAAAGGAAATTATGTGACTTTTCTCTGGTGTTCACTTGCCCGTGGATTTATTGAGACTTGGTACAATGCACAGGGCAGCATAGTGGAATGGAAGCATGTTTTTAATGGTCGACTGCATGTCCCATTCAAGTTTACTCTGCTTACAATATACATATGCTGCGGCACTCTGGAAAGAGTACCTGCCGGCCGAAGGAATTACACAAACTTTATTGAATAAATAAATGAACACATGCTCCCTGTATCTGCATAAACGCATCCATAAATAAACACATGCATACGGAGCAAACGTGCATTCATAAATGTATAATCGTGCTTTTAGTAAGGGTGGGAAAGTGCACCTGTTTTAATAGATAGCGGGTTTGGGCTGTGAGCCGTTAGCGGGTCAGGTGGGTCCGCACGGGCCTCCTCGCCACGCTCCGGTGCCCCCTGCTGCCCCTGCAGCAGAAAAGAAATGAAATTACATTTAAAAAGGAAATGCTGTCAGACCCGGCGAGTTTAGCATATGAATTGGATTCTCGCTCCCTCGCTCTTTCTCCTGTTTAGAGAGCACAACATTTTCAGCGGCTGAAAAAAGCGGCCATTAGGCAGCGGCGGTGATGAAGTGTGCAAGCGTCAGGGGCACTTAACGGGCATTTCTCACAGCAAAAAAATAAAAATAAAAAATACTTTTCTGTGAAATTGGTGAAGAGAGGATGGGATGAAATGGAATACAAAATATGTCCACTTGTCAACGCGTTCAAATTATATCACGCAATTGGCCCTGCATTCCTATACCTCAATTACTGTCCCTGCGGCATGACGGCTAATTTACTGTGGTGTTGAGGAGCGCAGGCACGTGGTAATGAAATCTGACTGTCTCACATCTCATCTCCTGGGACTGGGAAGGGAGCTCAAAGCCAACTGGCATCCTCCTGGGTGGGGGCCAGGAAAGAGTAAAGTGACTTACATTTGTTTTCCTTTTTACATCGCTAAAAACATTTATACAGCTTGGATGTTCACTGAAGCACTCTCGTTTGAACTATGTCACTACCTCAATTCCTGCACCATGTTAGCAGGAGTGACACTGACAAGTCAGTGAAAGGAAGGTCAAGGCATAAGACTTTACACTGACGGATTACTCAGAACTTCACAGTGATCTAAACAGATAATTTACATGCATTCTCAGACATGTATATAATTGGGATAGACATATATTATATCCTATGTTACACCAGTTAGCAAGGCCTGATGTCACCCCAAGCCCTCCTGGTAGAAACTGCTTGAACAAGGACAACCTCTATGCCACACTGAGCCCAGAACCAGACTAAGTGACTGCTCCTCTTTTAGACCCGACGTTCCAGCCTGTGTAATTAAATGATTCTATTGAAAAGAAAGAAACGAAAACAGAACAGGAAAATGACGCCAAACTGAAGCTTGTCTGAGAGCAGCTTCATTGGATAATGGATCACATCTCTGGCTCCTTGGCAGTTTGATTGTGTTTGTATAGCGATGGGCAAGAAATTACGGTTGTAATATTGAGCGGATTCTTCATCTGGAATCTTTTCACAATATCAAACTTTAATTATAAATAATTTTTTCAAGTTACATTATCATCGTGTCTGCTCAAAAAATCTTTGATTGTGAGCAGCAAGTACAAAAGGTCGGGCACCTGCCAGTTTCAAAGATTTTGTGTAGGAAATATGGAGACGAAAGAAAATTGAGCCAGAACATTACTAATGACGCACTAATGCTTGTTGGGTACACAGCTCATTACAGAATACAGTATAACACACACATGCACACACACATATGGTGTTTCATGGCTGGTGGGAATTATTTTTCTGTTTTTTGATGAGCGTTGCAGAGCAAGTTCGGTCAGGAAACTCTTGCTGCTGTCAACCAATGGTCAGCCTCAGCCACTACATGTTCTCATACCAATCACACACACAGGTTACTAATGGTGCACTTTTTAAAACCTTTTTTAAACAGACCTTTCCTGTGCTGCTCTTTGCATGCTGCTGCTCACAGAATTGTGCTGACTGGGGGAGGGGGTGGTATTTTTCCCGTTTAATAGGGGATGTATTATGCTCCCTGTTTAATGGGTTAGTGCATGCTGGTGCGTGCACAGAAGTACCTAAGAAGATGTATTCAGCACCAAACTAAATAATTGCATTGCATATTAATTTATATATTTAATCTAAATATGTAAGCTGCCCTGTCTGAATTTCAGTAATTAAAACTCCTTACTAGAGATAGCTGGATGACAGCATTTAGGATTTGCCAGGAAAGGTAACAAGAGAAACAGAGCAGAAATGTTCCCTCACTGAAACAAGCGAACCAAGCGTATGTACACTGTACTCATGCCAGTCACGACGTCCCAATCTTCAGCAATTAACTCAGCCATGTCAGTTGGCAGTCATGTGCATGGTTAATTATTGCTTTTTGGCTGGACCGCAACAGCGGGGCCAGCCCTACAAACACAAATGTCTGTGACTGAGTGATGAAGTTACACCATTGGTCGGCCGAGTTATGAAGTTACACCATTGGTCGGCTGTATCACGTATGTTAGGTCCACCCATACTAGGTTTTAACCTGGTCTTGTTATATTATCATTTCCCAGGGCTGAGGGCTGAGGGACTTTGTTGGTTCCTGTGTCCCACTGCACTGGGGTTTGTTTAGTCGAAGGAGGTGACCAGGTGGAGCCGCACCAGTGCTTTCTCTTCGCTGGTCCAAAGAATGAGGCCCTCCTGGGGAAAACAAGAAAAACAGCTTTGGCCCACTGGGTCTGCCCTCTCCCTATTGGGGCTGTTCAGTCAGTTGCCATCGAGTATCCTCAGGTGTGGATATTTTACTCAGACCTTGAATGCCGATCAGCTCACTCTAGCTGCTAAAATGAAATCTAAGAAAAGATCCAAGACCCATGCCAGTGCTGTTGTGGACCTTGGAACAAAGTGCTGATGTCTGTGTTTATGGTGGTGATTGATAAGCGCCACAGCACACCGTTATGGTGGTGTAAGCTCTATAAGTGTGAGCTTGTAATAATTTGACCTGCAGTCCAGAAAAGTCTCTGAGGGTAGAAATGGCTGGGATCAACACTCTTAAATAGAAAAAAAAGAATAAGTGTATGGTGGGGTCATGGTGTCACTGTGACCCCACACAATTTATGAATCAATAGAGCTCTTGAGTGTAGCCCGGGAATATGAGCCTACACAATCTCTCTTTCTCTCTCTCTCAGGTCCGCAATTAATCATTTTGAATCCCAGTATTTTATAAGATTAAAGGCCTTGCTGTTTCCACTGCCAAAAACAACATTTCTACATTCTTGTGGATAATCAACTTTGACATCTCTTTTGTTGTGTTGCTGTTGTTGTCTTTTTTATATCTGATCCAGAGCAGTCCTCTCAGGGGGAAGAAAGCAACAGCCCTATTTAGCTTACATTCATTTTTGATCTACACTGTCTCTATAGTTTCCAGCTATGCGTTTGAAGCTAATGTTCCCAATGGATAAGGTATAGGCCTACTTCATATTAAACACAATACCTGGATGTAGTCCTGAAATAGTTTTTATTTAATGAGATGTTGTCCAATGCTTTCATTTAATAAGATGTTGGGTACTGTGTATGTACATGAACTCTGCAGTTCCTGAAGGGAGAGTAACTGCACTCTTCTCTCCAAAGGGGTGACAACGTTTTTCGTCAACCAGCAGCATGTACAAAGTATGATTGCAACAAACATTATCTTTCCCACCGTTTTCCAACATCGATATATCGTTATGTATCAGCACCAGGCTCGTATAGACAGATGAATGTTGGTAGGTCTGCAAAGTGTCTGAATATTTTTTCCAGGCTCCCTATTTAATTTTGTATCCTCCCACCCCCAATAATCCCCCGGTATTCCATGTCCTGTGACCCATACTGCAAGGATTGCCATGGAAATGAAATGCAGCTCACCAAAAATGTGGTATCCCATGTCTGCTCTTTTCATCAGTGCTGCGATGGGTGGTGGTGTGTCTTGCGGGGGGGGGGGGGGGGGGGGGGGGGTGCAGTCCTCACACGCTCATGCTCAGTTAAAGGGGGGATGGGGGTTGTGCACTGGATGAGCAGTCTATTAACAGTACATTCATATATTCATACCCTTGACTTGCTGTGTACAATAGGTGGCAGGATGGAACGGGCTGTGGTTAAATTCCTGTGCTCACCCTTCTGCAGCACTGAGCTGAGGAGAATCGCTGTTCTTCACATCGACAGGGGGATTCCTTTTGCACCAGTAGAGGGCACTGTGCAGTTATTGTAATGATATTTTCATAAGGATTCGTTTTTTTGGTCCTCACAAATATTGTATAGAACTAGAGCGGCTGATGTTTACCCTGGTACAGTCGAAAAAGGTGGCTACATTGAGTGCAAGAGAAACAGCATGGCCACTTCTCTTTTTTGACAAAAATAATAAAACTGAAGAGAACATTGGGGTTTTGAATGTGGACTTAAGATGAATGTGTGCATGCGTGCTTGCTAGTGTGCGTTTGTGTGTCGGGGGCGAAGTGGAAGGTTTACTACTATATGCACTACATGCAGATTCAGAAGGTCATTCATGACCTCTGGTGTCATTTTCCTTTTCACATACTTTCTTTTTTCTTTAAAATTCTGAAGCAATTTCATCTGGAATCCAACGGTCCTTCTCATTATATAGTTATTTACATTGTAAACAGCCATAGGTCATGAGATGTGCTGCCCTTATGAAAAACATATATGCAAATACATGTAAAATTGTGATAATATATGCAAAAATATGAAACTAAAATATGAGGAATAAACTGCTCTTCAATTTCAAACTGTCATTAAAATAGTATCGGTATGTCATATGCAGCGTATCATTTAATTTGTCATTTAATCAATTTAATTCAAACTTAATTGTGACATTTCACACTATGTACAGTGCACTAGAAATATTTTTATGAGCAGGTTAGAAAAGTAGCAAGATTTAAGGGAGAATTGTAGAACCAAAAAAAAAAAAAGTGGAGGTGGATTGTATGTGCTGGATTATCCCAAAAGGAAATGTTTGACATGCATTCCAATCCCGAATTAATCCATTATATACATTAAAGCCCATTTAAAGCACAAAACGTATATTGTGTCTGCATATTTGTGGTTGCCATGTGAGGGAATGAGGGAGTGCATTATGCACTTTAATATGATAATCAGCTGTTGTACAAACCCTAATGTAAACTAATCAGCTGCCACTGTATATTGCCTTTTATGTCTGAGAAAATGCATATTTTCACATGATTAAATCCATTACTGCTGTTTATATCTATAATCCCAAAGGATCTTTCCTCACAGTCTGAGCAATCATTACCGTCTGATCATTGTGACTTTTTTTTGCGTGATCCTTTCTGTTAATAAACCTGTTTGGATTGCATTGACAGTTCCCTCTGTAATTGGGCTGGGCCTGGGCATTTACGGTGCTGCATAATTTTTAACAATGGTTGGACACAGTGAGGGCTAAGTAACCAGATTGCCTTACTTAATAACACCGATTAGGCACTGCAGTCTCTCTTACCCTCCATCCTTTTTTCGATAGAGTTCACCTCGTGTAATAAACTGATTCAATTCCACTGCCTGCAAAGCCGTGTAGGAAGAGTTATATTTGAGGACAATTAAGAATGCGGCAGTGTGGGCTCTAGCTTTACCCTGCATGTTTCAGTCTTACGGTAGCTGAGGTGAAGGTTTATCCTCAACTGAAAATGTGACACGCATCCACTGCAGTGAATGGTATCCCATCATGCAGGGAGTGCGTGTGTGGGCCCCAGACACGTGGATGGTAGGAGGCGGTGTTCTTTTTTTTTTACCGTGGGGAATAATGTTCTCTCTGCACCGTCAGGATTCGGCACTTACTGTCTGCTATCAGCAGCCAGAGGAAGGCTGGGCTTTGTTCTGACAGCGTGGAAGGGCCCGGCGTCTCTGTCTCCTTGTCACCACGCACAAGCTGAAACTTGTACGTCATATTGCCAAGAAAGTAGCGAACATTCAAGTGGACCTAAACAATACTTCGGTGTGCCTGCGTGAATAAAAATAACTTGTGTGGGAAAAAAAATATTAGCTGTTTTCAGGCTTCGTTCCTTCTATCAGGAAGCTAACACTCTCATGGGTAATATTTGGACAGGGTTCTCAGCAATTCTGTGTCCTACGCCTTTCCACGCCCTGCCTCTCTCCCTTCTCTCAAACGCATTCCTCTCATATGTAGCCACATGCAGGCAGCAGTGTTGGGTGCGAACATTGCTGTTTTTCACCTGCACTTCCCCATAAATGAGTGCACTCAAGGACGGGCTCCCGCTTTTTCATCATTGCTGAACAGTAAGGTGTAGGGCTGTGTTTCAAATGCAAAGATGCTTGTCACGACTCAGTGGTATTTATGGGGGGGGGGAGGGGGCTCAGGAGGGGCATTGGAGGTAGGGGGAGGGGTAGAAAAGGGGGAGGGGTGAAGAATACGGGGAGGGCGGGGAGAGGACAGCCAGAATGGTATAGCAGAAAGGGTGTCATTTGCATGGCATGCTAGATATGCTAATCCATCTGTTAGGAGCGACATGGAACACGATAGCGCCTACCTCCGTGTTCTGCTGTGAACAATAAGGCATGGGAATGTGTAGATCAAAACACCTGATTTTTGGGAACAGTGCTGGGGTTTATAAGTCTCCTGACCAACCAGGAGACTCTCTGAGGGTCAGATACTAAAAGGAGGAGGGGGATTTCTCCTCCAGAAGAAATTGCCCTATAGCCCCCTCACACAACAAGTGATGGCATCTGGTGAACCAGAATTGGTGATTTCTGGTAACTAATTCCACTCTTTACAGAGCATGCACGACACATTAAAGTGGACTTTCCACTTTCAGTTTTTACAAAGGTCTCTTTAACCACATAGCTCAAATAGAAGCCCAACCAATATGGCTGTATTTGAGGGTTGACGCATGAATCCGGCACATTTCAAGCTGGTCGGTTGGTATCTTTAGTGTCCGCCGCTGCTTTCTTTCTTTTTAACTTGTTAATGCTGAAAGGACAGCTTGTTCTGTTTCTGATGTGATGGTCCCCTAGTTACAGCTTTCTGTTCCCTGATTGCTTCAAGTATTAAAAGTTGCAGTCTAGCGGCCAATCTTATGAAGTTGGCAAGGGTTCCTTGGGTAACTTCTACATTAAATCTACCCAATTAGGTGCTAGATGCCCATAGGCTATTCATTGTTGCCAGTGAGAGGTACACCTATCTCCGTCTGTAGTTGCTATTGTCAGAACCGTAACATGGGAAATAAGGCTGGCAGGTGAGTGCATCAGATTACTGCAGATACAGTTCCAAATTGGGCTGCAAGAAAGTGAAACACATCACATCCTGTGGCTTCCAGGGCCTTGCTGTCTATTTAAATGGGCTTGAATGTGATTTGGGTTTACAATTTAATGCTCCACCTGTTGACTGCCAGCTTTCTCCTTATGGGTCATGGTATATCTCATCCAACTGCGTGTAAATCTAAAAGCACCAAATGGACCCGTCAAGTTTCTGTTTGCATGTGTGATGCACATCAGATTGGAATGTGCAAGAGGGCGGTGGGCTTGGGCAGGCTACTCCAGTCCATTCATTGGCTCACTTGGGTTCATGGTCCCAGTCTATTGAGTCATTGTGTGTCTGATGAAGGGAGTGTGACATTTTCTGTTTTGACGGAGATTGGGTGCACTGACACCGAGTGACATTTCCCATTAAGGGAAGGGTGCAGAGAGAGGAGAGAGATCGGAGCAGTGGGGGGTCGGGGCTAATCAGCACGGCTGACAATGCTAATGAGCCTCCGTGATCAACAATGGCATCCTCCGTACTCACTTTAAGTTTCTGAGCTGCACAAATCCATCCCGACACGTCCACATGCCCAGGGATGCCTGTGTCCGATGAGATCCTAGGTACAGATAAATCTTGAAAAACCCCAAGGAAGCATAGGCAATCAGGAGCAAAGAAAATGCAAAACAGGACAAGTAAAAAGAAGGATGATGTAATATTTAACAACTTGTGCTCGCATGCAAAGGAGATTCTGTACACAGGTGTCATTGCCTGTTGACCAGGCTTGTTGTACACTCCTGTGGTCTTGGCTGATCCCAAAGGGAACCATAAGGACCAAGGTCAGACAGGTTACACAGAGAGTGGCACTCTGATGGAGAGTTCCCTTCTGTTCCCATTAGTGTTTCACATTGTGTGTGCTCGCAGCACTCTACACCTCAAATAATAAAATGCAGATAGGAGCTTGTTAAGGAGATCTTGGTGTCGAGAACCTATAAAAAGGCATGGCATATGCATGAGATTAGGAAAATGTGTGTTTGAGCATTGCGTACAGTGCCATTTACTGCATTCCCCCTCCCCCCACCAAGGCCATGTGTTCAAGAACCACCCTGCAACCTTAGAGTAGGATACTGCCCTCTTCTAAGAGGGAGTGAGAGAGAGAGAGGGGGGGGGGGGGAAGAGAGAGAGAGAGAGAGATAGAGAGATGATTAAATTAATGTTGCACAACCATGTGTCCCAAGGTGCTTTCAGGAGCTCCCTCTAAAAAAGGCTCGTTCATTTAAAGGAGGCTTGTATAAAGTAGTCTTTTGAAAGTGGATTCTTAAAAGAAGGAGGTGGGGGAAAAGAGAGAAAGAGATAAAGAGAGAGATTGTGATAGAGGGAAAACAGAGATGGAGGTACAGGGAATTAATACTGGGCAAGGGTCCTAGGTTCTTGTGACTTACAGTATGGCGGGGGTTCAAATGTGGTATCGAACTGAACCGAAAGCAGCTATCTGACACATCAAGGTGCAGAAAAAGGAGTGAAAAAGAACTAAAGAGAGATGAAGATTCCAAAAGCTGCAGGCTCTGGCAGATAATTCATCCATGACTTCACCACATCATCAAGCCATGATAAATCTCAGATAAAAACCAGGGAAGGAGAAATCTCAAGAAAATGGAGTCACATTTCAACACCTGCCCACGTCGCAGTGCTGCCCAGAGCTGTTGTGTGTTTTCAGTGGATATTCTTTTTTTCCTGTGGCGCTTTTTATATTTGAAAAAGGCTGCAGACAGAGCCGCGTAATATGAAAACTTAAAAAGGCGGAACACTAATTGTAAGGTGCCACCACGGTGTTCGGCATTCTGCCTTAATGAGGTATCGCCACTCGAGATGTGTGCAAAGCTGCCAAGATGCACCGCGGTGCTGAGAGAGGATTTTTATCAGGGGAGTTACAAGAGGACAACAAACAAAAGATTCTCTTCCTTTTGTGTTCATAAACATGAAAAAAATGTTTTCGTTGGATTTACAAAGTGGCCTTGCGAACAGAAAGTTGCCTCTTTAACTCTCCGACCGTGTCGTGCCGTCATCATCCTGCCGCTTGCAGCCAGACCGATTAATTGTGGATAATGGGTTTTGTAAAGGAAGAGCTTCCTGAATGGGAGCTGTGGTACATGAATCCGCCATGATGCTTCAGTGAGATAAATGAGTTTCTATCCTATCGTATTAACAGGAAACCATTACAGTGACCATGCCTGAAAGGCAGAGTTGGACCACTTGGGCAGAGCTTGGTTATAGACGACTGCAGCTTGGCTCAAAGGCTCAATCCTATCATCAATGGGGCAGTGGATCCTTTTTCATCTCCCCTTCCACCTTCACACCATACAGTATTGCTGATTAAAAGCATGACTCGACATAACTTTGACAATAAGAGGATTGCTGAAGTGGAGAGGTTACATTTTGTAATGTGGAGACAGAAATGCATGACATCCTGACCTTTAACATTCTAATTTTAGGTGACATAACTCATATTTTATTGTGACTGTGGTTACAGTATTGGGAATGAATTTGTATGTCATTTGTGCAGCCCTTTTCTGAGAGTTTTTATTCTCAGTTCACAATAAACCTGCTGTTTTATGTCCTGGCAGATTTTGGCAGAGGTAGAAGGATGGTACAAGGCAAGACAGAGCTTATCCTCCCCTGGCATGCAGTGCCCCCTATGTTGGCCTAAATGTGCCATTGTATTTCATAGTTCAGCCTCTGGGGAGGACAAAATTATGGAATAATTCAAGAAGCTCCATTTATCACCAGCCTTGATGAGAGCAGGTGGAGGCCTCAGAGTGGTGCACTTGGCTGCCTCTTGTGACGCACCCCCCCAAGCAACCGCCCCCCCCCCCTCCCCCCCATCCCTCGCACTCCCTCACTAATGTGCCATCACTCCAGAGTCCCATTTATTTCTCAGAAGAGCAGTTTATATGAGAGCTCGCTGACTGATTTCAGTTTCCCAGGGAAGAAAAGAAAAGTTAATGCCTGAATTGGCAGCTGCCTCACTCACTTACCACTAACTTTCAGTAGGCGACCACTTGGAAAATACATTTGGATTCAAAGGAAATAACAAAAAGCAAGCCCCAATTCACAGTTACTCCCACGCAGATCATGGCTGGTATACTAAGCTGATGATTCCCTTAGTCGAAGAACAATGACCGGAAAGGCAGCACCATTGGACACACAGAGCTTTGTGATAGCTCTCTGCTGTAAACATGATCTGACTGTCAACGCCTAATGGTTTCACTTCAAACAGCACCTCAGTCTTGGAGCACTCATATGGTGGTATACTGGTCCACTCTTGGGTAAGTACCCACTCCAAATCATGCATTAGTCTCTAAGTGTTAAAGCTTCATTCTGTCATTCGCATTATTTTGTTTTTGGCATGGTGTGCATCATAGTTACGCATGGTGATTTTTTTTGGGGGGGGGGGGTGGGGTGGGTTGCTACAGTGCTCTATTAATACAAAATTCTTTCTTGGTGTCAGTATAAATATGCCTGATTAATGACATATACTGTAGCTGCACACACATATATATGCATACATACTGTATGTGGGGCTTCCCAGATGTAGATCCTCCTACCGCAGCTTGGATAATCAGCTTCACCCAACCCCAGTATAAATGAATAATGGATTGTTCTCTTCATGATGAGAGCTCAAAAGCATGAAGCATCACAATACCATGTGTCAGGCATTTTGGTCTGGGAAAAAGGGATAATTTTTTATTTCTCACATATTCACGATTTAATAGTCCATAATTTTTTATGGTGTTCAGTCATTTATACACATGGTGGTTCTGTTAAGGTGATGTGTGGTCAGGTAGACAGCTCTTATGTGTATCCTCTCCACTTCTGGCTGACACGCTACACCACGCAGCTGCTTTTCATTTCCTCCCTGGAGATGATCCTCCAAACCGCCAACTTGTGGAAAACAAAGACAGTAAATCAATCAACATTAAATGGCTTCTGCATCGGTCTTAGAGATTTATGGGGAATCCAAGCCAAAGATTTTCATCGGGAATGTTTTTTTTTTTTAAAAAGGATTTGATATCTTTCCTTGTGTGTGTAATGGTTGCTGAGTTGAAGTATATAAAGGAGTCGGGATTTCATTGTAATCATGGAGGCAGGAAAGAGAATAAAATGGGGAGTGACAGATGATCACTGTCTCAAGCTCCGACTTAGTCATACGTAAGTATGACAGTCCGTAAGTATTTGGACAGTTGTTTTGGCTCTGTACTCCAACACATTGGATTTGAAATGAAACAATGAACGACGAATGTTACAATGAGCTTTAATTTTGGCCCTATCGGTGCCCAACCTCACTAATACTCCTCTGACTGAATGGGAACAAATTCCTGCCGCATATCTAGTATAAATGCTTCCCAGAAGAGTGGAGGTTTTGGACGAGATGTTGGATGACAGGTGTCTGCAAACTTTTGGCTATGTAGTGTACTTCTAAAGTAACCAAGGAGTTTTTCAGGACCAAAAAGTGGAATGTTCTTGACTGGCTGAGTCGATCACCCATCCTGAATTCAATGTAACATGAATTTCACTTTCTGAAGACAAGACAAGACTTTCTGAAGGCCCCAGAAAAAAACAAAAAATGAAGACAGCTGCAGTACAGACCTGGCATAGAGACACTGGGGAAGATATCCAGCATTTGGCGATGTCTATGGGTCGCAGACTCCTGCCAGTCATTAAATGTAGACCCTAGACAAGATTTTGAAATATTGACATTTTGGAAAGGCACATCAGCTGAGCACCAAACTCCATAGGAGATCACTGCACGCAGTTTGAGATGGAATGTCATGTATGCATGGGTTCATGGGAACCATTGCTTGCGAAAATGGTGGCTAGTTTCTGATGACTGATGTGTATCACAGGCACAAAGAAACCAACCATACAGAGCAGCATATTCATTAAAGAGGACATGAAATGTGCGATGATAATCACAGAGTGTTCAGTTCATTATTTATCATTTGATCACTTGGAACGTCCAATCCTGATAAACACCAATGAGTCAATGAATTGTATGCAAGCTTATTATAATGTGAGGCAGGAGAAATAACAGTAATTTCGTTGGACACCATTCAGTGTTGATTTTGCATTTTTGAATAGGCTATAATTTATTTCTGACAGTAATCTTAATGGTTATAATTCCGTAAGACTCTTTCTGTGCCATGTAGTCACGATGCATAGCACATTTATAAATTAAGTGTTTTAGAGATGAAGGATACCTGAGATATATCTGATTCTAACAAATAATTTATTACTTATTGTGAATGATTGATATCATTTGTTATAAAAGCTGTCAGAGAGTGTATACTTCCCAAAGTAGATTTCTGAACCTCACCTTTCCCCAAGTCATTATCTGCCCCTGGCAGGAGAGCTACAATTCAATGTTAGGTTGCCGGAATAAAATACAAAACTGGGTTAGTAATAACCCTCTGAGGAATCAGCTTTAGATTACCATTTTTATGCTTTTTCATTCAGCAGGATTAAGCAGCCGTAGCAACAACTGCAAAAATGGAATTAAACAGTTATTCCTTGAATAGAACAAATATCAGGTCTATGACAGACGTGAACCAATAACAGCAGTGGATCATTTTCAGATAGGAGTGATTTATTCTTTTGTTCAGGTGCGTTGATTATCTCCGTGCTTCATTACAATTACTCCCTACTTTGCAACTCCACTAATATCCAGCTGAGATAAGAGACCACTCCTTTTGGCAAAATGCATTATGCTTGCTTTAAATAAACTGTCTGTAGAGAGAGAGCTCTCTAGACCATATTTTTAATGAAAGCTGTTTTTCATCTTAGAATAGGCAACTTCAGATACAGAACACTAAATAAAAAAAGTAAAAGCTTCATCCTTTAAAAAGAATAGTCACAAATTACTGTAAATATATCTCATAATAATGCTGTTATATAATATAACATAATAATTATGTTTCTAGGGAACTAGAGAGCTAGTCCTGGAAAAATAATTGTTGGTTGTCCTTTCTTCCCTTGGTCACACAAATTCAGTGCAATTTAATATAAATGAATGAAACACACAATTACCAACAGACATGCCTATTAACATATGCTTTGCATCTTTAAATGGATTGAGAAACCACTAGCCGCTGCATTTATTTAATAATTTGTAACAGGCATGTCAAGAATCAATGTTAAGCAGCACCTCATATGATTTATTTCTGGGACAGTAGGTTTTGACACCAGAGCATGAAGGTGAACAACAGTTCTACCTTTTGTTCTCTGTTCACGGCCCTCCATTCCTCCTGCTGGAGGGATGAGCTCAGGCAAACAGAGGCCAGGGGCATCTGATTAATGACATCCAATACAACCCGGGGATCAGGCAAAGAGAAAGAAAAAGGTCAAAAGTACTTTTTTAAATCTTTAAACTTACACAGTTTGCAGAGGTAAGTTAATGAAGAGGTGCCACAGTCCACAATGAAACAGGGCACTGACATAGATGAGGAGAGGGGGGCATTTGGGGCCTGGGAGACAAGTGAGGTGGTTTCCCGATACCGGCTCTTTCTCTGGGCCGTGTAGAGCGTGTGGAACACTGAGAGCCCATCGATCAAGGAATGGACACCTGTCTCTGTCAACTTGCTGACCCCCCCCCCCCCCCCCCCCCCCCGTACTCAACTCCACAGATCATTGGCAGGAATGGAGCGACATCTTTGGTTAATTCTTGCTGAATTTTAGACAGCAGTCTCCGTTATGAGCCCTGAGACCTGCCTAGATGGGTTAGCCCCTTCTTTTAACTGAGACAAGTGTACGCATGACTACTGGAAGGACTCCTACTGGCTTGCTGCCAATAGTTTCCTTTTCTGACCGTCTGCCACATCACTGAACCCCATTATTACCCCAATTATCCAGTATCTCTGTGTCTTACTGATGCAAGACTGGTTTCCTCTACTATGGAAAAATAGCTTATCTTCTGCAGGCCATTGGGCAATCAAGTATAGCTAGAAGCCTAAGCAAACTTTGAAAACCTTTCTGTCTGAAAGTTTCTGAAAAGCAAACCCTGTCCGATTAAGATCGCACAATACTCCAATACTACTTTTATTAGAATGTGGCCAAACTGCAGTTAGTCATCTTTGTGTTATTTTCTGCTTTACTTTTGTTCACAACTTCATTAGCTGGTTTGCAGTTGTTTAGAAAAAAGATTTACAATGCTTTGTAGTTTTTCTCGGCAGAGTACGGTAGCTACTGTATGCTCTTAAATCCCCTGTCCTCCCTATGTGCATGAAAAACACGTAAAACCCTGAGATAGATTTTTTTTTACCCCACTGAGTCCTGAAAAAGTGTATGCGTAAGTCTCATGGAGTTCTGGTCTGGTAATGGATGGGAGTGTAGCTATTGCCATCTCCTGGAGAGGATGAGATTCTGCTTGTCAGAAAATAAGGGAAGGGCTCCCCAAAATGTTTCTTGAATATTCGGCCTGCCGAATGCATTGAGAATAAAGTCAATATATATGTAAATAAAAAGTCATGTGAGCTCCACAAATGATGCAATGAATCTCCTACCCATGCCTATGTGGTTGAAAAATATGTAAAATTACATTAAAAAATCTTTCAGCTGGTAGTTACTCAGCATGTGTGTGTGTCTCACTTGCCAAAACTCTCTTTGAACTCTTGGAAATATCAGTATCTGGATCTAAAATGCATTGAATACAGGAATATTCCAGAAATTTCTAATCCCCCGCAAGAATGAGAGCAGCAGCAGAAACTGAGTGATGAAACTCAGGTTCTGTGCTTACCCAAAACACGCTATCATGTTCAACGACATACAGTCAACGACAAGGCCAAACTGGCTTTGTAACAGGAAATGTTCAAAAAATTGTCTCAGAATATTTAACGAACAGAGTTGACTGAAAGACAAAATGTATAGTTTAAGTACAATTTGATGTTCTGTTGGAATTCTGGTTAGTGGTTGTCTCTTGCCTTTCTGCAAAGTCGGTTTCTTGTAACACTAGAGCTGACATTCTGCACAGACACGGAAAGGCCTGTCTGTATTCTCTCAGTTGCTACTGCTCTTCAACCCCAACTTACATACTAGCTAAATGCTCATGAATGATTCACTTGCTCCCCAGAAAGCAGTCAGAGTAGAATGAAGTTATTTGGATCAGAGAATAACTTACTACAATTCTTATTTTACTTGAATTTGTAAACAGTGTAGCAGTGGATGCATTGTGTTTCCGCAGATGCAGCAAAAGCTTTGCTGTTCCTCAGTTTGAGGCTGACAGGACTAGGTGTGGAAAACTGTGCTTCGAGAGAGCTTTGCAAAGTAGGCAGAACTGACAGTGAATGCTGCATATTTGCATGACTAAATCAGCAGTTTAACCCCTGATGCAATGGGTTTTGACGCTTGATGGTGCTTCTGTACATGGACAGTTGGTAGTTGTTTTTGATTGTTGATGGGGTTTGAGTGTTGAAGGGGTAAAATTCTGGTTTTCCTCAACTATGCACATTCATATTCACATTTTATATACATGAACAAGTGCGGCTATGAAGGCATGCACAGCATTTATGAGCTATTCATTATTATGCATGAATGATGAGGGCGAATATCCTGCTGAATTTCATTGCACATTGCGTGTTCCCTATATTGCCTATAGATATAAAGTGAATCAAGTAGCACAGGTTTATACTGCCAGACCGAATGTGGGGAGTAAATGTGTTGGGGCAGGAAGCATTGGCTCATGATTAATTAAAAAAGACGGATGGAAATAATTTTCCTGGCAGGCTGTACCCTCGCAGTAATTTGAGCACAGTGGAGCATTTGGATAGCGAGGTGGTTCATAATTGCTTAAGTCTCACGCTGATTCGCTCTTCAGCGTGCGATGCTTTCCTTTGGATGTCTAAAGTGCGGAGGTATGCTAATGCCCCCCCTCCCCCCCACCCCCAGAGGTCCGCAGACACTGCCAGCGATTAAAGGTAGAGTTGCACTTTCTCTTCATCGGTCTGCCGGGGAGTGGGCTGAGAAAAGGTGTCACTCACAGCCCAGATTCTGGACCGAAGAGCTTCCTCCCCCCACGACGAGCTCGTCAATTTCAAAAGCTCGAGTTACGCACGAAGCACTGCGCACCGTCAGATGTTATCGCAGTGCCCCTCTCCACTGCTCTTTCACAGATACTTGGTCTGAAAAGATAAATACTCCGTAATTAATTTTTAAAATGTCGTTGGTTGTCTTGGATACCCAGCGCCCACCCACACAGGTTATGGACTGGGCGTTCTTCTCGTGGCCCGGCCCTTGTTCACACCCAGATTGGCTGCATGCTCCCTGGTGACTGCATAAATCAGGGCAGCCCATGCTAGCTATAGTTATCAATGGCATTGTATCTGGAGTCTGGAGCTTTCATCGGTCCGTGTTTGCTCTGCTCCTTTCCCAGCATGCACAACCAACAGCACTGGATGGTGGCGGTGGCGATGGCCTCCTTGGTCCTGACGGCAGCTGCCATCGAAGGGGGAAAAGCCGAGAAAGGTGAGACATTGATGGCACGGAAAGTGATTGCTGATGATGATTGATGGTAGAACCCCTTAGGAAATGATGTACTGTGCAGTAAATGGTAAATTGAAACAACGCAAATCCAAGTATTGAACATGTAAGGGCACCCAACACAGACACAACTACCTGCAACTGTGTGCCTCAATGGTGGTCCAAGCTATGTTCAAACACATAGCTGCAATGCCTTAATCGTAATGCTTACTATGATTACATTGAAACTGGCCATAACAACAGATATATTGTATAGCCAGCCCATTTCATAGCCATCAGTTTATTTTCTGCATTGTTTTCAGTAGTTTGTCCCACAATGGGAAAAATGTTAAGTTAGCTGGGATAAATTCCCCCGCGTGGGTTTTGTGACGAAATGATGCTTGTGTTCTTCACAGGAAAGAAAGAGCGGAAGTCGGACTGCGGGGAGTGGCAGTGGAGTGTGTGCGTGGCCAACATCGGAGACTGTGGCCTGGGCACGCGAGAGGGAACAAGGCCGGGCAACGACTGCAAGCAGACTATCAAGACCCAGCGCTGCAAGATCCCCTGCAACTGGAAGAAACAGTTTGGAGGCGAGACCACTTGAGCTGCATTTTGTTTTAGCTACGATGTTGTACATTTATACATTTAGGTGTGTGTGTGTGTGGTTTTCAAAGCGACTGGGTCAGCATATTCGTAGCCAAAGGATAAGCACAAGACATGCTCTAGAACTCCTAGAATAATTCCTTGAACAGTGCCAGTATCCTTCTCATCTCCAGCCTTGGCCTTTCAAAAAAAAAAAAAAATGCACAGACATCACAGAGTGGGGTGAGTACCTGCTGATACAGAACAGGAAAGAGAGGCCCATACGTTTTGCTCAGGAGGGAGTGGAAGAACTACAAAATGACAGGAAGAGAGATGTGGGATTCTCTCTTCTTTTTTTTTGGGGGGGGGGGGGGGGGGGGGTCAGTGGAGGAACTCTTGTGAGACAAAGTGGGCAAAATGTGACAGACTGGATAAGCAGAAATCACAATAGTATTGTGAAGTACATGAGCCCAGAGAGAGGGTCGGTGTCAACTGGGAAGCACACGTGGGACTGTGCCTTCGGTGAGTGCTCTCATGGTCACCGAACATGAAAAAATACAAGGAGGAAAACACAACCAATCATTTCAGTTTTCACTGTTCCTCGAGAGAGATGTGCATCGAATGAAATGGTGCACTGTGCTTTTATGAGCAAGCTGAATTCTTATGAGGCAGACAAGTACAGTGGGAAAGAAAAGGTGATATCTTTTATTAGTCTTGATAGATATTTAATGCATGGTTCTCAGTGACAATGCTTTGGGTGGAAAGGATGATTTTGTTTGCAATGCATCTGATCCCTTGAATACCAGACCAGATTTCATCTAAGAAAATTTACTTTTCATATTAAACATTCAATTCAATCATGCAGTTTCAGATACTGGACTTACTCATACAATTCACACAATCCACAACACACACACACCTTGCTTAAGAGAGCATCCATAATATTTGGACTTGCAATGTGTGTGATATCACAGCATTTTTACAGCCACAACACATTCTGTGTCCCACTTTAATTTTTTCAGCTTTTAAGCTATCTGATTAAAAAGGTTTGTTTGCAGTAGTTATGCTCTAATTATTGTATGTTTACAAGTCATCAAGCACCATTTACTTCATTGACGATGGCATATTCCTGCAGGAGAGTGCAAGTATGACTTCCAAACTTGGGGCGAGTGCGACATGGCTACAGGCAAGAAGAACCGCACTGGGGTCCTGAAGAAGGCCCTGATGGATGCCAGCTGCCCCGGTACTGTCACCGCGAGCAAGTCCTGCGGAAAGATCACCAAGACTAAGCTGCCAGGTAAGGGGGCGGGGCTGCGAGAGTGAGGGGAGGGCCTAAGCGGCCGCAGGGTGTGGCTGGGAGGTGAAGGGAGAGGGACTCTCGGGGTATTCTGTGGACAGTGATAGATTAAAGGCACCGGGGCGTTTCGCGAGTTTTGTCTTGCGCAAACAGGTCTCTTTATTGGCCTGCAGTAAACTGCAGTTGGGGTGGGTGGAGTAATGGTATGCGAAAGTGAAAATACATTCGAGGTGCCGTGCAAGTCCGGTATCGAATAATGTGTTCCTGTTTAACCTATCCAGACCATCACTGGTGTGCCATCGGTCGATCAAATTACACACCAAATTGGTTAGTCAAAGAACTGAATCATGAGAATGGTCCAAGATTATAGAGCATATCTTGCTTTGTCTTATACAATTTTACAGTATGGATCATTTTGACTGATGGTTGGGATAGCTGACAGTGAATATTTCTTCCACAAACTCTCTGAGCATGGTAATTTCAGTAATGTGGAAGTGGACATCTAAATGTAATTTCACTTCTTATGTCACTGACAATGACATTACAATTCAGAATCCCCTTAATGGTATACAGTGCTTCAATGCCAATTGGGGATCTCAATATCCAATTCATCTTGATACTTTTTCTATGAAGAAAATCTTGGAAAATATGATCTGTATTTCTTTTGCCCCTGGACTCACAAACCATTCATAAACAGAGCCAACTAAGTTTAAACAGGGAATGAAAATAGATTTTCACCTTTGATTAAGTGAAAGCAACACAAAATCAGTGGTCAAATGAAACAGTTTGAATGCTATTGATCGGGGAAAACGACATAAATGTGTTTTATTTCTAATCTGATTTTTCTCTCAGCCACTTTAAATTATACTTAACCTTGATTAATTTGACCTGTCAGGAGAGAAAATGAACCATTACTGAAGCATGGCCGAATAATTACACTTTTTAAATACTAAATCAATAACCATTCATGTTCAGATGAATTAAAACCTTTTTACATAATCAATATAAAGCATTACCCAGAAATATAGAAAATGAAGCTTTGGTACATTTATTTAACTATCTAAAAATATGTACAGTACAGCCTGGTTTTATGCGTGGGGAGATAGATATACAGTCGCCAAAAACCCATCAGGCCTCCAGAAGCATAAAATCCCATCATGTTTCGGAGATTCCAGACACAGAGGACTGGACCCGAGTCAGGCTTTTATTTTCCAGTCAGCTGGACGGGATGATGACAGAGTCCGGATGGTTACTTCCATCAATCGTTAGGGTCAAGATGGCTATATGTAAACAGGGAGAAGTTCCTAAACGTTTCACTTAAGTCGGTGTTTCGGCAATTACATGACATGCATGTGAGTGTGTGCGTTTGTTTATGCACGCGTGGACGCGTTCATGCTGAATGAGTGCACGGAAAGCACACGTGCAGGAAAAGGCCGGCAGTTCACTGTTTTCTGAAAATGAGAAAAATATCTTTCGGGGTAGCCGTCCCTCAGGGTGTTTGACTGTTATCTTTTGCTTCACTAAGACTGTTGATGGGAAGGTTCCACCTCACGGAGAGCTGTGAAGCTTGCAGTTCTTGTTTGAGACAGGCAGACATGCAATGGCACTGACACAATGTAAAAAAAAACCTAAATAAAAAAACAGCAAGCAGTTCTTGCCCATATGCCAATTACGGGAGTAGCAAGGAACCGATATAGAACCTGACAAAAGAGGATACACTTGACGTCAGAGCCTAATGCTGGTTGAGATGACGTAAACATGAGGAGATGGGCCATCTTTAAGCAATGGTAGCCTGGCACCATAGTAGACTGTAGGAGTGACATTAATCCGTTCTCAGCGTTGGCGAAAGCTGGGATTTAAAAGTATGTGCCAAAGCAGTGTCCCCAGGAGCGACTGGACACGATTGGCTGTTTCCAGGGAAGAACACCAAAGCTTTGAAAGTGGATCTCATAAAGTGCCTTCTCCCTTCACTGTAATAAGGATTTTTTTTGGTTCAACTTGAGCCACATTACAAATGCCCATTGAATGACAAGAGCAAGGGTTGGCAGACTGACTCCGCTGGGAGCAGGAATAATGGTTTCTCGGGATATTCTCCTCATTATGGAGGTAGCCAGGTATTGGCAATGCACTGTACACTCAGTTGACACAATGCAGCTCTGCAATGCAACCAAATAAGAATGCCAAATCTGATGGGCATCCCAGACAGATTGCACAGGAAGACAAACTGTTGAGTATATTTTAGTATTTTCAATAACATGCACATAACATAGATTTAAATATAAATGCCATGCCTTGGTTTTAATACAGGTACAGCACTCTACTGTTAATGTTAGGCCCATCCATTTGTTAGTGTTTGTGTGTGCTTGTGTGTGCAAGGGCACATGTGTATGTCTCTGTGTGTGTGTGTGTGTCCAGTATGTGAGTGCGAGGAATATTCTTGAACTGAGGCACACAAAAATAATAAAGAAAAATAGCATGGATCAATCTTTGTGAGAGATGGGAGAAACGGACCGAACAACTGAAAGGTTTATATTCAGGGGAGGTGGGATTTAAGTGTCTGGCAGTTGTGCGATAACATGAGAGAGACCAGGGGTACCTGGGGGTGTGAGAGGCAGGGCAGGGAGGGGGTCATACTACAGTAACCATGGTGCTTGGGGACCCACCGAACACCCCACGTAGAACAGCGTATCAGGGCTTCATCCGTACTACTGAATGACTCAGTTAAAATTTACAATTCTAAACAGTCACACTGGGCAATGAGCTGTCTCCCCAAACACCACAACTTGGAATGTCTTTATGTTTGTTGCTTCACCCCAGAAGGGCAGACTCAGGGCTGTGGGTCTTTGAGTCAAATGGCACGCTCACACATTCCCCTAGCCCTCTCCATGCGCAAAGCAATGCAACAGAGGGGAATTTAAAAGAGAGAGATTTTAAAAAAAAAAAAAAAAAAACATGAACAACCTGCAAAACTCCCCTATTTTCCTGCCCTATACTCCCAGTCAGGAAAGGTGTTTGGGGGGAAAAATGAACAACAAACAGAAATCTCAGAGCCGGGGGGTGGTAGGGGCAATCAAGGAGCCTTCAAAGAGGATGCCAAAGTGCGGCAAAGACGCGGGGGCGGCCCGCCTTGCACTCCGCCCCACGGAGGAGGGGAATCGGATAATAAACATGCATTAAAGGGAAAAATACCGAGCGACGGGGCCGAGAGCGAAGTGCACATGCTGCAGAAAGCCAGGCTCTGCCTCAGCAGGAATAGCTGCGCCAGTCCTCCCCGCTTTACCGACGGCAACGGGAAGAACTCCGCCTTCACACAAGAGAGGGGCAAGATGCTGACGAGGCGTGGATGAGATTGTCAAACAATTGCAAACAAACTGAGGGTAAAAAAAAAAAAGGAAATGAATTCAAAAGGCAATTTCCCAAAAGATGGCAGCGTGTGTCTGAAGCGCACATAAAGCTATCCCCAAGCTCCTTTGTGTCATTTCAGGTTCTAGAGGCAAATGATTCGGATCCAGAGGCTTTCATTTGGTTAGAAATCACTACGCTCCAAAGCAGAAAGTTCTCATTATTACGGACATGTCAACATGCATTTCATAGATAAAATTAATCATCTTAATCCTAACAGTAATCCTGAATTCAGGGCATTTTAGACAATGAGGTCTGTGCCCCATGGAGCAGGGTTTGGGAGGTGAACGTTTTTATCCTCAGAAACCTGGGGCTTTTGCGCTGTGAGCGTTCATTGATTATACAAATTTTCTCTAGCTGGATTTTCTGTGTACATTGTGGGTTCTCAGCTCACAACACAGAGATTACAAACTACATAGCAGACTATACAGCAGACCCAAATGGTTCCAAAACTTGGTGACACTTACATGTAATGAAGGATTCGTAAGTATTAAGGATTTATATTTCATATAATTATTTAATTCTCCAGCCAACTTTGTTTACAGATTAATTGTTATACATCTATAAGATTGCCATATGTTCTTATACATTCTATTTTCACTTTTCACGTGAATATTCTCCCTGGGAGTTGTTCACAAAATGCATGTTAATGCATAACTGCAACATTGAACAAATATATAATGCACACACCTACACACACGCATACACAAGCACACACACACACATACTGCATGTACGTACACACACTTACACAGAGATGCACATACACTACAGGTATTATACCTAATGATGTGATAAGGGAAGAGTCCAGGTGTCACTTAGGTCTGACTTACTTTCACTGTTAAATTATTGAAGAGGCCCGTTTTACATGCATAAATGGCTGGCATGAATAAGAATGTGTGGGTTTCCACTAAGGTGTAACATTACGCAGTCAGACAGCAGGCCTATCACCCACCATGGGCACTGAAAACATTACAGCTATTCCAGGCTGTCTCTGAATTATATTCATCAGCAGTCTGGAATGAAACGAAATAACAGAACAGAGAAAGATAACTCCTCTGAGATGGAAAGTTGAAACCATGTGTGCTGTAGACAGTTATGAAAACTGGCCTCTGTGCAACGCTGCTAATGAATTATTGACATTAGAAGGTCAATAGTTCTCCCCTGTGCACACTGTGAGAATGCATTGTGGTCATTCTAATGAGTGATAGGATAATAATTCTTAATTGTGCTCTCAGTTATGAAAAACAGTACCGTTTTAAATCTAGACGTATACCACTTAAAAGCTAGCAAATATGGTATTGATAATTTTTCTTTTTTATTCCCAATTTTTTTATTTTCTTCCCCAATTTAGAACATGCAGCTTTTGGGCCTGTCTCATCACTGCAGGGTCCTCAAAAAATTCATGAGATGCACTCATACATGCAGCTGCTGATTCTTTTCACAAGCTGAACTGCACAGTTAGCCAAGATACACAGCTTGATGACACAGATTTCACTGAGCAACGAGGCAGGAAAACTCTGCTGGATGAAAGCCTCCGTCCATGGCAAACCCATAAAAGATTTATGGCCGGAATAAATTCAGATAGTTATGTTTTGTAATTAAATATCATTGCACAGAATATGGTACATTTAAATCTCAATATACTGTGAAACCTGCTTGAAAGAATATTGCATATACAGTACAGGCTAAAAGTATTAGGTAATCCATGTTTTTTTTTGTTTTTTTTAATTTAAAAACCTTAGGTAGAGAAGAATTTAGTTAATATCCTTTAATTCACATTTCTTGAAAAACAAACCAAAGTATAAACATTTTTTTTTCAATTACCAACAACAATAACACAAAAATATGAGATTTAGTTACAAATAATCTTAGACATGACTTTCCTCAAAATAGCCTCTTTTGGCTTTAATTAAAATTAAACAAATTATTGAAGGTCTATCCAATCATTTTCCAAATGGGGTGTCGGAGGGTGGTGGGGGGGTATATAAATTTACTGGAATCTACCTATCTAGGTTTTTTAAACCATAGGTAGCCCAATACAATAGATCTGTAGCGTAAGCAAAATCAGCACTAAAGCCGCAAGAAATATGATGAAGGAGAAGAAGAAGGCATATGGCTTAGATGTGCAGGGCCCAGAAAACATATTGTGGCAAGGTTATTCCCTGCGAGAAATTGAGTTCTTCCTGTAGTTCTGGTGCAGTTTTACAACAGTTTCTCTTGCTAGACAATACACAATATTTTTCTTCTGCCTCTTGACCTTCCTGGCTTTCTCCTGTTAACATTACTGGCCATCAGCAGGAACCTTCTGAGTGTGTACTGAACACTGCACCAGGACATCTCAAGCTTTTTGCAGGTCTCAGTGGGAATAACCTTCTTGCCATAATGTTTACTTGGCCCTCCACATCTAAGCCTAACTCCGTATTTCTTGCTAAATTTCTTGCAACTTTACTGCAGATTTTACATGCACTACAGGCTAAAGGTATTAGGCTATCTGGGGTCTGAAAAATTGCAATAATTGCCATACTTGCTGACCTCTGTTGGGCCCTAGACTATTTTATAGTGTGCCAAAACACATGGCAGGAATTTGTGAATGTTGTACATTTCCTTACACAAAATTGTTCTTTTGTTACAAAAATTTGTATTAATTTGAATGCACCCCTTCTATCAATATACAGCTGGAAAGAGTACACACAAGCATGGATTCGATGCTTTTCCTTTAAGTGGGTTGCGCTGTCTATATTTAAACAATGCAACCTGATTGCACGAATGTGTTTTGTAGATACATGTGTACATTCAAGTGAATATAGAAGATAAACAATGACATACCAGTAAAACATTGAGGACTTTAAACAACGCTGGCATGGCGTGCATCAGCCACAGAAGTAAAACAAGGAATAAACAAAAGTCAAACAGGAAGAACAAAGAGAAGAAACAGGTGTTGATTAATCCACTGTGATGTCTCTGTTTACCTCCCACTGGTTCAAATCTAAAAATAGCAGTGTATGGATGCATTCAGCACTTTCAAATTACTACTTGCACATTCATTGTACATGCCCCACACCTTTCTTTTTCTCTCTCTCTGTCTCTGTCCCTGTCTCTCTCTCTCTCACACGCACGCACGCACGCACACACACACACACACACACGCAGTAGTAGTGATTGTAAAGAAGGCTGTGTTATGAGGTTACTACTTATAATACAGACCTGGGTAGAAGGGTATGGTGTATGTAACAGCCAGACCTGGGCAGAAGGTATATCCCAGGAGGTAGTGGTGTAGTCATTCTCGAGCACCACGTCCAGAAATGCACAAATATTGTGTTGTATGCATTTTACTTTCCTGAAGTTGACCAATGATTTTCGGAATATGAGACTTTACATATATTTTTCATTTACCTTTTACATGAGATTTATGCAAAAAGTGAGCAATACATGGGCAATGTAACAATGGTAATTTGTTTCACACAATAAGACATGTGGTATAATGCATTTAACAGTACATTTACAGATGCATTTATTAAATTACAGTGTAAGACAAATGCAGATACATATAGTGTTGTCTATGCTCACACATACAAGGAGGCCATGTAAATGGCAAAGCCTAATCCATAGATGGGTATTCTTGTATCTGAGTTTAGTATAGAGCTAGGATTAGAGATCCTGTAAATCAAAAATGAAGAATATATTGTTCTTCAACTTTTATCTTTTATTAAAAATGTTACTGTATATGAGAGAAACCAGACAATAAATTATTTGCATGCTGAGTTTTGAGAGGATATCACCCCTGCCTAGCGTCTCTCATCAGGGCACTGTTCTTTGAAGTGTAGACTCAAAATGGTGGAGCAGTATTGGCTGCTTGAAAACTGACAAAGAAATCAACAAACCAGATAGAGAGAGTCGAGAACCACAGTGTGAATAATCAAGGATTTGTGTCTGTTTATTACAGACACAAAACAGTGCAAAGCACATCAGCAAATCCACATGCAGCACTTAAAACAGGCAGACAAAGGAACAATCAGTCAATGTCACATCAATGTCCACTTACAATAGCATGCGGTTAGACTGGTGTGGTCTTCTTCAGTCATTACTTTCCAAACTTCTCAACACGTCTGTCAGCTTGCTACATATTAGCAAAATCTTAATTAAAGCAGAATTTTCAGTTTTGACACCAGTTGAATCACTCCTGCATTTTAAAAACCTTTTCCTGGTTGGCCATATTTCTATCTTTGCCTGCCAAGCACCAATTTCACAGATACTAAAATTTTAGTTCTCATGTGGACACTTCACATTAACAATGAACAGCCTTTGAAAAAAGTGCAGCATATGAATTGAAACAAAAGTTCCAGCCTAGCAGCCTATTCATTTGATAGGTCCTCTCCACATAATAATACTGGTCACATTGTAGTTCAGTCTGCGCATGAAACGACCACACCGCGCAATTATCTGAAGGACCCTCTACCAATTATGAATTGTCCTCCGCACCTGGGGTGATGTCTAGACCTGAGAACCACACTGGGACAGACACATTTCAGCATTCATGGTTTCAATTTTATGACAAATGGCCATTAAAGATTAAGCTGTACTGACACCTATCCAGTAAACCCATTCTGTCATTGAGCTGAAAACAACAGGCCCAAAAACATGTATATGTATACATATCATATGAAGTCATAATACAGTAAGTATGGGTATATAGAATATTGTGTTCACATTGTGTAAAAGGGGAGGTTGCATATACAGAGGTGGCTGAACACTAACAGGTTTTTAAGGTCACAACTGAAAAGTGAGATTTATGATTCCTTATCACAGTGACAAAATGCACGAATGGTACAGTATATTAAATCCAGTCTGAATTATCATCACCTATGAATTTATTTTTATCACTGCCATATCATTAGTATTACTAATATCTCACAACCACAAAATGCCTGCTGTGTCTTGTGAGACTTATTAAAGTCATTGTGTGGAAATAAGGATCTGTGATTGATGAACAGCCTAACATGTTTGGCCTAATAACTGATTTAAAGGGCCTTACATGGGATTTTAATGTCCAATTATATCTAAACATATTGCTTTCATGGTCCGCTCTACTCTGTTAACCAATTGCATTAATATTATATTTCCATGATTCATGAGCCAAAAATACATACGATATAGAATACAAAGTCCAAGCATCAGAATAATACAATTTTAACTACTTACTGGGTATATTTTGAGATAATAGTGTAGAATGCAAAAACCCTGTTGCTTGCTGTCATTTCCAATTTTGCATTTTTTTTGCTATTGTAATATTGCCTTTTATGTTGACCTGCTATATAATATTTGAGGGATCTGTTGTTGTCATTTTCTTGGTTACAAGAAACAGAGTTCAAGAAATCAAGCAAATCCCTTAAATCTTCTATAAATAGAAATAAATAAAATAAATAAAAAATAAAATAAATTCCCTTGCAGATGTGAAGAAGCCGAAGCGGGAGGGTAAGAAGAAGGAACGCGCTCCGATGGCCTAGCGCGGGGTCGTGTCCAGAGGCCGAGGTCGGGAGTGCACACTAAGCCCCGCCTCTCCCCCCTCCCCTCTCTCCTCTCTCTCCACCTTTAGGTCCTCGGCCCAGCGTGGGAGGAGCTACTATAGCAGCTGTCCAACAGCCGAGCTGAGGAATTATAAACAAAAGATTATGATTTTTCTTCCTCTCCTAACCTCTGGTAGACAATGGCCATAGCTTTTGTATACTGTAGGGGCTTTAATTCTTGATAATATACGGAACAGAAAGGGAATTTTTCCTCTATAATACAATCATTATTTTGCGATGGTACGTTGTGAATTTAACCCTTGTTTTGTTCATCCTGCTTGTTATAACTTTTGATTTTTTCGATTACCTATTACTGTTAAGTAAATCTTAAAGATGAAAAAAGATTTTTATTCTCAATTGTACCTTGTACTGTACCCATCTAAACTATGAGGGTGTTTCTGATACTCAGGAGTTCAACCTGTTTTAAGCTTGTAACTAGCTTGTCCCAAATGCCACTGTATCCAACAGATTTGGCCATGACACAACCAATTTGATTTAAAAATACAGAATACCAGATGACCTACTGATGTCAGTTCTATATAGCCTTTTCAAGATGTTTCAGTTTCTCTATCTTTTCTGGATTAAGACAACTGATCTAGATGAAAGCAAGCCTGCTGTCTTTGATTTGACAAACTCAGAATCTCCTATAAAAATCACAGTGCAACTTAAGGATCTCAGAACAATTTGCAGAACAAAATCTAATATTTTTCTAAATAACACTAGTTAGGGAATCTGTCGAGTATGTTGATTTGATTCTCACACATATCTCTAAATCTTCACAACTTTGTTAAATTATAAGGAGTAGCACATTGCTGTGCCCAGTAATAAGTAGGTTAACTTGAATTACCCTTTTACATTATGGATCCTTTCTTTGCCCATTGAAGTACAGTATGTACAGTGCGTGGCTTTCTGGGGTTTATTTCCTCTTTATCAAATCATTTCATTTTCTAAAATAAAGTTGGAGTTGAAAGCCACAGTCCACAGTTTGTGAATCTTCTTTCTTAAATATTTCTGGCATGATCATTTGTGAATAAAATGTTTTAACAAACACCAATGAGGGGCTGTAAAGGGTCAATTTTTCATTCCCGTCATATAATCACATTTAATCTGCAGGACTGAATGACTTTGAAATGTATGCAGGTGCAACATACACAAACAAACAAACAGACACACACACACACATATACCCACACAATCTCAGCTTGGTTCTTTTCTTCACTTTAAGTAATAAATAAATACTATACATTGTATATTACCTATCCGATAGTAAAGCCCTGATATAAAAACACTGATATAAATTCTCTATTCCTGATTTGCATTCAAATACTGTACCATATCAAAACTATAATATTAAGCACTTAAAAATATAATTATCATTTGTCTATGTTATTGTATATGAAATAAATCTAGCTTGCTGTCCAGCCATTTAACTAGATTTTTTACATGCTTGAAGCAAACTGAGTTGCCAAATACTGTATCAATAGCTTGCTAACGTACACTGTAGGTAGATTTGTAGCTACCCAGACAGTGAATGTTAATCACCGTTCTGAGTCATTTGACTGACAGCTTCAGATACCACTCTAGAGGCCATGGCAGAAATGTTTCTAATGCTTGGATGGATGACAAAGGTTGGTTCATAGAAGTATGACTAAATCATTCCAGTTATGCCGGTGATTTGGCTGGTTTTCGTGACATTGGTGTCAGAGTCTGTGTTATTTCCCATCTAACTCTCCGTGTTCAGCTAGCTAGCTAAATGCCAGTGTGTGTCCGTTGGCTGTCTAATGGGCTGTCTATCACAAGCAAATTTGTGAATATTAAGTACAGAAGGAATATGCCCCCTTATTCCTCCAGTTCCCCTGATCTTAGTATGTATTTTTTTTTTTTAATGTGCATTAATATGGTGATAGCTGCTGGGTGTCTCATCCTGTTAGGCACCGTTTTAATGCATGCGCCCCATAATAATGCATGAAGTTTTGTATAACCGCTGTTTCAATCAGACACTTGTGATTCACCTACTTTTGACAATGCTAAACAATATCTGTGTGATTACTCAATAGTAATTCACTGAATAGCATATTGTAAAGCTTGTGTTAGGTAATCATATTCTCTAATAGCCAGTTTTTGAAAATGCAAAGCCAACTGATCCATGTCCATGGTAATAATATGTTTTTCAATAGTATCAGCTAATGTATGTGGAAGTTGTAAGTTGTTGTCCACCCCCACGCTGGTCAACAATTTGTCTGCACACACACACACACAAACCCCTGACCCTCAGTGATTTTGTCCAATAACCAATATAATCCAATCCAACAAATAACCAGGCCAATCCATATCTACAAAGACACAAACAAACCCCACAACTGTTTGATATGTAGAGTACAGCTAATTCAATGCAGGTCTGAAACCCTTTGTAAAGTCACCCTCGACATATTTTCATTCTGATGATTTTCCCAACCCTGGATTATCCCTGGATTTTCAGATTCTTTGATAACAGAGGTAGCGCAGTGGCTTGCTTCAAAACACTGAACAATGTGTCTTGAACTGTATCAAAATTAATGAAAATTATCAGCCATGCAAAAAGAATATTTTTGAACATACACCATGCACTAATAGCATATAACATGTCAATCATTCTTAAAAAGTTTATTTAAAATTACAAATGTGCTATGAGAAGTACTAAGAACGTGAAAAAAGCATCATCATAATATTGAGATAAACTAGTCAGTGGTACAATAATGAAGGAGCTGCAGGGCATGAATACTGATGCATAATCTGTGTTGTGGCAGCTCATGTCAATATATTTTTCGCAGACTGTTTGAAAAAAGGGAAAACTGAGATATTAAGATATGTCCCAGAGATAACCTCTAATGGATTGATATTTGTAAAAGCATTAAGCAATCTGTGTGTGACATTGCTTGTGTTGCACTAAAAGTTCCTACAATTGTTCTTTGGTACAAAAGTATATATATTGTTTGAAATGTGAAAGCCAAATAATCAGAAAGGTTTCCTTTAATTATCTTTTTTTTATTGTGCCTTATTATTTATGCAGCGAAGTTAAGTAGTTACAGACCTCTTATTAATAGAAAAAGTTTATCAGTACATTTATAAACAGAAACAGACTATTGGTTTTAATTACATGAACTAACCAGAATAACTGGTTTCACCTGTTTCAACTCTTTCACTAGTCTTCATATTTAGTTTAAAATTTTAGTTTCAGTTTTAAATACTTTTAGTTTAGTTTTCATCTTTTCAAAAATGATCATTTTTGCTTTTATTTCAAGTTATGATAATGTATTTTCACACCTAAATCTTCATCTAAATTTTAGTATTAGTTTACGATTATAACCTTGTTGGGAGCACGTGTAATTAATTTTGTTTATTGATAAAAGACATTGATGATGGTGATTGATGATGAGGGATAAAGACCCAAAAGCACACAGCCAAACCCCACACAAAATGACGTATTTACTGCTTTGGGAATACTTAGCTAATCGTACCTTAGGGAGAGAGTATCTTCAGGGACCACCCAGATATGTTTGCAGAGAGTGATGAATGGCTGATGTTTGCACACAAATCAACATGAACAGGCACGAGGATCCAATTTACAAACAATTGACATTCATTATCTGATACACCTGGGATATGCACAAAATCAAAGGTCTGTGCATGTTTCATGAATCCCACATTAGTTTTTCATAGGAACTTTTCTTAAGAACAAAAGAATGAATTTAAGAAACGTCTTAGGCCAATAGACACAAAAACCTACAGGTACATGTATAGAAGATCAAGAAGAATCAGGCAAAAGTAGAGAGAAGGGATGGAACTCAAACTTTCCCTCCAAATATTTGCATATTTCAATCAAAGCATACTACATGTAAGGAGTAATCCAATCAGTATACAGCATACAACAGAGCAGTGGAATAAATAAGTGTAATGTATATGTACTAATGAACAGACATCATGGGCTTGACTGTGACCATGGTGTTTTTTAGAGAATCTCCATACTGGTTTTTATAAGTATATTAATAGAAACTAGACAATTCCTGCAGAAATTGTGAAGTGTGGTTGCCGCCAGTGCAAAGTCGACTTTGTGTTGAACAGAGAGAACAGTGTCTGTGACACATACATACAGAGCTAAATGAAAACTTGATGTGTGCTATGGTGTTCAAGGTGGTTGCTAGGGTGTTGCTAGGTGGTTGCTATGGTACTGTATGCAGCTGCTAAGGTGTTCTAGGTGGTTGCTATAATATTGCTAGGTAGTTGCTATGGTGTTTTACGTGGTTGTTAGGGTGTTGCTAGGTAGTTGCTATGGTGTTTTACATGGTTACTAGGGAATTCTAGGTGGTAGCTTGGGTGTTGCTAGGTGGTTGCTATGGAGATCTAGGTGGTTGCTAAGGTATTCTAGGTGGTTGCTAGGGTGATGCTAGGTGGTTGCTATGAAATTGTAGGTGTTGCTAGGGTGTTTCTAGATGGTTGGAATGAAGTTCTAGACAGTTGATAGGGTGTGGCTAGGTGGTTGCTATGGAGTTGTAAGCAGTTGCTATGGAGTTCTAGATGGTTGCTGTGGAGTTCTAGATGGTTGCTAGGGTGTTGCAAGGTGGTTGCTATGGAGATCTAGGCAGAAGCTAGGGTGTTGCTAGGTGGTTGCTATGGAGTTAAGGTTACGATTACAGCTAGGGTTAGGGTTAGGGTTACAGCTAGGGTAAGGGTTTGGGTTATGGCTAGGGTTAGGGCTAGGGTTACAGCTAGGGTTAGGGTTAGTATTACAGCTAGGTTTAGGGCTAGGGTTACAACTAGGGTTAGCATTAGGGTTACAGCTAGGGTTAGGGTTACAGCTAAGTTTAGAAATAGGGTTACAGCTAGGGTTAGGGTTAGGGATACAGCTAGGTTTAGGGTTAGGGATACAGCTAGGGTTAGGCTTAGGGTTACAGCTTGGGTAGGGTTAGGGTTATGATTACAGCTAGGTTTAGGGTTAGTGTTAGGGTTACGGCAAGGGTTAGGGCTATGTTTAGAGTTGGGGCTAGGATTAGAGCTAGGGTTATGGTTAGTGTTACAGCTAGGGATAGGGTTAGGGTTAGGTTAACAGCTAGGGTTAGCGTTAGGGTTGGGGTTACAGCTACTGTTAGGGTTAGGGTTACTGCTAGGATTAGGGTTAGGGTTAGGGTTAGGGTTACTGCTAGGGTTAGGGTTAGGTTTACATCTAGGGTTAGGGTTAGGGTTACATCTAGGGTTAGAGTTAGGGTTAGTGTTATAGCTAGTGTTAGGGTTAGGGTTAGGGTTACAGCTAGGGTTAGGGTTAGGGTTACAACTAGGGTTAGGGTTAGTGTTATAGCTAGGGTTAGGGTTAGGGTTAGGGTTACAGCTAGGGTTAGGGTTATGGTTAGAGTTAGGGTTAGGGTTAGGGTTACAGCTGGGGTTCCTTTCCATGCCTTCATTGAAAACAGAGGCATTGGCCTCTTATACCACTTATGTCTTGGTGTATTTTAGTTTTCAAGTTATCATAGCAGTGCTGCTTAATGCCATGCTTGTACACATGAATGTACACAAAAGGAAAATTGTTCACAAATATGTGATTTTATTTTGTATTTACTTCAATCCTTTTCCAAAGAATATGGCACAACATATCCATTGAATGTATTTCATAATACAGTTTCATAAGAAGTCTGTGACATTGATACCCAAATCATCCTCCTCAAGAATTTCCTAATTATAACCAATAAGCCTTAAAATAAATCAAAACAAGTACTGTACATTGGAAAATATATCAGGGAAGGGGGTCAGGATATGGATCAGGGCACATTCAAATATCTATCAAACACATATATGTACACTTCAACTGTACTGTATAAGTATTACATATAATGTATACTATATATACAATGCAAACAATATGCTGTCAACAAACAATTATCTACGGCATGAGGAATCACGCATCACAGTGGATGAGGGCACAAAGATGATGGACAGATCATTAGGCAACTCAAACTGAACATCCTGTACATTGGACTGTCTTGGAGAACCTGCTTTATTTCCAGACTTCCTGTCAATGGCCAGTTCCTGGGAAACATTTGTTAAATGGCATGAAACTGAAAGTTAAGAGAATTCAATAAGTTCGTCCCTCCAAAACTCTCCACACTCCTGGAAAATGGTAAACATGCAAATATCTTTCTTGGACTCAAGCTGTGGTCATATTTCCAAATTATACTCTTGTCCTCCGTTTCCACATGGTTGATTGAATGATTTCCGGATGCTTTAGTGAATGTTTTTTTTAAACTCCATTTCTGAAACTTTTCTTGTACCTGGAGCTCATCTGCACATACAAGTATGCCATTACTTTGTGTTTCTGCTGTTTGATTTTGCTCCTCTTGCACCCGACCACCATCCGCATGCATTTAAGTTCTCTCGGACAGTAGAGAACCTTATTTGAGGCTGGATATGGAGCAAGTTGAGGAACAAAAGAAACCAACGAAAGTGGAAAAACTTGCCATAGTCCCATTGAAAAATTCCAGGTCATTATTCATCTCTACTCTGACCGCCCCTGAAAGAAACAGTTATTGCTCCCTCACAATCCTCCTCTTTCTTTCATTCTGCTCCATTCTCTGGTTTTCCAACCTGTCTGGATTTTCTTGGATCTCCGCTGACGATGTATATTTAGGACCTGCTGAGTCGCTCTGTGGTGTTTTGATCAGAGTTGCAGTACATGCTACTTTATTCTTCTCACTGGCCACAGGAAAGCAATACCCCCCAACCCACTGCTCAGACATTTGCAGTTTCATAAGTGTTCATTGCGAGTTATGTTAGTTCATCTATCATAATTATTTTACTATACAGTTTTTACAACACAGTACAACAGACATAGAGATATATAAAATAATTTTAAAAAACAAAGTCATTTATTTTCATTTGTGTTCATAATTATGTTGTTTTCTGAACATACAAATCTTCATTATTTATTTATTGATTCATTTTTGACTGTCTGATATTTTTCAGACAATGAGCGTCTTTGGCCACATGACATCCAGCTGTCATTTGCCAGGTGTTTGAGACATTTGAGACATGTTCTGTAAATTGACAACATGAGGAAACACAGTTCACTTCTCTGAAGTGTGTGAGCACAGTTTTTATATCAACTTAGTGTGTTTCCAAGGTCTTTAACGGTCTGCATACTGCCACTGCTTTGTCTTTTCTTTTGGTGAAGTTTCATGACATCACAAGTGATGCCTTCACTTCACATAGACGCACAACACATGTGCGTGCACACTCGCACACACACACGCGTGTGGGCACTCATACAGACACACACGCGCATACACACACACACACACACACACACACACACAGACACACACCCATGTGGATTAGAGAGAGTGATCTATCACCTTCAGAGATGACCCAAACAGTTAGAAGACTACTGATCGGTTCAAAGCACATGTTGTAAATTTAGAATTGATCAAATTGTAAATTTAAATCTTAACCATATGATAATAAAACTGAAACAAAATAAAATAAGCAAAAATATCTGTGACTCTTTTTTTAAAATAAAAGCATTTGCATGGAGGAAATTTTAGGCCTTATAAATTTTAGGACTTATACATAATGCATTTCTATAAAGATTTGTTGCTATTCCATTTTACAGTATGGATAAATAAAATTTAAAGTAGCAAAGTGACCTAGGAAAGTATTTACACTTACAAATGCAAACTATGGCGAGTAATCTACATCTACAGATTTTAACAGCAAATACTGTTGCGGAAGACCAACATGTACTGAATCACTGCACTCAACACATTAAAGTTTAACATTAAGCAAGCATGCAGTTTAAATTGTAAGGCACTTGACATGTCAATTCTGACCCTGGTGTGAGTTGATTCTTCACACATGTTATTGTCATTTCTTTGGAAATGCTTCTATTTGTGGCAACAGGGATGAAATAAATAAATAAGGGGCCCAGAGAATTAAGTTAATTTTTTTTTGTTATTTTTCTTACTTAATTTAATATGCTTTCCCTGGGGAAATATGATACATCTGAAATACTACTTGTAAACCCTATAGTATAAAAATATATATACGTCCTGTTATTTTGAGCCACGAAATAAAAACATTTCCCCTGACATGCTATCACCACCACTGAATAGATTTTACATAAAAGTTTTTAGCCCTTCGGAATTTTCAAAAAAAGAATCAGGTGCTCCAGGTGTCACCTTAAAAACATGGTAATATGGACATGCATGTGTGGATGCTCCTTATTTTGGACGTGATGAGGGACAATGTTAATGACAGAATGAATAAATCATTGGTTGACATAAGTACATACCATCAGTCTACATCTGCGTGACCCTTTACCAATGCAAGAAATGTATGTTTATATGTTTGCTGGGGGATGTGAGACAGATGCCAGCCAGTGGGGAAAAACAATCACAAACAAATCCAGCTAGAAGATTTCCGCTTGTCTGATATTCAGACAATCTCCACCACAGCAAATGGGATGCACGGTACCTCAAACAACCTTTGGCCCAACATCCAGGAATATCCCCAGTTTGTAAACACGTTGCGGGCGGAGATATCTGCAAAGACACGCAACCCGCTGTGCATTTCCCCCAGATGAAACGCCTCCCCTCCGTTTCCATAACTACAAAGGTCAGGCTGCACACTGCAGGGCAACTGGGGGGAAGCTGAATGGGAAAGAGAGTCGCACAAACCCGAGTCCATCTTCACTTCAGCCCGCCATTACCGTTACTTTGCTTTTCCCCATTTGGTTTCACTGCAGTAACAATCGAAGGACAGACCCTCTGCCAAGCCTTCGGCTTCTCGCTGCTTGCATGTGCATTACTCAGCGGCAGCCTGCAATGCACTCTCCACAGTGATAGACTCTAAGGGCTTGCTGTTGTACATCTGAACATATGAACACGGACATTTCGCAGCAGGTGATAAAGATGTCTAAACCCTCATCCTCTTCAAAGCGGCTGTCAGTTGTCACCAAACACCAAGCTAACGGTGGCAAATCTCCATCGGACTCCAAGCTGCGCTAGAGAGCTGCACCATTATCACTCACACGACAGCTTAGTCAAAGATTAATCAAACATTTTAGAAAGCGGGGAAGCTGCAGCCAACTTCTTAGATGTATGACAGATGATATCCAGAAACAGGTCACTTATCATAGTGACGAATGCTTGTGTAGCATACTTGGATAAATGCTTCTCGAACAGTGCTGGACTTGTACAGTCCAATTGGCGGACTGAATTACATGCTTTTGCAGGATGGTACCCTTACAGTACGTCCTACAACTTCCTACTCAAAACCAGCAGCTCTGATGGGCTTTCTCTGCATCAACAGGCTTACGTACTAGGTTCTTGATTTTTTTTTAAATTTGTGGACGATTCATTAAATGTGTTTCATATGTATATATCTCTTTCATAGTTTATATACACGATGCCTCCAATGTTCGTGTATTTAAAAGGGAAGCAGACATGGTAGCTGACAGAAAAGAGATCTTGGTGCAGAAAGTGCCATGGCAGGGGACCGAACCCCTGACTGCGCATATTGCTTCAGAGTCAGCTGCCCAAGGGACCGCATCACACACCTTATTGACCGTTGGGGCTTTTTAAACTTCTAAATTCACCACTTATGCTCGATAAAAATCAAATAACGGCTTATTCTTCCTCTGTGTATACACGTGTGTTCACATACGACAATATATGCGACTGTACGCGTGAGTGCGAGGGAGAGGAAGAGAGACGGAGACGGGAAAGGCAAATATAATATTCACCCAGAGAGGTTCATGCCTGCTTAAACAATGATAAGACGTACGGAGAGTCACGCCTAATGGGATTAAGATGGAAGCGAACGTCGCTCAGAACTTGGGCACGGCGTGTGTAGATAGGGTGTACAACGTGTGCCTTTCATCTCCCCTGCAGGTGCTCCTCATCAGACTCTAATAGTTCAGTTCAAGCAGAGCTTTTCTTCCTGCTATACCTCCAAAGTCTGACGGAGAAGAAGAGAAAAGCCTGTTCTTCTCCCTTTGCTGGCTGGCTACATTTCATCTCCAGTCTTTTGTACTCTGTTTGCTTGTCTTTTTCACTGACGTTTATTTGCGGGCGTCGATATAGATCTTTTTAAAAGAACATCTATGAAACAAAAGAACTGAACGGTCTTACGGTGGGAAGCAGGTGATTATTAATGTCTAATATCTTTGAACAAGGCTTTTATTCTTTGAAGGCCATAAAAGCCAACGGACTTGATAGCAAACGAAAATAAGATGAAAATGAAATGACTGCAGATTGAAATCTGATGGGTTTAATGGGGTTTCATGTACACATGGAAATGACAGCATTTTTATACAAAACTGTGGTATGAATGTAATATGAAGGATTTTGTTTAAAAAATAAAATAAAATTAAGTCTAGACTTACAACACCTTATGCAACAACATATAGTAGCCCTTTTAATTTACCAGACAGTGTAGTCTGCAAATAAGAATTAACCCTGTACCAGGGTAACAACACAAGCATGCATTCACATTGCTTTTGAGATTTAAGAAAGGTGAGAGGTGCTCCTTATATTGAATTATTATTTTCACATTCAGGAAAATATGATACACTGTCTTAATATTATCTACAGATTCTCATGATTACAGTATCTGCTACTAATATTTTATTGAACTGTAATCAAACTAACAGTTTCCCATTTCACATCGCCTCCTGGCAGAGGCAAAATGCATGTACATATTGCGTATAAACAGTAGTGTCTTTCAGTCCATTTTGAGAATGAACAGAATATTGCCATAATCTTTCCAGGGTAAATTCCTGTTCAAAAACAGAATGTACACCCTGTCTGTATCACTGAAAAGCTAACTCTGATCTAGAGTCAACTCTCTGATGAAGAGGTCACTCGCTGATGAAGACCTATCTCTCTAATGATGAACTAACTTGCTGATAAAGGGTTAGCTCTCTGATGAAGAGTTAACTATCTGAGGAAAATGTCAGCCACTGAAGAAGACCTACCTCAATGAAGAGCTAACTTTCTGATGAATAGCTAGCGTTCTGATGAGTCAGCTCTGGTGAAGAGGAAACTCTTTCAAACATCTCTTTACCAAGTGGAAGTCCAAGCGCCCACAGAAACAATGAGCTTTCACACAGAAATATAAAAAGGATTCCAGGGGTAAACCTGATGCCTGAAGCGCCTAAAAGTCACCCTGTCACCTGCTGTTATTTACAAATGTTACAAAAAATAAAACAAGCCTTAGGCATCAGAGTACAGAGCATAAAAAATGTAAATATTGATACTGATGGTGATCCTCCTGTGATCACTTTTGTGCCACTGAAAAATGTAAAAAGCAATAAAATAAAGAAAAGTTATTTTCATCATATATATTTTTTTTCCTTTTCTAGGTTTGGGCCTACATATCTACCTTGAATTTTTTTTAGAAAGGCAGAACCTTTTCCTGCAGGGAGTAATTTGTCATTGTAACCCTAAAATCACGAATTGAGTAGCTACCTTACACCGTTACTCTGATGTCTGGGACAAAACCTCGGACACAGATCTAGCCACCTTACTGTAGGTGGATGGGCTGTTAGGTTGTGTATGCTGTAAAAAGCAATTGTGGACCCATTTGGCAACCCCCCCGCCACACACCCCCTGGCTGCCCTAGGCCGCCCCTGCAAGAACTGCATAGAATTATGTCAATAATTATATGCAAAATGATTCCTGTTAACAGTGATGGGAGATTAAGGAGTCATGAATCCTGCAATTGATGTAGCTACAGGACCCTATAGCGTCAATTACTGACGTAAATAAATAAAAAGAATTTGCTGTGTGTAATAAAAAAATATTAGTTCAATCAGTGATTTACTCATGGCACATACTAGCTTTTTTCACCATTTTGCTATGAAGCTTCATTCCTTCATCACTACTGTGATTTTCATGTGCAGATTTTATGATTGCTGATTTTCATCATTTACTTATTTTTTTTACATTACCGCATATGTAATTACATTGAATACAAAAGACAGGATCTGGCTGATTACATTTGTTCTTGAAATAAAAGTGAAAAGTGAAGTGTGAAACTGGTCTGAAACCACTGAATCTAATGCACTCTCTTTAAAAAAAGAAATTTGATTGAAAATGCTGTTTTATCTCTTCATCACTACTGGCAGTCCCTTTGAGAGAACTGAATGAGTCATCCCTGGAGGTGTGTCACCATAAGCAGCACCTGCATGTGACTACACTACAGGGGCTCCTGGAAGCGCACTGGCCAGCTGTTGGACTGGAAGTCACGCTAGCGCACAGGTTGGCCCCGCAGGAAGAAAAGCTAGCAGCTACATTCACCTTTACATTACCTGTCCACCTTCCCAATGATATAGTCAATAAACAAAGTTCTCTATCGTTTCAGACACTCTTGAACGATTTCTCGGTATCTTTCGCTATATTTCTCTCTCTTACGAGTGCACAAGCACACCCACACGGACAGACATACACACACGCATACATGCACAATATTTTTTTAAAGATATGTACACATATATACAGGGATTTCGTTTTATACTGAATAACAAACACAGGGGCTTGTATTTGTATATTCAGTCAGCCCTATTTTCCCTTTTGAATTTTGTGTTTTATATAGCAGTGCAGAAGTTTCCTGTTTGAAAGCCCCTTACTATTCCAAACCTCTCCAATTCTGTTCTGGCGTTCCTTGGTTTTCTGTACACTCACCAGTCTGTGCTTCTCTCAGCTGTATTCCAGCAGACACATGTTGTGCTGCCGTTGCAGAATTCCACTTCATATATGAGCATAAACTGATCACCTCTGAGCAGTTATAAATAGGTTTCCCTGGTGCTTCATATTATTTTTTCTTTCATGCTTTTATTTGTGCTATTTTATAAGATGATGCTTGTTTTTTCCTGCTATGATGTACCTTCCAGACTCGTCAGTCTCAGTCATTTTCAATGTTTCAAGATCTTTTTTTTTTTTAATCTACCCTTTCCGCCATCTTCTATGCACTGTGGTAAAAAAGTCTGCAACAACCAAACTCTCCACACTTGGTTGCAGTTGCATTTGTGTAAAGTGCTACAACAGGATATCAAAATGAAAAATAAAGAAAGGAAAGGAAGAAAAAAAAACAAGAGAATAAACCTGTATATGTCCATTCATCTGGCTGACCTAATGTTCTTGTATTGGCAGAGCAGAAGGTGTTTGAAGGTCTTTTTGAAGGTGACGTTGCAGAGGGCGTAGCAGGCAGGATTGACGGTGCTGTTGATGTAGCAGAGCCAGTAGCCGATGGTCCAGACGGTGTTGGGGATGCAGCTGGAGCAGAAGGTGTTGATGAGCACCATGACATTGTAGGGTGTCCAGGTGACCACGAAGGCCACCAGGATGGCCATGATGGTGCGGGTGACTTTCTTCTCACGCGATGGTGCGGCTTTCTTTTTCTTAGGCGGCTGCTTGGTCATCTTGACAATCTTGCGTGTCACCAAGTTCTGCTTCTCAGCACCAGGGACAATCTCTACCGTGGTGTTGGCTGTGTTGTAACAGTCACCTTTGGGCGACTTGGTCACGATCTTGATGCAGGTCAGCTTGGATCCCCCTGCCTTGGCCCGGGTGCGTGTGGGCAGTGGGCTGGGGATGGCATTGGCATTGGCATGGCAATTTTTCCTGGCCTGCGCTGGCTCCTCGTCCTTTAGGTTGGATGCGGCCGCGCTGCCAGAGGTGGAGTCGTTGGAGCTTTCCTTCTCCTCGGCCAGCGTGCAGTTCTCTGTCACCCCTTCCTCCCCCTCCCCTTCCCCTTCCCCGCTTGTGTTGGACGGGCCCTTGCCATTCTGCAGCTTGCCATCATGCTGGTTGGCTAGGCTCTCCGTGTTCTGGACCTGGCTCCTGTCCGTGTCCTCGGCTGCCACGTTGTTATTGTTTGGTTTGCTGATGTGGCTCCGCACGTGACTGGGGGACAGGGCCTCCTGGTTGGCCCCGGAGGGCTTCCTGTTGTCCTTCTTTACGCGGCTCTTGCTGGCTCTGGAGATCTGCCAATACAGCACCGACATGGTGATGACGGGCAGATAGAAGGCGGCAATAGCCGTGCCGAAGGTGACTGCGGCGTTGGAGAAAAACTGTATGTAGCACTCCCTCTCTGGCACGGTCCGGCCGCCCACAATGAACTGCCAGAAGAGGATGGCCGGGGCCCACAGGATGAAGGACAGGACCCAGGCCGCTGCGATCATCATGCCCGCCATCTTGGTGGTTCTTTTGACTGGGTAGCTGAGCGGTTTGGTAACGCAAAAGTAACGGTCAAAGCTGATGATGAGCAGGTTCATGACCGAGGCGTTGCTAACCACATAGTCCAGGGCCAGCCATAGGTCACACACCACGGGCCCCAGGGGCCAGTAGCCAATAACAATATACACTGTGTACAGGTTCATGGAGCAAAGCCCAATGATCAGGTCTGCGCATGCAAGGCTGAAGAGGAAGTAGTTGTTGACGGTCTGCAGATTCCTGTTGACCTTTATGGAAAGCATGACCAGGATGTTGCCAATGACGGTGACCAGACTGAGGGAGCCAGCCACCAGGACAATGAACACCACCTCCACAGTCTTGTATGGGCTTTCAGGCAACAGCGGCTCAGTGTCATTCCCCTCAGAGCCATTGAGGAAGGTGAAGTTGGACAGCTCCATTTCATTCATTCTGGGTTAATGTCCTGCAGCCAACCCGCTACACCTGGACAGAATACAGAAAAAAGGGGAAAAAACATGAGTTTTCAAATAGACAATAGTCTAGTGCAGAAATGGCTTGTGGTTACCCTTTATTCGCCATTGGACTGGAATTGTACAGTTGTGAGCAATTATTTGAATATAATATACTCCATCGGGCGAATGTAGATAATGTGCTAAGTTTTTTGTTTCTTGCGAAATATTTGAAAAAGAGCAGAGAAGAAAATATGAAACCAAAACCTACATAAGTTTACTTCAGAAGGTTTCATCTTGTAATAATGAATATGTCTTGATGTTCACCATTACATGAAGCTTCGAGGAAAATTGTCACAAAATATTCCATCTGCCTTTCCCCCAAGCTAGTTGCAGTGTACTAGACAGCACAGTACTAGAGGCAATGGACAATCTCAGATGACTCATTAGGACTTTGCTGCATTAAATCTTTAAAACCTTTCAAATACCAAGTGGATAACATGAAGAGAGACAATTTCAACTAACATTTAATCTTGAAAGATTTTTCTTGCTTTAAGATGTATTTAGAATTCAGCGAGCACATTCTCCTTTGATTTTACACTGCCTACACACACTTGCCTTTAACCTCAACAATTGCTGTTCATTTAGTGCCAAATGCCTTCCATCTATTAATGCCTTCTATCTGCTTATCTGAAAAACACCTGACTGGCATGCAATCATTAAAAAAAAACATTTCTCTGACAAGACTGGACTGGAAGACAGAAGCTGTCTTCACAACCGTGATTAAAGTTCCATTCAGCCCACTTAAGAGGATGGCTTGAGGACACAATGAATAGCAGAAGACCATGGGTGGTCCAATTAAGTGATTTGTTAAAAAATCTAATCCCATATAATTAACATGTGTCATAACATCTAACAAATGAAACGTTCAGTGCGAGGCAGCAAAAGTTGAAGTTAATTAAACTTTGCCGCAAGTCCCACCTGACTGTCTCCTGAGCTGCCTTTTTCCATTACACAAGACTGATCTGCTGTCGCCTTCTTGTTGAAAAAAAGAAAAGAAAAAAAGACAGATTTCCAGTTTTTGCGCATCTCTGCGTACATGTGTGTTTCTGCATGTCACTCAAGGACCAGTTTAACGGCAGGAATTCCGACGATGCTATTCAGCCCCTTCTTGTCCTGTGGGAGATGAGCGCTGGCTTAAAGCATTTCTTTATCCCCCTCCAACGGAGCTAAAGTGTTATCAGTGACAGATACAACACCACTTGTGAAACTAATCTGGGAAAAGGACTGGTGCAGCAGACGTGCCAACACAGCAGGCCTTTCTTCTCTTCCCAGGAATCCTGCCACCAGGATTAGAGCGGGAAGCATTGCGAGGGAATGTGCTGTCTCGCTGGGAACAATCCCTGTACGGCTGCTTGCGAACATGCCACTCGACCCCAGCCTCACATCGAGCTATGTCTCCTAAGAGAATGTTTGCTGTACAAGGTATCCTTGGCCTCTTTCTTAAATTGATGCTGTGATTCCTAAGGGGGCTCTTATTGGCCCAAGAATTCGTGCATCTGCGCTGCAAGCCCCTGTCCCCTGTTGAAAATGACAGCAAAGTGAACCACGCTGTTCTTGCCATGAATCCAATCACCTTATGCAAAACTCCTCTCTGCAACGGCGGCGACATACACCCTTGTACTAATGACAGCTCCTATCTCCAGCCCTCCTCTCTGCTTTGATGTCATATCCTTCCACCTTCTCAATGGCATACACACAAACTGTTTCTGCCTCACAAAACATGTCATCTGGGTATGTTAATGTATCTGAGCCAGGGACCTGTCTCAATGACAGAGAGAGGGAAAAAAACACATTAACTAATATTAAGGTTCCCCTGTTTCCTGTTTGGTCAGTGTAGCATGACCCCCTGCTCTGTGTACCATCATGCCCCCCAGGAATACTGTCTCCAGAGGTGGATCCTAATGCCTGCACTGCTAAATCTGACTATTGAAGGGCAGAGATATGGCTGGTAGCCTGTGACTGCCAAGTATTCTGTGGGATTTCAAAGTCACACACACACACACACACACACATGGTCACTACACTATGGCTTTGTCACCTTGAGCCAGTGCACTATGACTCTATTTCCATTTCTCATTGTGAAATGACCCTGTGACCTTGAGTAACATTGGTACATGGGTAATCACTGTTCTAGGACTCCATCACATTCTTGCCAGGGAAGATCAATAGGATGCAGCCAGTGCTTACAGAGCAGTTAGTGTAATATCATGCAATGTTTCTGCACTATGACTGTCATCTCGCATATGTGTGTTACTGTATGACTCTATCACTTTGAAGTGCTGAGACTTTTCCGTGACCTTGAATCATTTTTCTTGTCATTGTCAGACTGAGCTGTGTAAATCTGCAATGGTTCTCTCAATTGAAGGACCCAGATGGGCAGGGGACAGATGTTTATTCCCCTGTTCCGTCCTTATTGGCGGTACTGCCCCAACCAGATTAACAATGTCCCCACATAACTACAGAAAATCCTGTTATCATCTTTGCCAGAAATCCCTAATCATTGCATTAGCCATGGCACCCCGCTCAACTAATCCCCATAAAATTGTGAAAGTCCAACAAGTGATATCTGAAAAAAACACGCAAACAAAAAAAAAAAGAAGTGGGGTAAAAAAAAAGGCAGAATTTGGGACAGGCTGCAGAGCGGAGGATTATAACATCAGAGCGGTTTCAGACGGCCCTCGCTCTCCGGCTGAGTGCTGCGCATCTGCACTTGTACAGCAGAGATCCTCCTGCGCTCGGACACTAAGCCACTGAGCTGGAGGCTGCTGCAGCAGCTCTCCCTGCCACACCCACTGAGACCGAGATCCCTCGGCCTCCAGAGGGCAGAGCATTTTCGGCACGGGTCGAGGGATCCATTTTGCCAAAATCCTCGAGCAGTTCCGGTCAAACTGTAGATCGCACAGGACAGGCAGATGGAGGTATAACGCCCACTGTGGATGATGTGCAGCACAGCAAGTAACTAAAACCTGTTTTATATAATTTGACTGCATAATCATGTTCCCCGGAAAAATGACTTAGTGTCAACCAGAACCACCATCCTCGTACTAAATTGAGGATGTGCAAGAAATCTTTCAGTATGTCTTCTGACCGTGTCATGGTGACATTACACGGTATACCTGAAGAACGTACGGTTCCCATGCACTAACCAGGATATGGTTGAGAGACTGAGAGACTGCTAGCCTTCAGAAACTGGGAGGTTACATTGGATCAGACAAGGCTTTTGAACCGAAATGTCGGAACATCCTCATTAACAGTGCAATGTCTCCCCGGTGACCGCATCTGACACGTTTGGAGCTGGTTTGATTACGTGCTTTTGCTGTAAGCTGAAAACCCAGCACCTGCCACAGATGTTGACTCCTGTTACAGGGGCTGGCAGACTGAGTGCAGGCCCAGCTTGCCAAAGGTGGGGGGGGGAACAGCCTGGTGCCAGCTGTCAATCACTCCAACTAGTAGGTCCTAAGCAGGGCTGGTGCCACTTGGCCAGACTGTCCTGTCACCTTAGGTCAGTATCCAAGTTTTGTACTGTGAGGGACTCATTTACTCCCATATGCAACGGGATATATTCATATTCAGCCATGTACACATATGTACCAGCAGTGGAACCTTCAGAAAAACCTGAAAAGTTATGTTTAAAATATAAAATGTAAAAAGAAAGAAGGGTCGCACACTCTGTTTACTCCAATGTAGATTTTTATCGCCAACGTTTCAGCAGCAAGCTGCCTTCGTCATTTATAATATTAAATTAACAGTAATTGCTTTCCTATGTGTGTGTGTGCCGTGAAAATGTATATGCATTTGCTTGAATGCATGTTTATGTACAGATGCGCATTTATGCATACAAGTGAGTGTGTGTATTTGTGTTTATGTGTGTATGTACATGCATTAACCAAGTACCGTATGTTTGTTTGCTTATGAATATTTACTGAGTCTTTAACTCAGTGAGCTGATCATATACTATATCTCTAGAAGTGCTTTGAGGACGGTGAGGTTAGCAGACCTTCCTCTATTTTAAATCTGCAAGCATGTGTGCGTGAGAGTGTACATACATGTGTATGTGTGTGTTTGTGCATGTCTGTGTTCAGTGCTTGGGTGAGTGCGTATATGTGTTTTTGTGTGTTTGAGACAGAATGCACATGTGAGTGAGCAAAAGTGTGTGCATGTGTGTGTGTGTGTGTGTGTGTGTGTGTGACAGAGTGAGTGTTTGTATGCATGGATTTGCTTTTATTCAATAGATGCTTCCATTCCATTTCTCTCTTTCCATTTAGCATCTTTGAAAAACACTGAGCATAGGGCTGGCAGAGAGACTGGGAGCCAGTGAAATGAGCACTGTTTTAGGTTTGGACTTCACCGGGCCTGGACCTGGATCACTAGAGCTGAAAATTGCCTCTGCCCCTCTTGAGGGAGGACGGGCGGCTCCTAACACACCTCCTCTACCCTCCTCCCCTGACTGTCACTCAAATTTAATTACGACTAAACTTCAGCAGTCAAATCCCTCCCCTTTACCCCCTTAACTGTGTATTACACAGGGCTCACACACTGTTCCTGTGAATGCATGAGTTCTAATAAGAACAGAATCCGACCAAAATAAAGACACAATAAAAACAATAATTACTGCCCCATAACATTGCCTCGCTCTAACAAACCCCACATGGCTGTCAGTTGATTACATATACTCTCATTAAAAGAGTGTGTTGCGACGTAATTGTGACTGGGGGTAATAAAAGTGGTGCTGTGGCATAATTTGCGGTGTCCCTCTGGGGTACCAAACCACGGTCACCCGGGCCTCCTCGGCACCGTAAATCCCAGCAGTGCAGTTTTGCAGGTTAGGTTTTGCCTGTTTTTATTGCCAGACTTACATTGTAATGGCAGGGGTTAATGCCGGTGTTCATTCTGTTTGTGCCGGGACCTGCCTGGAATACGCAATCTCCATCACCGCACTGCAGTCTCTTTGCAGGGGGAACAGCCCTGCTCAACACTTTCACAATGCTTCCACACAGGGGAGCATGTGCTCTTGCCTTGGGGCGTGCCTGTAAGGCCAGTCCACTGAGCGGTACATTTGTGCGCTGTAGTCCCAAAGAGTGATACAGCACCAGATGCGCTCAAAATAAAATTTTAAATGTTTGGAGCTCTGAACCAGGACATTGTTCTAGGAGCCTTGGAACAGTAACACTTTAGAAGGAGTTAACATTTGCCACACCCTACGAAAGAAAAGCGCATTTTCTCCTCTGCTGTATCCGCAGAAAGCCGTTTCTGCTAGTGTCTAAATATAATTCTGTTTCTGACCATCTGCTTGTGTGAACAATGCTCTGCCCATGCCAATATCCTGTGACTTGTGCAAAAAGTGATACGAATGCACCGAGAATGCACTGGGCCAGGACATGAAATAGTGATTTGTTGATAGTAATTCTCTTGTTGCCTGCTGAGGATCATCTGCTGTTGCTCAGTAGCTGTGGGCTGGCTTGTGTAAATATTGTCTCGTCTCCTACTGGGCTAGAGTGCGTAGCAAGCGCTCGTCTGGAAGAGTTAGTGAGCTGCAGTGCCTGGCGAGAGCATTACTGTACACTGGAGGAGGCTGTGAGCTGGAGTGTGCAGTTAGCACACTATACTGGAGGAGGCTGTGAGCTGCAGTGTGTAGTTAGCACACTGTACTGGAGGAGGCTCTGAGCTGGCATGTGCTAACTACCCACTGCAGCTCATAGACTCCTCCAGTATAGTGTGCCAACTACACACTCCAGCTCATAGTATAGTGTGCTAACTACACACTGCAGCTCATAGCCTCCTCCAGTATAGTGTGCTAATTACACACTGCAGCTTGTAGCCTCCTCCGGTGGAGTGTGTAGTCAGTGGGCTCTGTTGACAGATGCCTGAAAAGATGCCTGGCGAGCTGGAAGAACAGAGTGTCTCCTCCTCTGTGGACAGAGTCAACAAGCCGCTCACATCCAAATCATTTGTTGCTATGCTCCTAAATGTATTTAGAAAGAGACAGTGTGAAATATGGAGTGGCAGAGAAAGAAATTGATTTGCAGAGGAGAAAAAAAAAGAAGAGACAGACAAATTCTTAGTGTAAAGCCCTCTCTGATAGAATACTTTTAACTCTGTTTGATTTGACTTAAAACTGGCGCCTTTTCTCTTCAGAGAAATATGGGCATGTAGCCAAGGTAGCAAACTGAAACTGAGGGGGGGGGGGGGGGGGGCTCAGAGAACTTGGAGATACAGTGAGCGAGGGAGCTGGAGTGAATGAACAACAAAGGACAAAGGGAGAGGGATGGAGAGAGAAGGTGATAAGATATACAAAGAAAAAATAACATGACAGGATGGGAATATGGGGATAGAGGAATATGGAGATACATTTTTTATGAAAAGGTTTTAAAGGATGGATGTCTAAGATACTGTGCTTGCACATTGCAGATACGTAATAAGTCTAGGAGACTGAGAAATGCTAATTCTTTTGATCCCAAATGCTTTTCTCGTGTTGGAGTTGACGCAGGTGTGGGGAATTTGTGTTTAAGTGGACACTCCAGTGTAACCTCAAATGAAAGTTTGAGTTCACTATCCAGCTGCATATGAAAAAAAAAACCAGATGGGCTTTTTAAATCAAGGGATTTGCACACCAACCACCCAATGCAACAGGAAATGAAAATGTCTTGATAGGGGAAGTGACACAGTGATCCCAACAATCTGTCACTTCCCACATTCCCATCTGCGGCGACAAATTGCCTGATGACGATGCTTATCTGCAGCCTCAGATTCAAAGAAATCCGCGTGTTGGTTTCTGTGCAGTACGTGCCCATTCCTTTTGATTTCACTTTCATCTGTCAAACCGCACACAGTTGGAATGTGAGGCGTGCTGTGGCTTCCTCTGGAAATCAGGCACACTTTCAGACCTGCCGTTTTTGATCCGGTTTCTAGTAACGTAATGATAGACACCTGTCACTAAGAATCGACTGCGCCTTCAGTCTCCCCGTTGCTTACTATCAGATACGCAATGTTTTACAAGCGTTCGCTAGATGTGTTTTCGCTGTGAAAATCCTTCCATGGGAGGGATGTGCGACGCGCTGCTTGGATACTGATGGATGCGACTTTGGCGTGTCGAGCGGGGCAGATTAATGGGGCGGTAATGAGCGGTAAATTACTGTCAAGTTGGTGGAAAAACACGTTGACACGGGATAAGCAAACAGTGACCGCCGGACGGTGCTGAGAACGTCACGGGACTATTTGTGTTTCAGTAATTTGCCTATAATGAGTAGATGACAAGAGACAAACATACATGCAGGGCAGAAGTGTGGACTGAAAACAGATTATGATGTCATCTAGTTCATGGATATTCCTCCAGGCCACATCTGAAACAAACATATTGCATGGCATATCTGCAGGATATTAAAAGTGCACGCCATATATACAGTATATAATCTGATACCTCGGCATATGCCTATTAATAAAACATGAGCATTGTTGAAAAAGACAAAGAACAGATTTAGCCCCCGGAACTCAGCTGGAAGGTATGATCTTGGAGGCACAGTCACCTTGATCCTTGCTGACAGGCTGCAGTAGTGTCTTTGACACTCTCCCATCTGCTAGTGTCAGTCTTCACTGCCAGCTTTAACCTGACCTCATTGCACACGCACACACACACACACACACACTGTCACACACACCCACCAAACACACACACGCGGGTATCCCAGGTATACAAGGTTAATTTAAACTTTATGTCTGGTCCTGATGGAACTGCTGAACTGTGAGGCAACTGCGTCATACCCACAAATACCACAAAATCCCCCTGTCTGGGCTGCTACCACTCCTGATCATAATCCCGACAATATACCTGTACCCTTAATAAGGTACCAATCGCTATTCCTCCCCAGCTCGCAGAACGGGCCCGAAGACCAGCCTCTCAGCACATGTGCATATCCGTGTGGATTTCTGCGCCATCTGTGAGAAATTATGTTGTCACCGTGACCTTTATTCCCCCCGGCCTCTGGTGACGCATGCACCCCGAACCTTCAAAGCTCGCAGGCTCTGTCTCCATCACCAGTGCCGTTGTGACGAATGATATTCCGTCGCACTATAAGAGGATCAATGGCAGAGCGGTATGACACAGTGGAGCTTTTCAAATTCTGCATGATAATGGCTTATGTACAGGGGATTATCATCCTGAAATTAAGACAACAAATCTCAATGTTATATTATGCTGGACAATGAGATACAGATGTCCTATGATTTACTGTATTCGTTGGTTCTCTCCCCCAGCCTGAATTGCAAAGTGTACTTAATTTTTGCAGTGTTATCTATTTGAACAGTTAAGCACATTTATGGAAATTACTCTGCTCAGCAGTGAAACTACAGTGCCCCACCATGGTCCTTAATCACAATGAATATTGTCCATCTTGTTTTAAAGATTTGGTCTGTTGTTGCATTTACTTAATGTGATTGCATAAGGGCATAATTAAAGTCCTTTTAAGGGTAATATGATTAAAGTAGCCCTTCCATCCCGTCACAAATGTGTGATCACAATAAAAATGTAATGGCATTAATGGATTGCAATAAAAAATGACAAGAGCTACCCTTGTTAAAGGCTCAGTGAAGACATAATTCGTTGAGAGGATGAGGCAGTTCCTCCACAGAACCTGGGAGAACAGCTCAAATTGCATGACACACTGCACGGGACAGCCAAGAATTACACAGAGATCTGTCTGTGGCCTTGAAAAACAGTAGAGATACCAACAGGGAGTTTAGAAGAGGGTCTCTTGAGAAAAGAGGATCAGACAAGTCCATTTCCTCTTGTCGCATCAACTGCCCCGACATCCACTTGACAAACACATTCATGTTGTATTGCCAAACGCTCCCGATCTTGCTTTTCATGTCTCATCACTGCAATCACAATTTAACTACAATAGAAATATGCCACATTGTGTTTGCATTGTCAAACGGGTCGTAAGGCATGATTGGCACTTGAGTGTCCTGGACACTTCTCTGTAGGCATTTTTGGTAGATGGGGGTGTGCACTCACATACATTGTACACATGCCTTTTGTTAAATACAAACTACTGCATGAGCTCCCCATCAAATCGTTGGCTTTTTGAATTGACATCCTTTATCTGTCATAATAGCGCACCAGTCTAAATCCAGTTTTAAGTAAATTTAGCAATGTTAAGTGCACTTTCGAATAAGAACAAATCCAATCAATCCCACGATTAAGTATCCAATTTCACAATAAGATCCTTCTCCGACAATGAAAAATTAGCGGTATAGAGATGATAATGACAATGGCGATAACGATAATGACGGTGATGAGAAGAAAGAGAATAGCACATTATGATGATTAATTTTTTTTTTCCTGGAGAGGTGCTATTGCAACTGCAAATATTCGCAGTAATGTGTAATTCTGCCTCGGTTATTCTGCGGGCAGACTCAGCTCGGCTCTGTGCTGGGAACCCCTCGGGCTCCTTCTCTGTCACACTGTCGCAGGTATCAGAGCTCTCCGCGGCGCCTTTACGATGATTACCGCGCGCTAAAACGGGCCATTATCAACACACGCAGACGTGTTACTTAACATTTCCATTTGGCCGTCCAGTCATCTTGCTGGCTGAGTGCCGCGGTCCTGAGCCAGGACTGACACGTCTGTGAGGATATATAACGGTGAAGAGGAGGTGTGTGTGGCAAAAACACACGCACGCACATGTGCGCACGTACACTAACACACACACACACGCACATGGGTTCATGTACACAGACGCACATACACATGCATGCACATGCACACACAGTGCATATCTATACACCCTTATTAGTTGTACTGTACCGGCAGACTGAAAATTTGACCATTTCTCACTGGTCCCAAAAGCAAACATATCATTACAGTATGTTTGCTCCTTAGCAATTCAGTTGGTAATGGTGATATTCAGTTGGTAAACACCCAGTATCAGAATCCAACCATAAATGGTAGTCTCCGGGCGATAGGGCTCAGCACTAATCAGTGCTAGCATTCTCCTGCAGTGCTGCAAAGATTGCTGAGTGCAATATTGTTTCTGGTTCACCACAAATACACAGCATTCATGAGTTCATGTGGGTATGTGGGTGCAGGTGTTACAAGGGTTACTCAAGGTGCATTATTGGTCATTTATAATTGTGGAGAAATGAAAAGGGGGAAAACTGTAAAAAAAAACAATAAAAAAAACAAAAAAAAAAGAGAAAAGAAACCATCATGTTCTGTCCAAACCTGTCATATAATTTCAGTTAAACAACTTGTTGCTACTGATAGCTGTTGTGGGGGTTGCATTCGTACAAGCAGGGATACTGATTAGCAGATAGACACACACACACACACACACTACCTGAATACACCACACATATTCAAACACATGTCTTCCTCCTGCTAGATATAGCAGAGGTATTGAAACAATAAAATACTATCCATCTCCAAAATGCATATCTTTGCAGCCGGTGAAATTTCAAATTCACAGCAAACAGCCAGTCCATCTGATGATATCCTCATATAATGCTTTAAATGAAATAGTTGACACATCTCATTGGTATTGCATTCACACAGACTGTGGAAATTCACATTGTCTGTCCTTTTGTCATCACGATCTCCTCATGCTGTGTGTGTATCTCTCGGTTCAATGTGTGGCAATAAACAGGTCTGCCGCATTCACTGCCCGAGCCTGTTATTACTTCACACTACACTTTGGGACGGCGCTACTTTGGATCTGAATACATCACCATTTTATAGGCAAATTGCTTTCTGTTTCCCCTTTGAACCGGGCCTAATGATACAGCATTCAGGTTGAAGGTTCTCCAAATGGATAAACTCCCGTTCTATTTACTCAATCCATGGCTACAGAATGATATGCTATTACGATAGCCAACCAATTACTCTTTCTTTGAATTAACTCCATTGCAGGTCTGAGTGGTGTGACCTAGGCGGGTTTGTGCAGGTAATCTGAGGTAAAGGTTTTGCACAAAGGCCTTTTCAAAAACCAGCATTGTCCACTGTCAATAACCTTGATTAGAAATACTTTTACATTAACTGACTTCAAATTAGGGTAACATATTGAGGAGCATGTATAAAAAAAGTGGTTGATGCACAATGAAGAAAATTTTACCTTAATTTTATATATTGCTTTTATTATTCTTAAATTCAAAATTTTAACCAAACATTTTACATGGCAAATTGCACTTTTATACAATTTATACAATTTATCAACACACCCTTTTGTTTTGCTGATAAATGGCATAATAGTATTGAGTTCTAAAGCAATGCCTCCACTGTAAACTCTTTAAATAAACTGGGCTATGCTATGGACCATACAATGGCAGTATACAGCACATTTCTTTACCTTTTCTGCTGAACACTCTTTTTGAATGTTTGTATGTTCACACAAGCACATACCTAACTTTTTCAAATCTCGCTCAGTCAGTATACATCATAATGAGCCAAAACGGAGTGTGCATTTTGTTTGCTAATATAATGTAAATGTGTAAATGCAACCTGTAAACTCAGTGATGTATTGCTTCAAGCTAATTAATTAGGCTACATTTCCACATACTGTTAGGGGTGTTGAATTAATTAGCTTTTTATGAAGGGTTGGAAGCCCATCAAAACAGAATGAGTGACACAAGGGAAACCATGTTTTAAAAGGGGGATATTTAAACAGAGACAAGTGAGGACTCAAACCACTGGACTTTTCTTTCACTTGTTATAGTCCTTGAGTGCCACAAGTTGAGAGATACAGTTTCCTGCATTTTGCATTCCTGTAAAAGTTTAAAGGAAACAAAGCAAATGCACCTATCCTCAGAGGTGAGATTTCATTTAAATATCAAACCGGATAATGACAGTTGCTTCACATTGATGGCCTGAATGGGCGATGAGGGCTCAGTGCAGCTGCACTTTTGTACAAACTGGAGCTGTTGTTTTCTCTGCTTTTAAATATGTAATGCAGAGCAATTATAACCAGCCCTTACCCTACACTTCAGTTCAATGGCTATACTTAAAGATTAAAGGGAACGGATCCATAAATATAAGTCTGCATAAATACAGTACAAAGAGAATATGCATTATGTATAAACACCGAGCAAATGAGGAATAACACTATTCTCTGTGACTGAGCACACATTACGCAGGCTAATGAGGTTAAATGTGCAAGTGCTCTGTTTTGAATGCAACTGATTCTAATTGGAACAGAAAGTGATTTATAACCTGTTTTATTGAAAGTGCGCGCAGTTAATTGTGGACTGAAACTTGTGTCCCCGTGTGGGGAGAGATTTGGGGGGATTTTGTGTAAAAAATCCACAGAACGGATGGAAGAGCCAATGTACAGTAGTACTGAGAGCAAAGGAAATGGCCGCATTCATTCATTTAGCAGATGGTTTTTTCTGCACAAAATGCCATGACCCTGGCCTCAGGCCGACCGAAGTATAAATTAGCTGCAGCATTCCAGCCCCAGAAATGTAGACAGCTTACATTCTGTACCCCAAGAGCAATTCACCGCCATTCATTGCTGGAGGAACCAACATATTTATTTACACAGCAGCAAAAAAGAAACTGTGATTTTAATCATTTGATATTTGCAAATAAAGGAAAATATTTTATATTTTTGTGAAGCAGTACATTGACTAGAGTTATAGCTTTGCAATGATTACAAAAAATATAATGTATCAGTTTATCATTAAGTTATTATAATATATAGTGGCCTGAATTAATATGTCCTTAGATTTTACAAATAATTACATGTTGAAGATAAAACTGAGAAAAAATTACTATTTGTAATCGTAGTGGTTAAAAGAGTCATAGTGGTTGTAGTCTTCCTCTTGTATTAATGCTTGGAGACCAGCAGTGGCAAAAAATGATAAGCTGTCTATGCTCCTGTGGATGTTAAATACTATAAATAATTTATGCTTTGGCAAGACGAGGTTGATGCGATAGGGCGAAAAAATAGTGTCCGTAGTATATGATTGTGTGTGTCAAGATAGACACTTCAGGTGCAAGGTTGAATATCTGGTACAGGAACACGTATGTATTTTACGCAGGAAACATTGTTACAGTTGACTGCTGTCCACTGACGTTTGGCCCGAAATGCTGCATGGAAATACTATCCCCTTTATTCTTCAGGCTACTGACAGAAAGCATACAATAGTTTAATTAAAGGCCAAGGTCAATTCAAAGACTATTGTCAATTAACTTTACAAATTACTATAATCTATACAAAATTATATTATTAATTTACTTTACAAATTACTATTATCAATTTACTTTACAAAGTTATATAACCTGTTGACTTTACAGATGTCAGTATACACACATTTTGTGTGCAAGACTTCAGGTTTGTCAGAGTCCACTACTGTAGGAGCTGTCAAGTGCTCCTCTTAGCCATCGATAACGCGGTGGGCTGAAGTACACTTGAGTTGGGCCTCTCAGGGTTCATTGTGGATCTCAACTCAAAATTCCCAGAGGGGACCTTTTCTCTGTGACAAACCCGAAATGTGGCTCCCTGTAATGAATCAAAACCACACAACCCTGCCTGCACTCTCAGGGTGGGACGGTTGGGAAGCAGCTGAAGCTAGAAGGTTTTTATTGTGGACACATTGTTTCAGAGACATGGACAGATGCCTGGTCATCAAAGCAATTTCACATCACAGATGTGTCAAGGAAACACATTTTTGGTGACTTATGATGTTTATGCTTATGTGTTGGGGGGAGTAAAAGGGTAATAGAAAAAAAAATGTTCTAAAATCTAAAAATTCTAAAAATTGCAAAAGGTTTTTCTTTGTGAATGAAGGGTGTTCCACTCTCCCTCCCTCCTTCCTTCCTTCCCTCCATTCTTTCTTCCTTCCTTCAGGACAGGGCTCAGTGAATCTGAGCATCTGTCTCCTCCATCTTAACTGTGCCTCTGCGGCAGCGTTCTGCCTCCATCACGACCACTACCCGGCTGTCCTGTCCCTGCCTCCACCTCCAAACACTGCCGTGATGCATGGCTCCCGAGCTCTCACTAGATGGAATGCTGAGGCGCTCATTAAGATGCAGGAAGATAGCAAAAATGAAAAAGGAGGAAAAAAGAATGAAAGAGTCAGAGAGATAAAACCTTTACCCGCTGGATTTGTTCCACTTCATTGTTTTGGTGTTTTCAACCGTTTCAATCGGCTCTTTCTTTCAGCCTCTGTTCTGATGCACTGAGTCAAGCTGCACGACGAAGGGAACTCATGGCACCCTTAGTGGGCTGGTGTTTTTTGGTCTCTTCGACACTCGGCAATTCGGGAATAACAGAATGGCAAATGCAGAACATGCATGCAGGTGTGAAGATCGAGGAAAAAACTGAGGGAAAAAAGACTGCAAAATGTTCTCCATCTCCAGATGGAATATTTGTAATGAGAAAACAGTTTATGTCTCTCTTCAAAAACACTTCTAAACAACTAAAATGCATTCTGTTTATCAGCCCACAACCGGGGAAGGGGGGAGAGTGGGAGCGGGGGGCATTTAAGGACATGCATTCTCGCTGCCTGTCTCCAATCCAAGGAATCGGTCTATTTCCTTCCAGCTTTGCCAGCATTTAAAGGGGCAAGAATTGGGGTGAGGAAGAAGAGCTGCCTGCCTTATGATGGATTACCACTTTCCCTCCAAAACAACACCAAACGCCTATGGTGAAGCAAGAACAACAATCTGTCTGATGCTAATCCATTTAATTCAACCTTGATCCCCGCATCTGATGCTTGCAGCACAACCAGGAAGGTCACGCTGTTATTCCAGGTGCTATGCATTAATATGATCCTGACAGAAACCACTTAAGAGGTTTTCCCTCGCATTACCTTACTGTCACTGCTGATGATTTCTTCTTGGACAAAAAAAGCCTTAGTGTAGAGTAACAGCAGACAGGCTGAGATGCAGCCATTTTCATTACTGTTAACAAACAGGTGGGTTCTGCATTGGGCACATCAGTAATATTTCTGATCAGGTACACCTGTGTCTCAGCTTTTGATACTGTGTATAGACAGGCTTCATGTATTGTATTTTCTTAATGCCTCCTCACACCCTTATCAGAGAGAGAGAGAGAGAGAGAGAGAGAGAGAGAGAGAGAGAGAAGCAAAATGTGTTGAGCTGAGTTGTCTTAAGTTCAATTACTTTTGGGGGAAAAAATTACAAATGTAAATGCGTGGGGAAGTAGTAAGTATAGCTACCTTAACATTACCATTGCTTCCTTAGCAGACCCCCTTATCCAGTGCACATACTGTCCTCTTTTAAAGCCAGATGTTCACAGTTCTGAAACAAAGGCACACCCTCCAAATTCCAACCCCATGTTTACACCGGTCTGCACTTGTCCACCTGTCTGAACGGTCTGAAGACAAGTGAACTTAGCCTTTTATTCTCAATCACAACAAATGACTCCAATTAGCTCCCGGTCTCTAATCAAAGCACTTCAGTATTCTGCCAGCATATGCTGTCTGACATTAATTATGCATGTCGTGTATTAAATACTGCAGCTTTGCCCCTATCCCATTTGCATAAATCTGAGAGACCATGTCCCTGCAGGGATGCCATCCGAAACTGTGGCTGCTTAGCTAGTTAGTGATTGTAGTTTCATAAAATGCAATGGGCCGCATGGGAACTCCGTCCTAGCAGGCTGATGAAGCCTCCTGTGATGACACCTCTAATAAAGAGAGCTGAGGCTCAGCTAAGGACACACTTCTATCAGTGATTATCAAGAGAGGCAGAGCAGTCTTTCCAGTCGCTCTCACAGTTGCAAAATGCCCAGGACTCAATCAAAACTGAGTCAATAAAAAGCTGAGCCATCTAAAAGGAAAGTGCTATTCAACCAAACCTGCCAAGTCACCTTAAGGGAAGATAATCAAAATGAAAACTTTCCCCAATGAATCCAGCCCCATATGAAAACTTTTCCCTTAAGTTATCTTGAATTTCTTTTTACTGAATGCAGTATGGAAAATAGGTGATGGGAACTATTAAGAAGGGTTCTGATTGTATTCAGTGGATTGCCCTCGGCCTTCCAGTGGGGGGCGCTGCTCAGTTGCATGGATAACAGCGGTCCTCTGGACTCCAGCACACAAACACTGCGTTGGCGCCTTGAGACACAGCTAATTGTTTCTGCAGATCTGTGGGTGTTAACGAACTTAAGCCGAGAGCAAATTAAAACTTTGCCCCTGTAGCAAAGCATACAATTAAAACACTGATACGGATTTGAAGTTTCAAAAAATTTTTCGACGGATTATGCCACTGGGAACCTGCCATCACATCTGATCGCATAATTGGTGATTTAACTGGTGCGTCAGGGGTTTGATTTAATATGGCCTCTGGTCAAAACAGATGCCTTGAAAAGGCCAAATTCTGACCCGCTCGCTCATCTCTGTTACGCAGGCCGACTCTCGATGACAGGGCTACTGTATTTAATGAGCGCAGAATCCCCTCTGAACACAAAGCAAGAACACATGCAGTGACATGGGGCTGGAGTTTCTTATTAGCATGCAGACCACATTTAGGATGAGGCTCACTGTAACCACCAGAGCAATGTGTCCTTAATTTTGAGTCACGAACTGGAATAAGCGTTACAGTTTTGTTTCCCCTGGTGAATGAATGTATGTACATATATTAAACAGAGCACTTGATTCTGGACTCAGCGTTGAGGACACAACGCTTGCAGAGTAGATTGTAGATTCAACATGGATGCAAATCCACAGTCCTCTGCATTTCTTGAATGGGTGGGGGGGGGGGGGGGGCGTAGAGGGACCTTCCCCATGCCAAGCTGCATGTTTTGCTTCATTAATTCCCGCTTCACGGCTTCCTCGACGAGCCTCGCCTCAGCTTTGCATATTGCTCTGAGCTGTCCTAGCAGCGGCCCGTCTGACGTAACATGACCTGACTGGTTCTGTGCCTATGGAGGGGGCACGGGGCCACGGGGGTCCGCATGTATTACTCTTACGGTTCCCGCTATTAGCCAGGGGATTCGCCGGGGAGCGTCGCTGGCTCGGAAATGCCAGGTGAAGACATGTGAGGAGACAGCTCCCCGTGGAAGCTAAGCGCTCCCTCGGAATCCTGACCTACAGTGTTCAGGAGGGGGTGCACAGGCTGCTTGTCCTCAACTCCCTGCCTCTTAGCAACTCAGAACAAACCTGCACTTTGTTTTGTACAGTTTAAATTCAAATTTTTTATTTTAAAACTTTGAACCTAGCCTTCATTTTTTTTGCCTGCGAACTGTGGCGTCTACAGATGTTTAAGTATCCCTGTTCAGGCAAATTCTTTCAAGGTGCCTCTGTCGGGCATTAGCAGTCTTTAGCATTGGGAGGACAGTCTCGCTTTGAGAGCCCAATTATACACAAAACACTAGCCAAGACAACAACAATGCTGATGCCAAATTAATGCCGCGGTGCTGTGTGGAGAATTACGAGACCTGTGTGCTATAAAATGAAACTCTCCTTTTCAGGCCAGGGAGATTAAAGTGCCCCTAATCGGATTGGGAGACAATTGAACGCAGCTGAAGTAATGTATTGGGGAGAGGATCTCTGGCGATGCCTTCTGTTTTTAAACATGCCGCCTCACAATGTGAAGGCACCGCTCGCTCATTCGGAGAGGCAATGCGGGTGAGTGAGCGTCCTCCGTTGCATCCTCTCCCTTTCTCTGAAATCACAGAGAGCAGCTGGTGGCATCGAGTCTCTGTATAACAAACAACATGACCAAACGTACAGCTAATCCTTTCTGGGACTCTTGATCTCTTAAACTGCAGGAGTAATTGACTCTCCTTTGATTGTAGATCTCCACCAGGCAGAGTCAATACAGCCCAAAAAAAAAACAAACAAAAAAACCGCAGCGTTCAGCCTGTAAGCTTGTCCATTACATTGAGTATCTCCCCAATATGCACAAATAAAAAAGGGGTGCTCCTCAACAAGGGAGAAAATAACAAGAGAAAAAAAGAAGGGACTTGCCGAACAATAAGCAATCTCTTTTTCAATCTTTGTTTGAGTAAAGCAAGACAATCTAGAATTTATTTTAGAACATTTTAAAGTAATGACCTGGTAATATATCGTATAGAAGCACTTAGCATGAAATACAAAAACAGCACATATTTAAAATGAAAATCGCTGCTACAGCTCCTATGATGACTAGTATTTCCCTTCATTCTGTGCCAGTACGCCTGTTCTGTTGTTTCCCATACACCGGACCTATTGATGCCAGCGAGCTACACAAGAATTTGACATCTCGTGATACCCATTCCTGAAACCCAACAGTGAAATTCAACTGTTGTGACAGGCAGGTGACAGAGAAACTGAAATGAGGACCCGAGGTGGTCTTCAAACCCGAGTGCTTATCGGCTACAGTCTTGTCTGGACTCGCTGCGTGAGATTTGGAAAAGCGCTCAGATCATGGGCTGTGGAATTTCTCTGCGAGGGAGCAGACTGGATCCCTCTCCTCAGTGCACGTTCCACTCTTAAACATTTTGCTCTTTGATTGATTTTCCCGAGCATCTGAGGGCAGAGAAGAAAGAGAATGAGCAGAGGGCAGTATTGGAGCGCATCCAGCCGTCGAATGAATTATACATCAGAGACAAGACCTGCCAAAATGAAACCATGTTCATACAATTTCTTGATTTTAAAAACCTCAGCACACATCCCCTCACCCCCCCCACAACTAGGTAGGAATTTTTCACCCAACAGGAGGGTGGGAGAACTGCATTACTGCAAAACTAGATATTGACGTCAGTGCCTCTTGGGGGAAGACATGAAATGTTTGGGAAAGATAATTCAAGAATCTTATTCTTCTTAAGAATATTGTCTTAGATATAATGAAATATAGTTCAAGATAGTTCCACAATGTTAACTGGAAGGAAGAGCAAAATCTTTAACATGTCGCCTTTTTTATTACACAATGTTCAATGACCCATTACTATCAGATAAGTGCTTGATTTTATACTGTAAACGCGCACCAAGTGTTCTTCACCAAGTGTTCTTCAGTGGGGACTCGTGTCCTCGAGTCCCCCCCCCACCCCCCACCACCCTCTCAGTATATGCTTGTGTTCATTTCAGGGACTTTGTAACTCGATAACATTGAGTCTTCATTTTGTTATCAAGAGTTAAGCACAAACCATTTGTGGATGTATTGAATCCTAGGTCTGATTTGGGAATAATTTCTTAAAGTGAGAATGATCTTTTTCTGCAACTAATATGTCTCCTTGGCACATTTACAGCTGCTGAGGTGGGATGCTGGATTCAGGTTAATCTGTCTGAGTACTGGGTACACCCTTTCACACACTTTATTCACCACTGCACACTGTGGAATGAAAATCAGTGGAAGAGCGTTCACTGATAAACATAGTTCACGTTGCCCTGTGTATAGGCTAGGTTTGTAATCCTCTGCATTAAAAAAAACAACTAACAAAAGACAACTTAGATTGCCACTGCATAATGATTTCTGAATTCTGTGACTAAGATTGCCATGAAAATAAAAACTAAAAGACATTTATCATTTTATAAAAACATTTATCTTTTGACAACAAAATCACTAAAAACAACACTAAACACCAGCAATGAAACTGCAACTGGAATGCACTGTTATTCAAAAATGTTTTTGCCAGTACAATATTTATGTAGCTGTCGTCAGCATCCAGGTGCAACAAAAATTGAAACTAGTGCCTACAGTAAAAGCTATGGACCGTGACACTTATGTTGAGTGTGCTGTAAAATAGCACCTTTCACAATACTCATAATCGAGGAATATTCTGAGTTATGCGTCATTCTCTCTGTCTTCAAACAAAAATAAAGTAGGTAAAAATGCATAGACTGTGCTGTTGAGAGAACTAGCTTCAAACAGAAAGGAACAATTACATTTTCATCTGCATTTCAAAGAGCCTGTCAGCATTTGTCACTATTTGTAAAAAAAACCAAACGCTGATCTGAAACAAAAACAACCAAGTGAGCTCGAAATGCAAATGTTCCTGTCTGTAAATTATTGTAAGGACAGACGCTAAAAACCTTAAAGTTTTGTGCGCAATAACTGCTGATCAATGGCCATCGTTTCAAAGGACATTTTAAATTAATATCTTATTAAGGACTGCTTCAGTCATGCAGCCGATAATTCTCCCATTGACTATCCATCCATCCATTATCCATACCCGCTTATCCTGGTCAGGGTTACAGGGGGGTGCTGGAACCTTTCCCAGCATTCACTGGACGAGAGGTAGGAATATGCCTAGGACAGGTCGCCAATCTATCGCACCATTCACTCACACCCTCATACCTATGGGCAATTTAGCATCTCCAATTAGAAACTGTTAAAACCTTCTGTTCTCCCGTTTTCTTACAGGTTGGGTCCCCTGCCGTTCCAGCTGAAATATTCTGACAGGTAAATGAAGAAGATCCTTGCGGAATAGCATGCCAGACACAAGAAATATCTCAGCATGTGAAATATGGTAATCCAGGTTTACTCCTTATCACTATCCCACTACGTGTAAACTCCCCGCTGATTCAAAACAACAAGCCATTCATAAAAATGACATTTAAATTGCCTGAATGGCTGATGATTGAAAGATTAAGATATTTGAATCCCTTGGTAGCGTTTGCTCTGTTTGTACACTTTTTTATTAGTTTGTTTATTTACTCATTAGGGCTTGGCGCTGTCGCACCCGTGCCCCTGTGGAGTCGTGCCAAATTAAGTGTACTTGCCAAAAGATTTATATCAGCTGAATTCCCTCCAAAGTTTAGGATGTTCCTCACTAGTTCTTTTATGTTTGCAGGGCCTGGGTGTGCACTGGCTGTATTTGTGGAGTAGCCGTGGTCACAGGACCAGAGCAGCCACAGAATGCTTGGCTACGTCAGTACAGAGTGCCCCCCCCATGTCACAGGAAGAGAATAGTCACAGGGCGCTTGACTGAGTCAGTGCACTGCAGGCAGGGCACAGCCTCGCGGCAGCTCAGCAGTAATCGTTACTTATTTTACAATGTTGTGCCTGCCTCAGAAAAACAACATGCCCGTGCTACAACAGGGAAGCCGTGTGTGTGTTTGTGTGTGTGTGTGTGTGTGTGTTCTCATGTCTGAGCACCCTGTTTATTGTTTTTTTTTTGGGAAAGCATTGAATGTCACACATTTAGGTATAGGAAAAGTTCCAGTGCTCTCAATTTTGTAATTAAATGTAGGCTACCTATCGGCAGTTTGTTTATTGTCTCCTTCCATGGATTGGCATTGATATGTGAAAACTTACTTACAAGAACATACACTTCAGTATCAAAAGAATTTGTAACAACTTGTACATTTCACCTTCTGTATTAAATTGGGGGGCAGGGGGTTTTATACAGCCTACAACTTGCTTTGAAATTTCTTCAGCGGTAATAACATTCTGTGAGCTTTTCTATTTAGATACACTGAAGTTTCATTGATCTGTCTGTAAAGTGAAACTGTTGCATGAGTGCTTGAAATATTGATCTGCTTTTCAAACTCATTATAGGTTTCATGAATTCCGCCTTCCTGACCCCAAAATCAACAAAATCATTGTATAAAACCATCATCTGCTAAGAAGGCAGGGAAATGACTAGTACACTGTCTCAGTCCATTATTCCAATTATTTTACATGTAGATTGGCCTGGGATAATATCTATGACCAGATCACTTTGTTTTATTCTTTTCCCCTGCCAGAGCTAGGAGACAGCTCCCTTTACGAGACCCCTCTGCCCATCCATTTAAAGCAGCTCAAGCATGCTGCTCTCAATGCCTGAGTTTGACTCTTGAGGTCCACAAGGTGTTACAATCCTCTACTGTGCAGCAAATCAAAAAATGTGCTGAGGCAAAGACTAAAGCCGGATCAGCTTGAAAACTGTTGTAAAACACTTTCTCATCTCAGAGTCATACAGGTTGTGGACAACCGTGCGGTGTTGACACTGCCCGACAGAGAATACTGCCAATCAGAAAGGTGATGTGAAGAGAGTGGCTTAAGGCCACACCCCCTATAAGAGGCAGGCAAAAAACTGGTGGAAGAAGGGGCAGGACAAATTCTCGAAAACTTCTCAGCGGCCATTTATACTTGTGTCTTAGCAGCCACCAGTCAACTGGTTAATCTTGGCGGTGAATCATTTTTCCAACAGTGCTTTGGATATCTACTACTACTTTGGCTCGCTTTGATTTGCTCCTCAAGAAAAACTGAGCCGAAAATGACAGTACTCAAAACTCAGATGCTGTTGCATTTTTGAGGGATCATATCTGGGCGAGCTTCTCTTTCGTTTCTCCAAGCTTCCCTGTCTCCCCCGGTTAGTGCCATCCTTCTCCTGAAGTGGCGAGGAAATTACGTTATAACTCTGACTAATCGGGGTTTCGCCCGCCGTCGAGAGGTCCGCGCCAGCTGCTCGCTGCGAGGCGGGCATCACGTGGAGACGGCATTACGCGGCCCGTCGCGCGGGCCTGCGGGCTTTCACATGGCATTAGCGAGCAGCTCGTTAGCACGCGCAGGTGGCTCGCCGACACGGACCTGACGACCGGCCCCGCCAGTGAAGCGGGAAGAGCGAGACGCGGGAAGACGCGAGGGCCGCTGCAGCCTGACGCGGCTCTGTTCGCCACGAAAGCAATCAACACGCTGCATTCCAGCGCTGCAGGTATAAAGCGTTCCCGGCAGGGGGGTGGAGAGCGCTCCAAAAATAAAGAGCTGGGGGGGGGGTTTGATTGAGGTGCAGGAGGAGAATGCGTGAGCATACGAATACTGGAGAAAGCCAGCATGGGTCAGCCAGTCAGGAACGAGAACAGACAAGATCATATAAATTCACAGGCTGCAGAAACTGAAAAAAAGATATTTCAGATTTTTCAGACAGCGGTGATGGGGGGGGGGGGGGGGATACTGCTATGACTGGAAAGGAAATGAAATTACTCAATCCGATTTTGATGGGCTTTATGATTATTATCATAAATATTACCGTGCTCGGTTATGCAATTGTTTAGGCGGCGACGGAATTGAAGGAGATTAATCTCTGGCCACTGCACTGTCATGCTGCAGTGAGTGTGATAAACTAACCTGGGGCTGTTGATTGTGGGCAGGAGTGCTGAATTTTTACACAGCCACTAGCCAGGACCGAATAAATTTGGCCAGGGTCTCTGCTCTCCCTATCAGGACAAGAAAGTACATAAATGCACACAGACTCTGTGCCAGACAAGGAAACTGCACAGTCTCAACGCCACTGAAGGTTTGGAACAGACTAAACACCATTAAAGTTCTAATACAAACTCAATGCTGCTGAAAGTATAGTACAGACTCAACACAAGTGAAGATTTGGAACAGACTCAACGCTATTAAAGTTATAATGCAAACGCAATGCCACTGAAGGTACACTGCAGACTCAACGCCATTGAAGGTTTGGAACAGACTCAACGCTATTAAAGTTATAATGCAAACTCAATGCCACTGAAGGTACAGTGCAGACTCAACGCCATTGAAGGTTTGGAATAGACCTGACGCCATTAAAGTTACAATGCAAACACAATTCCACTGAAGGTTTAGTATAGACTAAATGGCATTGAAGCTACAGTATACATTCAACGCTGTGGATGGCAAAGCAGCCCCGTAATGGTGGCATGGGGTGGTATTGTGCAGACTTTCTGCACCGAGGCATGCAGGCCTGAAAGGAGCATTATTGCCGACCCACACAGTAATAAAAGCATTGTGCTGTGCACACAGGGATTGGGGAAACAGAAGAGCGAACGCGAAGGTCGGGCCACAGCGGCAGGTCACTGCACGCAATGAGTGCTTTTCAAAGCCGTCTTTACCTTTGTCCAGACACAGATTCCTTTTAATTGGGAGTAATTGCAAAAGCATAGAAGTGCAAATCTTGCAAGTCACAACAAAGGCATTTAAGAGAGCGGAAAGCAGGGCGAATTCTCTTTATGCTCTGACGGTTTTGAAATGTTCTTTTTTTCTTTTTCTGAAGATAGAAGGTATGAAATTAATTTTGAAATGGTACGGACGGTTTCAGAAATATTTCCTCTTCAGAGTTTAACGGACTTGAGTGGATGGGTAACAAGTAGTTTTTTTCCTACTATGTAATAATTGCAGTAAATACATTGCATTCTCTTGCAAATAAGACCATATATAAGTGATTCTGTGTGTGTATACATATACTGTATATACATACAGTAGTGTGGATGCTGTGTCTGTGAGAGACAGCATATTCGTATATGTGTACATGTGTGTCTTTTTGTATGTGTGTGAGTGTTTGTATGCGGGTGTGGATGTGTGTGTGTGTGAGGGGGGGAGGAAGGTGGGGGGTGCGCGGATAGAGTGAGTAAGCTGGTGAGCAGTGAGCAGCGTGCCGTGAGACCCAGCCTGTCCTGCGCAGATAACAGGGATAAACACACTCAGGAAGGTGGCCGCTGTCGCTCTCAGACACCGCACAGTCAAGCAGGTCACACCTGATTCTCAGCCTCTCACACACGTCTATATCTATGATAACAAACACACACGCACGCAAAGTATAGCACGCACACGGACGCACACACACACACGCACACATCCACGCACGCACTTATGCACGTACGCGCATGCACACACGTACACACGCACCCACAACCCACGCACAAATTCACGCACACACATGCACGCACGTACGCATACACACGTACGCATGCATACATGCACGCATTGTTCTCGGTCTGACTAAACCTACATTGGAAGTTCAGTTGTCCTGCTAGTCAAAATCCACCTGTGTGTAGCAAACTTCTCTTTGCCCTATTCCCTTTGACATGCTTTTCCTGTACGAAATCTGAAAATGCACGGTTCTTGGTTATAATTTGCATTTGTCTGGTGGCTCAGATTTTTGTCTCTTGTCTGAACCTTGTAAAAAAAAAAGTCACAGTGCTCAAAGCGAGATTAAAGTCTGCTATCGATTCCTTATTTTAAATGATGCCTCAAGCAGACAACTGCAGAAAAATGGAAAGAAAAGGAATTAGAGATGTCTGGGAGATTTAAACAGTTTGCCGTTTCCAATTCAAAAATGTCTGTCAGGCAACAAGCAGTGAGGGAGAATTAAAAGAGGCGACATAAAGTGTGAAAGTGAAGTCATTCCTGGTGCGCTTCCTTCCAAACTGCCTGGAGAAACTTCCCTGACAATGCATTGTCGAATCCATTCAGTGGCAGGATTACCTAATGCGATTACCAGAGTCACCAAATCAGCCCAGATGAATACAGGAAATAATTACAGCTCGGAGATAAAAAGGTGTGGGACGGAGATTAGCGCAGGTTAACTGCAGCTGTGCAGAGGGACGTGGCAGAGAGGAGCCTTGGGAGCATTGGCAGAGCGTCAGACCCCTCCCCTGTATCACACAAACCTGAGGTGGGACTTATGGAGAGAAGTGTCATAGTGCATTTACTGCCAAAACAGCCACCAGTTATCAATTGGCAGTGAGGAAAAATAACATACAAATGTATAAAGAGAGAACCCCACCTAGCATTGTCATCTACCAACAAACTACAGAGAATCTAACACAAGGCTACAGCTGGACTGGAATATGCTGAGGGCCTCTACCTCTACTACAGTCCTACTACAAAGCAAGCTGTTATTTTAATCCGTTATCTTGGTTATTGAAAATATGTTGCCTCTATTTCCATTTGGTGGGCCAAAATAAATAAGGATTCAATAGACAAAAGGGGCATAAATTACATAGATTTGGAAATGCAGGAAGTACAATATATATTTATGTCTATATATCTAGTTGCATGCAAGCATTATAAATGAGCCTCTTTTTATATTTAGTGTTATTAAAATAATGGTCTGATATTTTCCAGATTGATTAGCAATAGTGATGCAGCCCACTCGTCTTGAATGTCCTGTTACAGCTCAACAAATTGACAATATTTTCCTTCTTTCTGAAGTCCAAAATTTGCGAGTAAATCTATCATATTTTACCAAATGCTGTAAACAAATAATGAAGGGAAATGAAAGAACTGTGAAAATGTATATATCTGAAGGCATAATTACAGCAGATACCATATGAAATACGATGAGAAAAGACACTGAACTGCATAGCATAGGCTTAAGCATTAATGAAAAAACGATCAGCGATGGCATTCAAAATAACATTGTGTCCACTACGTTTGAACTGCATTGGCTTGTACTCAAGGTGATGTCCTTCAGTGATTCCTGTAACAATATTCTTGTTTTGCATGTAATACTTTTGAGATATGGCCATGCCTTAAAAGAATAATGAAAAACATGATATATCAAGATTACCATCCCCCATATTGGCCCAGATACGACCAACACAGACTGCCAGGAGGCCAGCTAGCCAATAAAAAGGCTTGAATGAATTATCCTTCAGCGAACATGACAGTAACCCCCCCACCCCACCCCCCCACGCACACTTTCCGCCTTTCCCATAAGGAATGACATTCATCCTTTGGCTCCCCCCTCCCCCCTGTCATATTTCCATTGACATTTAATTTGCTCAGTTGAGGGGAATTGCCTCATTAATCTGATGTGAAATATGGATGTACACCATCTCAGTTGGGGAGCCCTGTGGAGTAAACTGTGATGAATGTGTAGTACACATGGCTGTGGCCACATGTGGCGTCCAAAATGGGCCTCGCTGCCTCTTTGAAAATGTACAATATATAACATGCGCCCTTACGATACATTCATTTACTTGACTTCAATCTTGTTAAAAGGGCAAAGTGTTCCGTTGCAATGAGCAGGATCTCAGGTGGCGTATCGAGCGGTGTGGTACTCCGTGGTCTGGATTAAATCCTCACTGTGCCAGTGACAACTGTGACCAGAAGTTCCACAGGGTGACACATAATTGCCCATAACATCATCGTCATTACCCAAGGAGACAGTGCTTGATGATAAGGTGTTCACTGCCTCTTTATGTAATAGCTACTCCTGTGCTCTACTGCAAGCTTAGGTGAACTTCCAGCAGTGTACTGGTGTGCACACCACCCGCTGCCCCTACTCCCATCTCCGAATTGATGGAGGATGTTGCCGTGGTGATGGACCCCGCAATTATGACTGGGCATTCCACAAGGAAATTTTATCTCATTACGAAGGTCACATTGGCTACAGATGTAATATAATTGATTGCCGAGGAAATGAGGATGTGTGCTTTTATGTCACATGACACACCCCAGTATATCATGCAGCATGCGATCTAATGACTATAGATGAGATCTCGTTCCGTCTACGGCAAGGTTATTATAGTTTTTTTTCTTTTCCATTAGTTTTTTTTATTTCTATACTATTTTCATGGTTCATGTCCAATTCAGTTAGGTTTCAGTATTCTCAGTTTTTATTTCACTTTCATTAAATTTTTTGAATAGTTCGTTTTAGTCTTAGTTGTAGTTTCAGAACAGGGATGTGTCTGTTCTATTAAAGTGTTGTAAGAACTAATCACATTTGCCTTAATAGAAAGAGACATTGAAACATTAACAGTAAACGGACTCATTAGACACTGAAATTTGTTTAATTAATTTTCTCAAATGAATAACATTGATTCAAATGATTAGTTCTTCAAGTGGTACTTTTCATAGATTAAAATTTACAGCAACCTCAATTTAAAACAGGGGTATTAATGATTTTAAAAGATATTTTTTGCCACAAAAGGCAAGATTGAAGGCTTTAACAATCATAAAATTTTATCATCTTTTGTACTTAAAAAAAGAAAAGAAAAAAAAGAAAATTGTGGCATTTATTTTTTTCTTTTGATTAGTTTTAGAGGCAAATATTTTAATTTCAGTTTAGGTTGAGTTTCATGGACAGACATGTTATAGTAATTTTGGCCAGTAGTGCGGGGGATAAGTAGGAGGCCATTTTATCTTTGTGATTTCAGTTGAGTTTAATCATCGTATAATTGAGAGCATTTACTTCCCTCATTTCGTTTAGCATGATGTGTTGTGGTCACACATACAGTAGCAAGACAACTGATTTACTAAGACTAATCATGCAATCAAAGAAATTATTGCCCTCATTCACAATTTTGACGGAGGAGACACCCATGAAAATGGTCTTAAACAATATGGTAAGCTTATGACCAACTACACCATAGCCAAAATTAAGTTTGATGTTTGTGTGTGGGGCTCACACACACAAGTTCCTCAAGTTAAATTATCCAGTTGTGTGATTTTTGTGTGGCTGTGCAACTTTTACCTCTTCACTTGATGTTCAGTTAACTGAAAGAGGATAATTCCTTTGGGCAAAATTCTGCTCAACTTATCTAATCAAATGTATTACTCTGTTCTACATTTTCCTTCTTCTCCTGGCTCTGATGACTAATGCCATGTTTGTGAGAGAAAATTACATACTTTGGAAACCTTTTATGGAACATGAGCTAGACTATATCAGCACTCAGCAAATTAATTACCACCTAATTTCAGGAGTTCCATCAGTCCAGGGGCAAAGAGGAGAGCCACAATTAAGACATTAGTAAGTTAGATGGAATACTTAACTGACCTCAATTACAAAAAATTGACCTAATTTTAACGTGTTCACCCCAGGTATGTATCAAAAGTAAAGTCACAGAGTGATGTAATTCCCACAGATTATATCCTAATAGAATTTTGACCTACTGTGACCATTTAGTAAGGCAACCTGGTAGTGACTGCTTGAGCGTGAGAAAAGCAGTCACAGTTTTACCTTCGGTAAATTTGGCCCTAACAGTTATTGGAAACGTTTTGTACATTTTTGCCCTGCCTTCTCTTCATTTCTTAATTCGTATACAGTCATACAAATATAAATATATGGAGACACAATGTGAAGAATGAGCCATGCTTCCTCCATGGAAGCCTAAGCAATATAAGCAGGAAAAATTGCCACATCACTGATCAGGTTATATTGATTTATAGCTGCATTACACCAATCACAAGATCTTCATTTTTTTAACGAGATCAGTTTTGTTTCTGAAGACCATGTGGCAAAAACAGTAAAATGTTAGTCATTTATAGTATGCATTAACAATTCATAATTGTCTGGTGGTTACAATATCCTGCATGCAAGACTGTAACATTTTTATGTGTGAATTTATTTGCCAAAATACAATGGCCAGTCCCAACCTGGTAAGACCTTCCATTTCCTCAGATGGGTGTTTTTAGGGTGCATACGTGAAAGCTTGTGATGCCACACTTGTGATGCAACAGCTGCGTGTTCCGAAGCTCCTCTGGCTATGGAGCGAGTACTTAAATGTGCATCTGCACAAAGCCATAAAGCACATCCTTAAAATATCTCCAAAACAAACTACAAAAACAAAACCTAAAACCAAACAACAAAGGGAACGGGATCCCAGGGGAAAGGCAGACGAGGTGGAAATCATAATGGAGCAACAGGAAAGGGAGAAGGCGCAAAGTCACTCCCACAAGGTCCCCGATAGTATCTGTCATTCCTGCATCTGCTGCATGGGGGAAGAGAAATGAGGCTTATCATGGGAACAGTCAGCAATCCATCAATAATTTATTTTGGTTTATCAGTCTGCTCGAAGATGATACACGCGAGATGATGTCAGGCATTAATCAAACGCCGACTCTTTTCATTCGGGGCTTGGAGCGCCTGCCCTTTCCCTGCCCCGATCTGGCGCCCGTCCCCTGCTCGGGCTCCGATACGGAATTTAACCCCACAAACAGGGCGTCCTCAGAGGGACTTATCGCCAGATCTACAATCGGGGGGCTGTCTGTGAGCCGCACGTTTGTTGAGGGAGTGCTGCTGTCACTCCGCAAGGTGAAAGACATTCATCCTGGTTTCAATGAGGACTTCCACCTGGGAGAACATCATTGCTCCCACTGGGCACATATGTGCAACTTTGTTGCTTATTTTTTTCTAATAGTAGTACGGTGGTAGTAGTTAAAAGCATAGTACAGTAGATGTAATTGTAGCGGTGGTGGTGGTAGCAGTCAAAGCACTGTGTTATTCTGCTCAATTATTAAGCATCACCAGCATCATTATTTTTTGTCACCATCATCATCATAATTGTTTGTGGCAATTCACAGGTCTAGAGGGAATTGAGAATGAAAGGCATTTATCTCAATTGCTTTCCTGTTCTTCCGAGGTCTGCTTCACTAAAGCTGCTACGACTACTGAGTGATTGCAGGCCTTTAGCCCCAAGCCTGAAAACAAGGGAAAATAAAGATTCCAGCGAAATGCAAACAGTGACCTTCATGAAGTGAACTTTAGCATACAAGAGAAAAATTAGAAGCACAAAAACAAAACAGTGAGAGCATTAAAACTTAAACAGAGCCCTGCAATCACCTCAAAACATGGGCACGCGCCAGAAGCTAAGGATAAACTCCATCTGTTCTATTCTCAATAACTAATAATCTCAATAGCTGTGACCGCAGAAGTATGGCTTCAGTCGCTTTACCTCTCGAAAACAATCTTATTTTGCAGACAGAAGTGACGCTTACGTGACAGTTTGTTTCTTGGGGAAATTATTTTTAGGTTCCCTGCTGATCACTCACTTTCTGTACTTATAAATTACCCAAACTATTGTGCTACTGATGTGCTGAACTAGTTTTTCTATTTTTTATGACAAGCAAGGTTAATCATAAATTTGCATCATGGACAGACTGCTTAACGTTCTCTATGGGGACAATTTACATAAGGACATGATTGGATCTGTGAAATTCAAGGTTTCCCTGATTAACATCTGCAAAGTGAGTGCACAAAATCATTGTTTCCTGCTGTTCGAGAGAGAGTGAGTGTGTGAGAGAGAGAGAGAGAGAGAGAGAGAGAGAGAGCAGGGGGCAAGAGAATCACGACTGACAAATGAGAATGAGTGAGAATGCATTGGAAAAGAGGACCAATAGAGAATCCACCCTTTGAGAATGCTTTTGCTGAAACTCTGAGTCATACTGCTCTTAAGAATTTGGGGAAACTGCTAAATTATTAAGCTGGACTGACCGTAATAAAAAGAGGGGAGGAATTAATGTGTTGAGCCAGTTGCTGGCGCCTAGATCCAGATTGTTTTGTTTCTTGTGGTTGTGTAGTGGTGCCCATATACCCCTGAGATGGTTGATTCTGCGGAAAGGTTTGTTAAACGTTGCCATTCCTTCACCTGAACCTCTCTCCACAAGAACGTTTTAAGAAAATACACAACAGCCACAAATCTAACGGTTCCCAAGCCTCAAAGCCCCTCAAAGACCATCATCATGGTTAACAGTTTCTTTTCCATCAACTGTTTTTGAATTCAGTAGTCTTAGTAATTCTTTGAGATGAAGCATGTCCCTGAGGTTGTGGCTGTGGTTGTTAACGATCGCATGACACTTGTTAAAAACATAGAGGATATTTTACTGTTCCAGTGGCTTAGGAATCCCTCCCTCTCCAACACAGCCAATATGCAGTTAGCATTCTGGTACAAAATGGATGTCAAGCATCTCACAGGTGGGCACTACAAATCGTTGCACTGCCTCCCCCTCCGCTCTCATCAAATTGCTTTGAGATCCTGAGGATGAAAGACACTATATAAATGCAACCCTAACTTCACCCACTTTGCCTTACATACCGCCCACTGCAAGCCTCTGGGTATCCTTCAATGAGCTGAACTTCAGAGTAAAATCGCTCAGAAAATCTTATTTCTTCACAGCACCGAGAGGCAACATTCCTGATGGCATACACGTATTTGATGTGAAGAGCGGTACGATTTGACCTTAGAGAACATACAGTGATGACCGCAGTAACACTGATGGATTGTAATGAAGGTGCTGGTTGCTGATTCCGCACTCACCAGAAGTGAAAAGGCAAACAGTGTTGAACGGCGGTTTAACGGCTTATCAGCACAGTAGCAGTGGCACGATGAGGACGACGCTAAACTTGAACGTTTACGCCGTCGTGCTCTTGCGCACGTGCACCATTTGCAAGTCTTTAAGAACTTCTCCCTCTCCTGGGCTCAGCCACTTCCAGTCACGGCCTGAACATCATTATTCAGAACAAAGAAGGAAAAACGATCTAAAGCATATTTTGAAAATAAGCTATTCCTCGTAGCATATTGGCACCTCTGGGATTTAAACGCATAATGTTCAGGTCACCCATGAGTGACCCCTCCCCCCCTGCTGGTATACGCGCAATACTAAGGAAATCCCTCAGCTCATATCTTGAGCCTCTCTCCGCCTGCTTCAGGTGGTCTGGAGAATCTCTGAGAAACATACCGTATCAGATCCTTTATCCAATATTCATAAGGCAAGACGATTCTCTCGGTTTCCAGGGTGATGTCCCTCCCATTACCCAACTGCGACCCAAACCACTTTTATATGCAGAAGCCGTGATGTAATAATCTTTTTAAAATTAATGAAAGGAAGCTTTTAAGACCTGTTAGGCAGCCCAGATATTTTTAATACAGCCCACGGACCCCTTGGGGTCCTGCACACTCGCACGTCTAACCCATTCCTTCTGAGCACCACGAGGAGAAAGCGACAACATGCATGGATAATTCACTCACCATTTTTGAAATTATACATTAATCATCATGTGATCAAAAAGCACTCATGCTTGGCAACATGCTGAATTATGAAGAGCACCCACGCAGGCATGTCTGTCAATCACAATTCGCTAGGCAGAAGAAATTTAGATTTAGCCCTGCTGTGGAGGAGACATGCAATGATAGAAGAGTGGTACATGATTAAACTGCATTCTGATAAAAATATATATATATATTATTTCAGCAAATTGGTGTTTACCTCTGAGGAAATAATTATGAAATCTCCACATTTTTCACCTCCTGTTCAATCAGACTGGTCATTCAACAATTTAAATCAGCTTCATGAGACTCATAATTATCCCTTTTTAGGAGCATTAGCGTGAACATTATTTTTAATGTGAGAAAGAAGAAATCTGCTCCTAATTGACTGTTGCCTAAACACAAATATCTTAATTCCCTTGGAATTCCTAATGTGAATCAAAGTGCGTCATAAGAGGGACTGCTGCCTTTGTTTCGCATCCTCATCAAAACCTCCCCCACCAAAAAAAAAAAAAATGCAAAACTAAAATGTGACTTTTCCTTTTAACTGTTGGGTGACGCCACAGGTGACAAACAAAACACAGACATCTCTCCGCCAGACTGCATCACAGCAGATTATACACACATACTGGCTTAGACAACAGAGCAGAAGACATCCCTGACATTCAGAGCCTAATTAAAAGTGAAGAGGGATATGATGCAGGGTCACACATCCTCTCTCTCTCTAACACACACACACACAAATAGAAACATGGGCACACGTACCATACAAACACGCAAGCCCACACACACACACACAATGCTGCTAAGCTCTGCAGTGTCTGTGCCTGGCTTATCTTACGGAAACATGCCTCTCAGCCACTTGTTTAAGTGGTCAAATCCAACTCCAAAGAAGCAGGGCTTAGTTTTTTTATGCAAGAGACCTGCTCCACACTTTCTATATGAGCATACAGTACCTTCATAAATTCGTCTTAGTATCGTTTCTGTGGCAAGTGCAGGACACGGTGATAAGAGATTCACCCTGAGGTGTATATTCTCATGAGGATTAGATAATACTGAACTAGCAAGGTGACTCAAGTCAATCCAACACATACTGAATAAGCTAGAGTAGGGGATTTACAGTAAGGAATGTGGGTAAGAGTAATAGGAAATGAACTAGTATCAGCAATTTTCACATTATCCTATCATACTGCTAAAAATTTACAGAGGCATTTGGGGTTAAGTACTTTTACTGAGGGTATAAGTGCAGTGTCACCCCTGGGACCTGTACCTGCAACCTCCTGACAGTTGTCTGGTTACTCTGATGTCTGCAGTCCTGCAGTCCTTCCACCACCCCACTGAGGAACAGGTGCTGCTAAGTTCTGCAGTGACAGAAGGATGTGTGCTGCCATGTTTGTTTGAGAGCAGGTCCTTGCAAGAAATGGCAAACTGAACCTCAGACAAGGTACAGAGCCACAATGTACAAATGCACAAATCACCGACTCACTGATCTGAACCAATAACAGCATTTTGCAGTGATGAGCCGAGTCTTTTGACTGGTTCATACAAGTCAGTTAAATACTGAGATGCCAAGCCTACACTTCCTTATCAACGGCCTGAATTCACCAAGTGCATGATAGCTGAACCCATTATGATGTTAATTGAGATCTGCATAGCTATGTGTGTCTGCACAGCATACTTATATTACAGTCACAGACTGTTTTGTTTTTATGTCTTAGGGTAAAGATAGATAATGATTCCATCTGTTGGCTAGTTTCAAAGTTGCAACTTTTTCACACATACTGCTTGCAAAGTTTGACTTAAAGAAAATAAATGAAACCTTACAGAATGTTATTGTGTGGCTAGTGCCTTCCTCTTGGAAACTGCAATTGCAGGCACTATAGATTTTATTTCATTTTTTTCCTAATTAAGCTTGATTAAGCTAGCTTGGTTGCATTTTGACTAACGATTTCTACTCAGCACTCCATCACTAATAAATGGACACAAGGGTCTCCAAGCTGTTTCCTAGCAACATGCCCTGCGTGCCGATAATGGCGGACCCACGAATGTACGCGAGTGAGAAACACATATATATTCTGATGTTTGCTCGATGTTATCACAGCTATTACAGCCAGGCCTTGGAGGCTCCCACCAGTGAGGAGAGGCTGTGCCTTCTCCCAATGGGATCGTTGGCAAACTTGCAATATTTATGAGTAGATTTCAATTAGACTGATTATAACTTGCAGCACAACAGGTTTCTAATCTAAACGGACTTGAGTTGTGTATTGTAATGTAATTGATTTATAATTAAATCAGAGGTTTTAAAAAAAAGTATGGGTAATAAAAGCAGCGCTGCATGTGGTCTGCGGTGGCAGACCTCGTCCCAGTTAGCACGCCGCTATTAGCCCTGTTTCTGGGCTCACGACTTTGCCTTTAATATGACACTTCATCTCATTGAAATAATGAGACCTGCGCCCACAGAAAATCAAGCTGGGCTGATAAAACTGCACACATCAAAACTCATCTTTTCTGTGCATTTTATCCATCGATTTGCTCGTTTAAAAGAGCAGGTTGAGAAGGAGCAAAGTGGCATTTCAACTCAAAATGTTTCGTTTTTTTTATGCGGTCTATCTCCCAGCCTCACGGGTGAAATGAGGTCCTACCCATGGAGAGCACACACAGGCTTCAGTGGTGACAACAGTTTAAATGGAAGAAATGCATTACACAATCCAGATTTCAGGGGAAGATTATGTCTTTCTTAGATGAAGGACACTGGTTTATTTCCCTTTTTTAACACTAATTAAAGTGTTCAATAGTGGTTTGCATTCAATTCAATTGTAAAAATCTTGAGCACAACCTTTCATATATCACCTTGTGTTACAGTACATATATAGAAATAAGATTCTGCCCATAACCAGTATCTGGTTCCATAAGAAAGTTCAACATAAATTAAAATCTCTTATTAGGCATATTAGGCAATATGCATTGGATGGTTCTCAGAATTTGGATGTATTATTTCCATAATGCATATGTCCTGAGAGAGGTTAGCCATAGATTAATCAATATTGCAGATCATTATTATGGACAATGTGCACATAAGCATTCATTCATTTTTATTTTCCATATTCTTGTTAATGAAGCTCTTATGCATGCAGGTAACTTACAATGGTGCCCTTGAGAGTCAGGCGAATACATGTTTAAATAAATGCATTTCTATTCACAAAGGAATAAAAGCTATTCCCTTTATTCTGTTAATCACTTGGTTAGCAATAATAATGCACAAATGTCACTGTTTCCATTTGCAGATGTTGGTAAAAAACTCACAACAAAAAATAATGATCTCATTCTGCTCCGCTCTGGATTTGTAATATTTTACATGGACCCTATACATTTTTGATGGTGTGTCTTCCAGCATACTTTTTGTGTGTAAAAAAACATAAATATCACAAATGAATTTTATCTGGGCATAAAATTCTCCCTATAGCATAGTTTCTTTTCCATTCCAGTGATACATGTTGGAGAAACTGTGGTTATCTCGGCAGCATTCTGGTGATAACCTACCTTGTCGTTCATTTTGCTGGTAGTCGTCACTCAGAGCCGCATACACTCAGACTAAGCCAAAATCCTAGGGCCCTACAGCCAATGGAAATGCAGATCTGACTGAGACAGATGACTGCAGCATATCTGCAGACTCTGAGAAGGACAGTATTTAAAATCTCTCAATCTCTCTCCCTATCTGCCTCTCTCACTCACTGCATCTTTCCGTTTTCCTGTCTGTCTCCCCATCCCTTTCTCTTCTCTCATTCTCCCCATCCTTCTCTTTCCCTGTCTCACATCTTTTTCTCTCACCCCCTATCGCTTATTACTCTCAGTCTTTCCCTTCCACTTCTCTCTCTTCCAATCCCCTTCTCCCTCCATCTTTCTATTTTCTTCTCTCTCTGTCTGTCTTTCACTAATTCTGGAAAATTCCCTTTCCTTCCCCCTGCTGAGGTGTGAGAGGACCATTTGCTGTGCCTGGGGTGTCAAAACAGATGTGACAAAGAAGGTTCAATCGGCTCTATAAATAGAACAGTTTGTTGCCAGGGTGAAAAGGTTTCATCGTCTTAGCCAATGCACACATGTGCAGCACTTGAAGTGCTGTAGCAACAAATTAAAAAAAGGCCATTATCTTATAATCACCTCCACAGAGACTACCAGCCCAGATCAATACAGTCAGGATAATTTAGAAATGTGACCTGGTACCTGACAGGGAAGCCAAAATGAGCATACTTAGAGTGAGCTCCATGACCATGGTCCACTCATTAATCCTGATCCTGAGGGAACTCGGGCTCTTCCCTGCTCCTTTTTCAGGGTCAGTTTTTAATCGCCCTCCTCCACCAACACCCCTCCTCCCCCCCTCACAAAGTTTAATTAACTCCCAATCCAGTGTCAACTCAACTTCATTCATTATTTTCAGCTGCCAGGTTTGTGTTGATCGGCAGCCATTTTGGCTGATGGATGATTATAAGAACGAGATTTGTATCGCGGACCACGCTGATTCCTGTGACAAAATAGGGATTTCTGTTTGTTGAATTACGGAAAGGCACCGGTTCTGGGAGGCTTGCACTGTTGCTCTGTTCTGCCCAAGAAATGCTGTGCATTAGCACTCACAGTTTTTACCAGAGTAAAAAGAATTGTTTGGAGGTTTCTGAAGATTCGCGTGAGGCTCCTGAACATCTTTTTGGCTTGCGGTACAGGATTGTAAAGCTGATGCGTTTCAATACATTTTGGAAAAGGCATAAGATGTGAATGATCACTATGGAGTGCCTCGCAGTGAGAGAAGAGGCTCCTGCATGTCTCACGGCTTGTTTAATTCGGGTGACAATGGGAAGAAAACGCCAATATGGGGCTCCTCCATCTTGTCTCCACTGGCATGATCAATACTGCTTTCCCTCTGACTGAATGCAATTGAATACATAACACCGAGCTTTTCGCACGCTGGCCAAAGCACTTCAATCGATCCGGCAGAGGAGCGAAAGGTAATAAATAAAAGCTTGGCAAAATGTGAAACGAAGCGTCGCGTAAACGTTTTCCCTGGCCTGCGCAGGCTGTGGGCTTGTTTGCGGGATAAGCAGAGGATCAGCGGGGTCCGATTAAGAGCAGGACAGGATGACCCTCCTCCAGAGGTGCCGGCCGTTCCCCCCTGCTCTCTAGGCCCGTGCCCTTGAAAATAACACTCTCAGACTCATCACACACCTGCATGCCGCGCGTGTTTCATGAGATCCCCATCTGCTCAGAAATGCACAAAGGCCTCGAAAGGACTGAAAGAGATGGCCTGTTTTGATTTCCTCTTTATCCTTCTGAGTCCAGCGCACTGGCTGAATCACAAAAAAAAAAGGTTTGTTTGGTGTCAATACCTCACGCGGTTCCCAAAGCCGCAGTCCGCTGGCTAAATAAAGCGAAGCGCATGAAATATTCAGAGCTCTGTCGGTCGGGGGGAACGGGGAAAGGATGGGCAGGAAAGAGTTTGGGGCTGTTGGGGTGTTTGGACCTCACCGTTTGCCAGCATGCTGTGTCGAGCATTTCTGTGCCATACTGAACTCATATTTCCCGAGGATGTGTTTGCGTCGGTTACACTAAATAAAAATGTGCATATTTGAGTGTGTACTTCAGTGCGTAACATCAACAGATGTGTCTGTTTTCATATTCATGACCTCAAAATTAAAGACATATCACACTCCGATGGAAACATTGTCCTCACAGCACATCAGTGCACAGCATCAGTAACCTGATTATAGCAAGCGATGAAAGACAATCCTTCCACGTCTGTAAACGACACAGGAGTAAACACAGAAATGTGACGCAAGCGTACACGCACGAACGCACGCACACACGCACACACACACAAAGAGAAGATATGACTAACAACACTCACCGAAACACATCACATAGACATTCCATCATTGTTGCGTATGAATCACGCAACAACGATTCATCATCGAATACATGAATTAAGACAAAGCAGTCACGTGTCATACGCTCGCTGTGTTGTGCGTGCTTTCTAGCTTGACTACAGGATCAGCGTTCCTCTGAGCTCTAGGCAGGCTCTGATGAGAGGATCTGATATAGGTCAGGTGACTGGCATTCCGTGATGTCCGTGGATGAAGACAAACACCCTTTCATTCACTTACCCCCTGGAGTGCGATGCGCACAGTACTGCCCCAACACGACATACTCAGACAAAGAAAGGCTTTATCCACGCCTTTGACCAGCACACTTCAGCTTACAGCCACTTTGAGATGGCAGGATTGTCCACAGACAAGCACGTGCCCCTCCTCCACTTCTCTCTTTCTCACGCACACGCACGCTCTGCCGTCAGTATCACCCGCAGTGAATCCCGTTATCTCCGAGCAACTGGGCCAATCGGTGCGGCCTGGTTTTAATTTCACTGGAACGTTGGCAGCACACCGTGCATACGGATATAGCAGGGGAGCAGCGTTCCACCGAAGGTGTGCCGGAGCCCGGGCGGCATTAGAGGGCCAGGGCTTATCCACGGCTGGACGCACACGGACAGGTCTGGAGAGTAGTGTCTGGCCTAGTTGGAGTGGCTGAGAGCTCAGTGAAATGTGCCAGTGCTGATATAGTATCTGCTCACACAGTGTAAGGCCAGAGGTCCCGATGGCGAGGACCATCTCTTGTCTCACGAGCTCAGCGAACACTCAACAAGCCATTATCTATGGCAGAATTAGAACTGCCTCTGGAGACAATTGGAACGGATCCATGAAATTAATTTAAACAGTGCCCATCAAAGTACCCATCTGAGTGAGTATGTGTGTGTGTGTGTGTGTGTGTGCTTTTGTGCCTTGGAATGGGTGTATTCTGTGTATTGTATTCAGTTTAATCAGTAAACATGTGTGTGTGTATATAGTTATATAATTATATCTGTGTACTGTGTGTGTGTGCATGTGCATGTGTTTGTTTGTGTTTGTATGTCTGTGTGTGAATGTGGGTGTGAAAGTTGAGAACAAAACAAGCAAACACACACACACACATACACACACACACACACACACGCACACGCACAAATGCAAACGCACAAAAGTCTGAACCGGTGACCATCTGACTGATCTGGCACTTTTTTCAGACACAGCAGTAGTGAGAAGGACTGTGTTCAGTTTGTCCTCTCAGAAAATAACACTGATGTAAGGGATGGATAACAGCAGAAGCGTGTGTTGTTAGGGCACTTAGTCAACCTGTCCGCTTGTTTCTAGGGCCAGTGAGAACACCTCTGGGGCTCCTGAAATCTCAGACGAGCTGAAGAAATACCACAAGGTCTCTCTAATGAGGAGGGGCACCAGGGATCCCCATAACATACTTTAAGGGTGATAATATCTCACTGCTCTGTGACTGAAGCATAGGCAATCCTGCTTTGCTGTGCTCTCAAATTCACTGGATGGTTTTCTGGGTGCGCCCTGGTGGCTGGACTTTTAACCTCTTTTTTCTCCTGGCTGGAATTGCTAGTTGTGCCTGCATAAAGAAGTTTGTTATTTAGTAGTGTCTTAGAGCATTTCCTTTCTTTGTGATTTGCGAGATTTCATGTTCAATGTTATGTGCTTTGATTTTTCAATATAAGATGTGAAGCACTTTTTACTGTAGTTTGTACCATAAAAAAGCACTATATAAATAAAATGTGGCACTACCAATAAGAGCTACAGTGCTGAGAACAACGACTGTTGTGCGCTCTAAAAAAAGATCACACAGTACTGCAGGAGAGCTATTTCCAGCTGGAGGGGAGGCATATCTCTGGTGAAAGATAAAGGGCAGACTGTGGGCTGCTGCTGGGAGGGGCAGAAGCAGCCGTAACCGTAGGAACCCCAGCAGTTGAACCACCTCCTCCTACGTGGAACGAAACCATCATCCTGCTGCAACTGATAACTGGTCAGCCACGATTCTAGACTTCTCTGATTGGGGGGTAGGTAGTGGGGGGGGGGGGGTCACAGATTTTGGAGGGTCGACTTTTTACTCAGGGCACTGTATGTGCCATACTTATTACAGACTTTTTTTCATCCTTTGCATGCAACACTGTGTTGTATATACAGCTTGGTCCGTAAGTATTTGGACAGTGACACAATTTTTGTTTTGGTTCTGTACTCCAACACATTGGATTTGAATTGAAACAATGAATATGTGGTTAAAGTGCAGACTTTTAGCTCTGATTTGAGGGTATTTACATTCATAGTGGGTGATCCGTGTAGAAATTACAGCCAAATCAACAGTTTGATACATTGTTAGGAAGCAGGAAGCAAAAAACCTGGTAGAGCTCAGCAATAGCAAACAACGTGGTAGACCATGGAAAACCACTGTGGTGGATGACTGAAGAATACTTCTACTTGTGGAGAAGAACTGTTGAACAGATCAATAAAACTCTCAAGGATATCGGCAAAGATCTGTCAAAGACTGCCATAAAGAGAAGAAACAAATAAGAATTGAAGATGACTGAAGATCATATATACTATATGATCAAAAGTAGGGGTCAAGAATTCAGGCCTGTACCGTTCTCGTGGTGTATGCCATACATACACACTCCCACTTGTCGAGAATATGACTCATTTAACCACATCGATTTTTTATGTAGTTGTTGACATACGGTTCTTGCTGACACATGTCCTGCATGTCTGATCATGTCCTGTATTGACTCCTGCTATCCATGCTGTAATAATGAACCCTCTTTCAAAGTTACTTTTCCTCTTGTCATATTGATCCAATATTGAGGTCAACTCGGCCAGCTCAGTATTTCTAGGACCTGGTAGGCTAAGAAAGACCTCTACAGTTGATGACCGAAAAATTCTCACCATAATGTAGAAAAACCTACACCTGTCTGACAGATCAGAAACACTCTCCAGGAGGCAGGCATGGATGTGTCAGTAACTACTGTCCACAGAAGACAGAACAGAAACAGAACTGCAGAAGCATGTATATGAAATTCAGGCCTGTCTTCCTCAGCTTGCATATTAGATATAATTCTAATATTTCACGTTGCGGTTCTGTGGCTTTGCATAAATTGATGTTGAGCTCTCTAAATATGCTGTAGAGCTAACTATGACATATTGTTTAACAAATCAGAACCCTTCTTTCTGGCTCTGAGCACTGGATCAAATGAATATGAAGCACTAGTTATGTGTTCAGGCAAACCTGGAGAGGTTGCTTGATTTCTGTGTCAATGGCCAATTTTAGATGGAGGAGGTACTTGAGAAAGTGGTGAGAACATGGCTTGTGCCCAGAGCTTTGTTAGCTGTTAAATTCTACCTGTGCATGTCAAATACTGCACTACAGAATCGCAGACTGAGGTAGCAAACTGAGTCAGTGGAGCAATGCTTCATGAGACTCACAGCATGATTACATGGTAACTGCTTATAATGAATATGGATCCGTTGTCACCACCCATGCCACTCTGCTTCATAGTCATGTTCATTCAGGTTGCCAGTCTGTTATGTGCAATTGTTTTCACAGCTTTCAGGTGATTAAGGCCAATGTGGCATTCAGAGCAAACTAAAACATTATTGTTCCAGAAACTTAATTTAATAGGCACTATTTTCTAACTCAGCGGGAAGGCTGAGTCTCTCTTTCATTTTGCCGCTTTTGAACCAAAGCTAAAGCCAAGGACTCGGCTGAAGGGTAGCAGGCCCATCTGGCGAGCTCCGCGCTGAATTTACCCAGAATCCCCCTCCGCTAAAACTGCAAGGACCCCTCTGCTCCTACAGCACACATTATAAATACACTTGGCAAAACTATTGATACAAATGACAATAAAAAAAAGTGTATCCTACTGCTTGGTATGCAAATGAGCATGGAGTAAATTCACATCACACGTCTTACCCTGTGAGGGTGCTGAAAACCTTGGAGACTTTATTCTCTCTTCATTTACATGTCACTTTCTTTGAGGTGCTAACAGGAAGCCTCCTGTTTCAATGCTAATTTTTTTGTCACATACCTTGGAGGGATCTGTGAGAGGTTTAAAACCAACCTGGTGCACTTATTAAAACAGTCCCAACAGGCCATTACTAACACGGCCCATCTTAAAATGGCGTCACACCATCCCCTTGAACTTCAGAGGCTCGAAATGAAAAATCACCTGGTCATAAACCTGACTAAATAATGAAATAAATACTTCAGCATGGTGCTAAAGAAGAAATAAGCCTGAAGGGCACATTCTCGCTTAGTACACCGTAGGTCCGTGAGGCAGAGCGATGTTCTGTTTAGATATCGTGCTCTGTTTATCATCTCTGCGGTCGCAGTAAAGTGAGGACCGCCACTGTTGCAACTGATAGCACACAGCAGTGGTAACACATGACTCGCGTGGTTTTATGAGATTATGGGGCTGATGGAAAAGGCCCATTTGAATTACAGGCCAGTGGAGGAAAGGTCCCTTACCCTATGCATCAAGATCTTCCGTGTTCCCCGTGCAATGCAATTACACTTTTTTTCAGTTTTGGTGTTTGGTCTCGGAGTGATGTTCCAGATGGATAGAAATGAGATCTACCAGGGTGAAGGACTGCAAAATGACCTCCCGTCTCCAGAGACATTCTTGCCACTAATGGGAACGGTCATGCCCACTGAGCTGAACGTGCATTCATATGTATACATGTGTGCACGCACACATACATGCAAACACACACACGCACAGAGTACCTCCTATTGTGTCACTATCCCAGTACATATCGTCCTCTAAGGAGAGATACTTAACACAGAGACGATATTTAACAGAGTTTTACTCTGACGTTTGGGGGAAGTATTCCCACAGAGGACAAATATTTCTTTAGCGGAATGTGGAATGAGGCCATTCACCAGAGGGCCAGAGGACTGCAGATAAAGGGCCGAGCTATCAATAACACAGAGTGGCCTCTTCCTGTTTCTGTTAAGTAGCTTTGGCTACCATTACCATTATTTATGAAATGAATTCTTTGCAGATAAGGCCACAGGCACCAGGAGGATGATAATTCCCAGAGCCAAATGGAACACATTTGTGCGTGTTGGTGTATCCGTGTGTATCGGACAATGTTAGTAAAAGCTGAAACTGAAATGAAAGAATAATTGTGAAGTACACTGTGGAAGTGGGTGTGGCGTGGAGGGACACTAAAGTCTCGAGTTTGATGACTTTGGAAAAGTTTGGAACTTCTCTTTCCTGGAGTTGCTGGGCCTGAATTTATTTCTGCTTTGATGTGAGTTATGTACAAGGAGCCGGGAGTGACACATGCGTCAGTGTGAAAACTCACCATGGCTGTAAACTCGGCCCCCTCTGTACCCTGGCCCAGTCAGGGCCGCTGTCTCCAGCCACACTCTATCACATTAATCATCTCTCATAAATTACACCGCCCATGGGTGGGCTTTTATTTAATAAAGCTGTAGACCTGTCCGAACGCCAGTCATCACTTATTCACTTTGCTTGTAGTGTGGGTATACACGTGTTTGTGTATGAGCGTGTGCAAGACAGATTGTGCGCGTACATTTACACATTACATGTGCAAGTGTATTTGTGTTTCTGTATACATGTATGTAAAGCATATGTGTGAATGCTCACTTTTCTTACATGCATCTGTGTGTGTGTGTGTGTGAGAGATCCTGCGTGCACATTTTTTTTGCCTGTTTGCATGTTTGCCTGTGTGTGTGTGTGTGTGTGTGTGTGTATGTTTAACCCAGGAGAAAAACAGAGCATATTTTCCCACACGATAACTTCATTAGACAGTATTAGACACACTTTGCCAAACAGAATTTCAATTGAGTGCAATGTGCTAGCAATGCTGATGGACATATGGGCTTTCATTTTTTTTAAAATTGGATAAATACTTAGCTCGGTGTTGAAACAAGCTGCCTCGTGATAATTTGAGTAAGTAGCTTAGAAAGAGCTCCGAAGTTTAACTGGGAAAATCACTGAATTAATCTCTTTTGAGTTGCTGAGTTAAAAGAAATAGAGTTAAAAGGATTAATTCTTAATCAGGTGTTCGGATTAATAATAATTAATCTCAGACGGAATCATTTAACAGATTTTCATTTGGTTCATGCGTGGACCATTCTTTCATGCATTTGGTGGTAACTAGCAGGCTTGTTTTTTGGAGTATACTTTCTCTTTAGTTATGCTTATTCAGGTTAGATCAGACCTACAGGTCAATGTATGTCTGTTTGCTTATAACCTCAATGTCTTACCATGCCTGCTACTTTATCCAGCAAAGGCTTATCAGTTTTTAAATGAACAAAATTTAAATTAAAAATAAAACTTAAAAATACACATGACAGAACAACTGCAGACCATATTACACTCCTACAAATAATCAAATAAATAATGATTACAGACAATTTTTTACTGATACATACTGTACATATGGCAAAGCTACTTAAAACCACAGTCTACTCTCATGCATCTACTTTCAGAAAAGCTACATGTTATTTCTCACTAATGTTTGTGGCTAAAAAGCACTTTTAACACTTGCTCGTGTTCTGCAGCAAAAAAGCCTGTACACAGTTCGTAACCCATTTCACAGCATATAAAACATAAAAAGCGTAAGACGCCGTGCATATTGTGCACTGGGAGTCCTGACAAGTTTCCCTGCTCCGTAGTGGCACTTCAGCAGGACCACGGCCACACAGGTAAAAGGGGCACTGCGAGAGTCACTCGGAACGCAGCCTGAGAGCTCCTTTCGTTACCGTGTGCCTCGGCCGTAGAGCGCCAGCCTCACGAGACACCTGGAACACTCTTTGCTTTACAAAGTGCCCTGTCACCGCAGGAGAGTGCCTGGAATGGGCGGGGCTTTCAAACGGCAATGAATGCTATTGGCTGCACCGCGCAACGCATCAGGTTAAGAGCATGTCAACAACGGCTCTGCTGTATGCCACGTGCGTATACAAATGTTCATTCATGCGTTCATCCCATTTCAAACCATTAAAAGGGTGTACTTAAGAGAAAAAATGACAACATAACAATTGACATTTTGGGGCTTTTTTCTGTTTCCTTCCTCAACAAGTAAATGCCTTGGATTCTCTGCCATTGTAAGGGAGACGGAAGTCTTGAGAGTCAATTGTTTCCCAACAATGGGAATATCAAGACAATCTCTGGGCTTAACTTCAGACCTGTCCATCGACTGGCTAATCTCCTAAAGAGGAGATTAATTGACCCTGTAATTATCTGTATAGCTTTGGCAATCACTGCCACCCGTTGGCTACCTTCTGCATTGCATCTGTAGCCTGTTATTACAGTTACTTAAAATATACCCCACATTAGCATAGTGCTCTGAAATTAATTCACATCTTAATAATTTCATATTTCAGACGGGCCACTTCACAAGACGAACTGGGCCACAGCTAGCCCACGGGCTGCACATTCTCAAACCCTGCGAGAGACCACCAGACAGGCTGCATGGCCGGCTTTGTATTTAAGTCCAGCAGTCCTGTTTGTAGTCAAGCAGAACCACACATGCCCCTGTTTCACCGTTGTGGGCGTTCTGAGTATGCAGGTCCAGGCATTTTCAGATGCATGGTACGTACATGTCAGCATATTCCTTGTGGTCGGCCACTTCACTTTCATTGTTTTTTTTCCTCTTGAAACAAAGCCAGTTCATGAATTATTAAATATGAAAAGCATGTTTTTCTGTAACGCATGTTTATTTAAGTGCTTTAAAAATACCTCTGAAGGAAGAACAAGTGACAAATAATCTTCTCGGAGTTTCTGTTTTTAAATACCCGAGAGGTAGCGCTTTATAATGCAATTTTCTGATATGGTTTCACTCAACAGCAATTTGTAGAGTGCTATGTGTGGGCAGTTCCTCTGTCGTAGTGCAAGATTACAAAAGAGAGAAGTTCCCTGAGTTTTTGGATGCTGCGGACGCCTTAATGAGCCTCCCATGTATTATAAATTAGGGTCTATCATGTCTGAGTCACGTTTAAAATGAACGGATTACTACAGCTTTTAAAATCTATTAATCAATCAAGCAAGACAGCGGTACCTTGGCCTTGGCCTTTCTCTCCGCAACAGAGCCACAGCAGGATTTGCTGTGCGGGTGAATTTATCGGACTGTATTCTAATCATCAACATACCTGTACACCAGATTATTTACTTGTTCAAAGTGCTCTTGTATCCTGAGGGACTGGGTGATGTGTGAAGGCATACATCCCCGTTTTGTCCCTAGCATCAATTTGCAGTCTTGCAGTTCTATGATAACAGAATCATGTGTGTGTGTGTGTGTGTGTGTGTGTGAGAGAGAAAGTGTCAGTGAATACTCTATATGTAAATGCTTTGATTCCTGGGTTTTGGTGTATGCAGGGGCTGTGCGATGTGGTATGTGGTGAAAACTTCGGATTACCAGAATATTGCAGGTTGGAACCCTGGGTGGAGATAAATGTGCGAAAATGCAAGCTTGCTCTGACTTAGTGTGTCTGGTCAGCGAACAGAATCATGGAAACTCTCAGTGTGTGTCTTCATGGATACAATAGGTGGTACAATATCGCATTCATGGGTATAGCATGAGTATAGTAGCGTGGTTCTGCGTCTGTGCATGTGTGTTATCTGCACAGTTATCTGCATGGACATACTACATGTGTTCGCATCGCACTCCAGGGTAGGAGCTGAATGTCTGTAGATGATCTCGTCCTCCGTTGCTTCTGGCATGAATACAAACGGAATGAATACCCCCACCCCCGACCCTGTGGGGCACCGAACCTTCAGTTTATTCCTTTGTTTACTTACTGATTCGCCCAGTGATCTGTTTGTATAGCCCCAGCATGCCCTAACGCATTTCCCATTTTGCTAACAGGGCTAATTGAGGAAAGAAGACGAGAGACTTCCCATTCCTGCATTAATCAGTTGAGTTAGAGAGCAATGCCCTCCAAACCGCACAAGCAGACAGACCCTGCTCTTCGGAGGGGGGGGGGGGGGCTGACATCCACAGGATTCAATTATCCTTCCAGAAAGGGAGAAACTCCTTGCAAATTGACAAATGAAAGTATCCATTTTTAATTTTAAAGGGAAGGAGAGAAGTAAAGAATAAAAATATCAGGCTACCTCTATTCGCGCAGCCGAAGCTGCATCATCACATTTTCAGAATTTTCACCCTAATGGGCTTTCCATAGCAACGGGGAATTTTAACTGGGTGGAAACATTCTGTAAAATTCCATTTTAAAGTAATCAGTGGTGCCTCCCATGCTAGCCATCTGTGGTCACATGACCTTTTCCCTTCTTTACAAACACTTGCTGTTATTTCTGGAGCATCGCTTGCAGATTTTTGGGCCGAGATTACTGTAATACATTTTTTGACAAACCCACAGACCGGCACCAGAATCATATATTAGTCACAATGGAATTCTGGTAGTGGGACTGAAAATTGTGGAAATCGTAAATTAACAACTGCTAATTTCAGGGAGATTTACGTCTATCTCCTCTTTAGCACTGTTCCTGTCTAACAACGTTTTTGGGCTTAAATATGGATATGTGTTTATCCGGTGGGGTTCCCCCAAACGTGGAAGGGGCCCACACCACACGGTGTTTTCATATTTACAGCACACGGGTTTCCTTACCGCACCATCCTCAACAGGATCATTTTTTTCAATTGCTGTGCAGAGGAGGAAGGACACTCCAGTGAAATATGATTATCTCGCAGTGAAATTGCATTTTATCTCAAACCCTCTCACCCGTCGATTTATTGTCATTTGCAAAATGCAGCACAATGCGAAGAAACTGCGTAGCAATCGCGTGTTCGAGGTGTAGTAGCCGAATGTCATTTAGTATATGGAGATTAAACATCATTCGCAGGGTCACTGAATCTTGCCTCAGGACTGTCAAACTCCCACCATTTGTAATGCACATCCTTCACAGATTGAAATGGAAATCATACTGACAGCCCCACAACAGGTACACTCAGGGCCTAAGCTATAACCAAAAGATTGCATTTAAAAGAAAGACAAATTGTGAACTACCCCACTAAATTTCCCCAAATTGTATGACTTGAATATTAGTGATGAAAACATTAATAACTTAGACATATGCACAAAGTATTGAGATATGGAGACCAGCATATTTATGTTAATACAAAACCATTAAAAAGGTGCAAATGTCAGTGATTTCAATTATGCTCTTTAAGATTTATTAATATATACACACATAAAACATTCATAAATGCAATTTTAAACCCCCTGAGGGGAATTGTTAATCAACATTTTTCCCCCCCTCACTTCCTATGTGAGACCTATTCGCTGATCTACAGGCTGAGAATTTCACAAGGAGGCACCGGAATCCACCAGAGCCTCTTGGAGATACTGACTGCAAAGCCACAATAAATGGCGAGCATCCACATTATCCAGTCCTCATCCTCCCCCCTTTTGTCTGAGAACCACAGCGGGGCTTGTGAAAGCATACAATCCTTTCAAATGGTACAGAAAAATAAATGCCACAGTGCATTCCACAAACCGTACCCTTAATGAAAAAATCGAGGCTGCCCTATTAAAAAACATATTTTCTTGCCCATTTTTTAACCAGATAAGCAACGTGGTTCACAGGGGGGCATTCCATTAAAACTGTCCGTTCAATATTTATTCAGCATTATCAACCCCCCCCCCCCCCCCCCCCCCCCCGTCACCACCCTCCCCAAAAATGAATCTTTTAAATCCTCCTTTTTACAGTGTTGATCCTCCCTCAGTGGAGAGTCTTTCTTCACCAGCTCCAGACTTTACATGGGGATGAAAGGATTTCTGCTGAAAGTTCAGGGAAAAACGCCTCAGAGCAGGGTAGCGGTGGGATGTGTGAACGGTGCCCGGGTGATAAGTCATGAATAAACACGGAAACTGTGGTCGATAGGACCGTCAGAGAGACCGAACTGCCCCCGACACCTGTTCACTGGGACTACATCAAATCCTCGACCTTTTACAACCAGGCTAGCCCTGATGGCAACAACTCGGAGACAAATTTAACTGACATTTTTTTAAGCCAGCGCCCCAGACAGGTAGCCCTGAGTTCCTCAAGAAAGAGAAAGAGCGGGCTTTGTTTTAGACCCAGAGTAAAGGTAAAAAAAGGAAAAGGGTATGGTTATGGAAAACAGTGACAGAGATCCAGGACGCTGTTGGCCTGTGAAAGAGATTCGTTCTCAGTCCCAGAGGGATGGAACATGGGGGGATGAAGAGAGGAAGTGGGATGCTGGGAAACAAAATTAAATGTATAATGGATGGATTTTCAGGGCCGAAGAACTTTGAAATTAAATTTGGCTCCACAAGACATGGCATGGTGAGTGAGATACCCTGGAAACCCAAGCAGGGGAAGCATTGGTAAAGCAAAGTAACGAGCTAAATTGGCAACAGGGCTGATGCATGTAATATCTGTAACATGATTTAATTATTTAATATTCATTATCTCAAATAGTAGTTGACAAAATTAATTTGAATGTAATTGAATTTAGTAGGTAAACTGCCTCCATGAATGAATATTCAAGGATACTGACAAATTAACATAGAGTTGCGGAATACTGTGATCATAGTCGTACATTACAGAACACAGTATGTTGGCCCTGTTCTTGAAAAAGGCCAATACCTGTTCAGATTTGAAGTACGCACCTATGATTTAGCTATCATTCCCTTGTCAAAATGTGCAAATATGAAGGAAAAAATGTGCTTATGTCAAATCTTTTGAGTTTCGTTGCTGTTCAGCCACGTCTTCTTCATTGGTGTAAAAAAAAACGATAGCTATGCAAATGATATGCAAATGATGTGGTGACACAAATGACTTGTGTCCTCACAAGTTATGGTAATTATTTATAAGAGAGGTGAAAAATGTTTCTTCACAATTTGAAAACTTTGGTGATCAATGTGCTTTTAAAAAATAAGCGTGGCGTAATTAAAAAAAAAAAAATCAACCTACAATGCTTCTGCCTGACATTCTCCTACACCACTTAGCCTACCGCTCAACCAGGAAGCCATTCAAATTGAGCACTAAAGTCATTAAATACAGCTTATAAAGGCATATTTTCATTTTTTCTTTTCGGAAAATGCAGCCAATTATCAAGAAAAACATGGCCAGTGTAGTTTACCACATTTATTTCAAAATGGTGCAAATTGGTCATTTCTATGGGGAATATTTTCAGGAGCCTATGTCAGTGCAAACACTGAATTATTTGCCACATATCGAAAAAGCAATCGGTTCATCATAATGATGAATTATGCTGACCAAAGCAACGGTGTGGCTGGATCTCAAATAAATAAAATCTGATATATTCATTGTAGATCTTGTTTATGAGAAAATTAGGCATTGGGACCTACATACCTGCATGCAAATGTCCCAAGCAACTTTTCATATGAACTGAATCCTCTTATATTGTCAGGTTATGGTATATCAAACACAGTGAAAAGACTGACTAAACCAATCAAATTTAGTGACAAGATTAATTTGGCTAATGAAACAAAAGACCGACTGTGTTAACTGGGGGTACGTCGGAAGATTGAAGGTAATCAGTTAATCCTATAGTAATTCCACCTCATGGGTCCACCATTTTACAATAATGGGAGTGCAAAGCATGCAAGGATTTGCTTCAGCTCCTGCATTAATGCCCTGTGAGAATTTAAGGGGTTTTTTTTTGTCTGTATTTTTTTGCTTTTGTTTTTGTGGAATCTGGTCCTGCCGCTCCCATCGCCTGCTGCTGCTGTGCATAAGTGCCAGAGTGATTCACCTAAATGACCATTAGGCAGTAATCTCCTGACTACGGTAGATAAATCAGCCAATAGATCATCCTCAGCCCAGCTGAACTTCTCATCTCTCAGTGGGCTTGATGTCTTAAGGGTGCACTTTACCTGCATTCTCACAGGGGACACATTTAGCCACAGACGCTTTCAGCTGCTCTTCAAATGCCCCGAGGGCCCCCATAAGGCTACATTCTATATTTTCCCCAGTAAAAAGATTAAGAAAGCCATAAAGTAAAGCAGATTGATTTTCAACTCTTTAACTCCTGGCATGCCACAGCATTTGTTACAGTTGCTGCATACGAACCGAACGTCTTGTTTTTTAAAGTGTGCGGCCATAACGGACACTCTTTAAAACGAAATGTGTAACACTCATCACACAAGTTTACTGCATATTGCTCATGACAGTTTGCGAAACACAAGAGAAGCATACCTTTCATCTGCCCTCTCTAAATTGCGTGGTGTACAATAACAAAATTCAAATTAAAAAATAAAAATCATCCAAATACAATTAATTAAATGCATTCTTACTAGGTTATTTTAAGCCCTCTGTATACTACAACCTCACCAGGACCATAAATGCTGAGCTCTGGGTGAGCCAGAGTATTGCACTGCTCTCAGCACAATGCTAAGACTGATTCTGTGTATCATACACAAATATAATTGATCTGCCAATTTCAGAGTTCATAAAGCCTCACTGTACTATTACTATCTAACAGCCACCCCTTGCGCCTCAATCACAGGAAATAACATAGGTGTGTCTCTCATACATTGACCCATGTGATCAGGCTGGTAGCCCACATCACACGTTCAGGACCTGTGTCAAATTCAAACAAAAGTTGGGATATAAGATGTGGGTCCCTGACGGGAATTTTACAACTAAATCAGCATGCAGTCCGAGCCACAATGTTTATAGTAAACTAAGCACCGTCCTCCAGCCACTCCAGATGAATACACATGTAGTCCTTTACGATTGATTTTTTTTAATGATTGGAGTATAATGTTTATCTTGGCCCAGGCTGAATAGCCCTCCATAGTCAGGCGGACAGAGGTAGAGAATTGGATTCCTGAGTGTAGGTGGGGAAGCGGGGAGAGGGGAGACCTCTCCACTCCTGCACAGCGCTGATAAGTTTTAAATTTGACCACGTATTGTGTGGAGAGAAACACTTTCAAAAGCAGGCCACCACATCTCTGGAGCGCTAACCTAACAGACCGTTCAGACTGAGGAACTTTTCTTTATTGATCCAATAAAAAGCAGTCATGGAATTTTGCACCTGTTAACTTCGGTCTGAATATTTTCATGTGAGCTTTTCCTGTGTTTTTTTTTAATGCTTCTTCAAATTAAATTTTAAAAATCCTAGTCATTGTGAAAACTGCTAGCAGTTTCTTTTCAGGGGAAAAGATATAATTATAAGCAATGTTAACAAACACAGTTTAAAAGCCTTGGTTGCAAGGAAATTAATTGACCTTTCAGCTGCAGAAATTCTCAGCCAGTCACTGTTCTCTGTCTTTCCAAATTTCTCTTTTTCATTCATGGTATTTAAGTCCAGTGTTAAAAAAAAAAAAACATATTCAAATTTTTCAAATGTTTCCTCAAGGACAGAATGTGAAGCACTCACATTTGCCCGAGTTCTGGTACTCTAATGGATGAACCATATATATTCTGTTCACTGAACAGATTAAATCTTGGCCTCTAGCACTATGACAGCAAAAAGCATTTTTTTAAATGTTGAATATTTATGAGGGAGTATGTTAAAAAATCCATAGCTAACATACCAGTGTGAGCTGCATCACCTCCTATTATCAACCTGAGCCTTAGCACAATGAAGCACAGAGAATGGCATAATTGCATAGTTGATTATCTGTTCAGAATAGAGTGTCTGCACTAGAAATAAACTGGCATCCTGGAGAACAGACATGGCATTTCCCTGGCTATTGAGAGGCTGAAACAGAGGACCTTTTGGCGAGCCATACAGCTGCCCATACCCATCCCATCCTCCTGTCAATGCCATCTCTTCACCATGATTTCTATGGATAATAGCTCTCACAAATCATCCTGTGGCAATGGGGGTAATGGGAAAAAAATGATGCCCCTTCATTTCAAAACAACAGCAATGCCTTATAAGGTACTCATGAAGTCATAACTCCTGTGGCTGACAGCCTCGGGCAGGAGCAAGTCCTGTGGATTGGCACCTAGCCCACAGAGCACACAGCAGGACCAGCTCCATCAATCCCCAGCGACTTACCGGGAGCCACAGCCGAAGGGGTACCCACACAGACGAGTCACGCTCCTCAGACGGAGAAAAACTTACAGCGGCTTTCAGATGGAATTTCAGGGGCTTCAGATTTTGGGGTTCATGACCATATAGTACGTGTTATCTGAAACATTCCACAGGACACCACTCGAGGCTACAATTTTCTTCATGGTTTTGCCATAAACCATCTTTCCCTTGCCTGTATTTCACCGCCCATGGGAAGCCCACGTGTACACCTCAATCACAGGAGCCACTGAGCCATGTCCCTCAGTCACTCAATCATATAATCAGACTGATAGCCTAGGTCATGTGACAAAGCTCTAGCCAATTTAGGCGAGTGGAAAGCCAAAGAGCACACAAATCACAGGGACTAAGTTGTGCATCTGGGATACCCAATTAAAAATGGCCATTGCTCAGCCCTCCATTGATAAAAATAAATAAAACATGGACCGATGAACTGTGTACCCCAATAGAACCTTTCGGGGATTTCACCAGATAGCACACCAGACTCTTGGGAGAATCACAGAAGATACACACAGCCAGGCAATGGAAATGTTGTTGCAGCAATTCAGTTTTATTTTCTTCTGCAGTGGATATAGTGAAGGCTCTGCAATCACGCTGGATTAACGGAGTGTCTTGGTTGGGGAGAAACAGTTTGAGTAACACATAATTCATGCTGGCCAGGGGAGGAATGCCGGAAAGTTCCAGAGTGGGGGGAGACTCTACAGTCACTGGACTTGAAAGAATTGAAATACATTTTTAGAAATAAAAACGACTCCCTCACACAATGCACCTGCCTTAATAGCTTTACAAGCTATTTTCTTTGAAACATTTCTTCAGCAATATCCATTCTCAGGTGCATCATGAGATGATATTATGAAATTAATACAATATATTGCCCAGGTGTCAACAACTGAATGTGGATTTTCCATCAAGTTCTGATGAAAGTATTGAGCTTCATACAAAAAGGTTTATTAGTCAGTAAATCCTGACAGGCTAATAGCACAACGCAGTGTGCCATTTTCTCACTTTTGATTGGTGATTTCAGGTGCCGTTAGAACAGAGTTGAGCTGTTTTCTCCCTAAACGGGCCTGACGGCAATCATAAGGTCTGGTTGCTTGAGCTGCAACCTCTGGGGAAATTGCCTAGATGAAGCCATCTTGCCTCGCAGAATTCAAAACCACAACTTCAAAGGGAGTGGATGAGGATGATCCCTGCATGAAATATGGCAGATGGAGCATTCCTGCCTTCTCCGGGCCTCACACAGTCAAAAACCACACTGCAGTCACTGTTTTATTCTCAGACTGACACCATTGAGGGATGCTACACCTACATGTAACCTCATAGATGAATTCAGGAAATTGGGATCGCAGTTTGCAGGGGATGGAATGGATGTAGGGCACATGCAACCACATACTACACACTGTTACTGTTAAAATGGGATGGGGATAATATCAGATCAGGGGTCATGGAACATACACAAGCACATTGATAGCATGTTTAATGGAGTTGGGGGCAGGGGAATTACAGGTGATTAGGTCTTATGAAGGATATGAAACCATGCAACCATGTGAATGTTCATCAAAATTCTGTGTGCGAGGGGGTACAGGTGATGAAGGGTTGTGGGGCACATGTGAATACATATATTTAAAATGGAGTGGGCTTTGGGAATATTCCAGTGATGTAGGGGTTATGGGGGATTTTCCTCATGCTGTCAGGGAGGCAGTGACACGCCTGAGCGGTTAACAGAAGAAACCACAATGGACCATGACAGGGAACCTCTGCCTGTCTGTGTGCATCAGTGAGGATCTCTCTCTCTCTTTCTCTTTCTCTTTCTCTCCCTCTCTCCCCCTCTCCCTCTCTGTCTCTCTCTCACACACACACACATGCACACACACTAAATCCATCCACACACAGGCAGAGATATGCTTGCACATACAGTATAGAAACATACACATACAAACTCCGTCACACACACACACACATACTCAGGATTTCACTTTCTCTCGGTCTCTCAGTCTCCCGCTCTCCCGCTCTCCCGCTCTCTCTCTCTCTCTCTCTCTCTCTCTCTCACACACACACACACACACACACACACTCCACCCTCTCAGGGCTACGCTTTCTCCAGTCTGTCAGACAGGGCCGGGCGGGGTACGCTAGGTCAGAGTGGTGGCGCGGAAGCTGACGGACTGCTTGTCAAAGTGTCCGACAGTAAGACGGATGGACCAACCCTTGAGGAGCCCGGGCCGCACAGTGCCCCCCCCCTCCTGTTTATTAAAAGACTGTCCCACGAGCCTCCTGTCCTCTCTGCCTTTACGGCTCCACCATTTCACATCATTATCTCCTGTTACTGACGCACACTCGCCATCACTAAGTCGCACTTGCACATGTCCAATTGTATATAAAAGCTTCCCTGTGACCACCAGACACCCCTCCTCCCCAAGCAATGCAGTCCATTCCTCTGTCTGGGGACAAAATCTATATCAGGTGTTATTGTAAATGCCAACACCAGGCAGCAGACCCATTTATTATAGGACTGTGCCTGAGGGGAGAGGCTGTGATCCCAGAGCTGAAATTAACATCAGCCTTTCCACAGCCGGGTCTCCAGCATTAGCACCTAACATGGGGAAACCCCATTAATGTGTTACAGAACACATGGGAGAGAGAGAAGGAGAAAAAAAAAGGGAGTGACAGAAAGAGCTAGGGGGAGCGAGAGCAAGTGAGAGGGGGAGAGGAAGAAAGAAGCTGTTACAAAACATCTTTATAACTTTTGGCAAAATTATTTTTTTAATAAGTTGAAGTTGGAATTAAGTATGAGAGAGAGGGGGGGAAGAGAAGAAAATAAAACATGAAGATGGAAAGAGGTTTGGGAGAGAGATGAGTGAGAAAAAAGATGGAGAGTGAGAGAAAGAAAAAAGAGATTAGGGGCAAGAAAGATGGAGGGAGTGGGAGTGAGACAGGGAATGAAAGAGAGAGGGTGAAAACAAATGAGGGAGGGTGACTAGGGTGGAAAAAGAGAAACCAGTCAACAAATAAATCAAGAGCAGATAAATAATAGGATGTATGTTCCCCAGGGATTCTTCCAGCACAAGGAAATCAGGAGGGTAATTTGCAGCAATTATTTCTTAAATATGAATATTAATCTTGTTCCCTGTAGATTAATCCTGGAGACATGACTCCTTGTAATAGGAACCAAGATGTTATGGTATTTAAAAGCTCAAGAGAGAGCTGATATAGTTATATAATTATTACACCTTTCAGTAAAGAAATATGAAACCGAGACACTTAAGATGACTAACTTCTACACAGCTTTCTGTAGAGGAACCAGAAACAGACCACTGTGTGAGTAATCAACACATAATAATCTTACTGAATACAGAATGATGGGAATCATGTTTGTATGGTCAGCCATAACAGTCATGTTTTTGATTAAATGCAGCCTGTGAAGTCAGGGGGAGAAGAAAATGGAGGATGTGAATTCTCTCTACCCCCCCACAACACACACACACACACACACACACACACACATTCACCCATGCATACGCATACACACATACAAACACACACACGCACGTACGCATGCACGCACACACACGCATGTACACACTCATACACGCACACACAAGCACACGCACACTTGATCCTTTCCAGCTTTCCCGTGGATTATTTTTGTAGTTCTAAAATACTAATTATGGAGAATTGCAAAGACCCGAACCTAATTCAGACAAGGAGAAGCCATCACTTTAAGGTTTGTGTTGAAACTTGATAATGGGGTGTATAATTAAGTAACAACTCAAGAAAATGAAAAACAAAAACACCAAGCTTATAAGGCTTTTAAAACAAGTGTTCTTTGTTCAACATAATTAGTAAACTGCATTTTGACTGTTTAATTATTATTAAGCTCAATTAAATTTTAGATTTGTGTTCAGGCCTTAATTTCATCGACTGTTGATAATTGTTGAAGTGCACTGAGGATTTCTTTTTCTCCAAAAGATTTTCAACAGGTCATCATGTTATGTTATTCTCATTTTACATGTTTGAATGATTTACAGGTGCACTGCACAAAAAATATATCGAAAATCCCCCAGAACTAAAACGTTTGATTGATTAATTATAGATAATTACCACAGGTAAATCCTTTTGTAAGATATACTGAAGGGAAGAGTTAATGAGAACTAGTCCACTCGCTGTGGACAATTCTGGAAAGCTTTTGTGGGGATTCTACTTCACCAATTCACAGGAACCAGTAGCCCTTTACCTTCCCTGCAGTTCAGGCTGCAGGGAGAATAGATGCATTTTAAAACGCTTTCTCGCACCTCCGCAGCAGTTGACATGCGAGGCTGCGGTGAGTCACAGGCTGGATTGGAGAATTTATATTTATTTCCATAGAAATTATTATTATGAGAACATTCACAATGAGTCAGTGGGACTGAGATTCAACACCACAAGCCAAAACCAGCCTCTGCTGTGGCACTGAGCAAGATTATATATTAACCCGGTGCTGTGTACAATCACTGTAAATATACACACACAAAAATATATGCAGGTACACACATATTCAGGCACACATGTAACACTTTCTCACACATACGCAGTCACATGCACACACATACAGCACATACACACTAAAGAGGTATAATCACCTCTGCGCTTTGCGTTAGAGTGGTTGCTCTTTAAATCTTTTTTCTTTTTCATAATTCTTATTCAAGGACATTGACTCATTTATAGAGAGGAAGGACATATTATTTAGCAGTGAGATCCCTCCTCACCCTCAGAGATGTGTCTTATTCCTGTTTTCAAGGGGAAATGAGTTGTGCAACATTTTTTTAATGACAGACAATAATATTCAAAGGAGTGACTTCTCCAAGACTAGCAAGTATGTTGTTATTAAAACGAAAGTCAATGACTATTAGCCCCCCCCTCCATCCCCACTCTGCCCTCCGCCCCTCCCCCCCCCCACTTCCCGCTTCACCTCCCACACCCACCCCACTGCTGGGAATGCTGGGGAACGAAATTCTTGACACACAGACATCATTCAAACCCAGGGTATCTCAGCTAGATCCAAGATACACAGTGTACTCAGGACACAACACTGAGCGATAGAAAGGAAGAGAGAAAAAAAGGGAGAGGCTGACAGACAGAGAGATAGATAAGGAAGGAGGGGGGAACATAAAACAAAAAAGGCAAAAAATAAAAAGTGAGAACACGAAAACAAAAATAATAATATGCAGAAGAGGTCATTTGTAGGAGGGAAAGAACAAGGAGAGAGAGAGAGAGAGAGAGAGAGAGAGAGAGAGAGAGAGAGAGAGAGAGAGAGAACAACCTAAATGGGAAAGAAAGATGTCAAACGTGCACTCTGGCAGCCCCATCATTGCTTGTCTAGGTGCAAAGCCAGTCTGATTGGTTTGTGTTATAGCGTATTGATTCTCCTCTGTAAAGGTATGGGTTGGGGGCAGTTTGGGAGACTGGGGGTGGTCTGCGGTGACCTTGCATTGGATCCGGGCTAATTTTTTTGCGCTCTCAGACAGAAGAAGGGAGAGGTAATCGTTCGCCACTCCCTGCACGTGTTCAAAAGGCGCTTGTGTCAGTTCGTTTCACCGCAATCAGCCATTAGACTGAAAGTACATTCACTCCTGGCCTTTGTCTGTACCTTCCTTTCACTAAGTTCATCCGAGCGGATGATGTCTGTTGCTCGGCTCTTGTGTTGATTAAACAGAGCTAAGGAGCACTCCCATATTCAACCATCACCAGGGGCTCCACATTCTATGATGCACTCCTTTTTGATGATATCCCTTACAGAACAGAGAAGGCTTCTCAACGCCCAATTGCGGGAAATATTTCAGAGGTGCTTGACAGTAAACTTGGCAATAAATACACAGAAATATAAATCAGTAAAAAAAACAGCCTCGAGTATTTAATTTGAGATTCTTTCTCCCCGCTGATCTGCTTTCTGCTCACTTGTGTCTTGTGTTTTCTTTGCCCTAACGAGTGAGGTGAGCGTTTGTGACTTGGTGTGTCATTGTTCATAGGAGCACAGGATGTTCCGACTGCGTTCCGAAATGGAGATGGTTCCCTCACAGCAGTGTGTCAGGGATGGGGAGGGGGAGGGGGTGTGGGGGGTGTGGGGGGGCACAGCGCTGTAAATCCTTTTCAGAGCTGCTGGTGTAACACTGACACACTCGATTCTCACTGCGCCTTTCTCTCGCCTGTTTCTGTCAGATCACATATCTACCCAGAGAGAAAGCCCAAGGACGGATTGGCGTGTCCTGCCGGCACAGCTTCGACAAACATCAACAAAAATAATGGTACACAAATAAAACGCGGCAAATAAATAAAGCACGCGCAACACAAGGAGAATGGCTTTGTGTAAAAGGCCGGTTGGAAACGCGGTGTGAGAGAGAGAATATATGGCCTGTGCTTGCACACTGAGTGAAGGATAGCAGGCCATTCAGTCAGGATCTTCAAATAAATGTCAAGTCATTCACCGTAAAAAAACATTTTGTGGTCAGCTGATTACACAATTGAACATTCTTAAATGTCAGAAATTGCCACTAAACTGTGCCTGGTGGGTTCCACAATCAGACCCCCCGCCCCCCCCCCCCCCCCCCCCCCCCCCCCCCCCCCAACCCCCAGTGTGACTGCGCAGTGAAACACTCGCGTGCGCCTCCCCTCCCTCCCGCAGTCCCGGCCAGGTCAGAGCGGCCGTGCCAGAATGCCTCCGAGCTCCCATGGCACCGCCTCTCTGTCTGCAGGGCGACCGGGAGCAAAGCCCCTTTCTTTTCTGAAGACGAACAAAAGCCGGCAGCTGCCCCTCTTTAAAATGCCATCTAATAAACACCCTTTTCACATTTCTCAGTCAGGGAGCGGTCTCTCCACAACTGGTCAAAATCCATTTCATCTCAGATAACACAAGAGCGGGGATGTGCGCAGGCTGAATGCATAACTAAGCTGCTCAGCGGTCCTGAAGGCAGGCAGGTGATTCAGGCGGCACAAAAACTAACCCCACCGAGACCGTTGAGATTTAAAGAATCTTCCGCCCGGCTGATCCGCACCAGTGACCAACCACATTCATAAAGGGGGAGTAGATGAAGCCGCACTTTCCTAATGATGCATGTAACCTCAATGCCCTGCATCCATGCACAGCCAGCAACAGTCAAGGCTGGTGTCATGAATTCACGGTCCACCAGGATAATGTCCATGGAATGTCCATAGTCTGGCTTTGATCATCGTGCTGACCTCAATCCAGGTAATTCTGACCCCACAGCACAGCCTCGTCCAGATCCATATCACCTCTGCCTAATCTTTGTGTTATTGTAACACCACAAATACATTTAGAAAAAATGTTTTTCAAAATAATGGTACTCTTCAGAAAATATGCTTAATGTTCACTAAGAAAAAACTGTATGATGTTGTGACACACCACAGCATTTCTTACGAGGCTACTTCATCTGCATAAAACAAAAAATAAAAGCACTAAAAAATGTAACTCGGCTCACAACATGTTGTGTTATGCCTGACTATTTTTTGAGTCAAAATGGCTAGAGTGATTCTGCCACCAAAAAAAATTGATGCTATAATCACCACTGATTCCACAGTGTCTGGTGGCGATTTTAAATGAGCAGAACAGTGACTGATTCTGCTGGGGGGAGGAGGGAAGGAGGTTTCCACTGGTGGTACAGGGATTGAGGGTTGGGTGGGAGGGGGGTTGCAGCAGAATTATGATGGATTAATGGAATAGGATTAGCGATCAAGAATTTAAGCTTTTTAGCAACGCAATCAAAATTAAATTGTCAAAACAATCCTTTAAGTCCAGTTAGGCTTTCAAATGGTTGTTCCAAGCTGCTAAGGCTTGACTGAGTCACACATAATGATGGGAAGGACTGAAAATATAGACACATGTATTCTCTGAGCAAATCTTAGCTCTACCAACACACTCACTCCATACAAAAAAGACAGGGTTTTCATTTTCAGCACATTTCATGGGAGGCTTTATGTGTTTCTCTAAAGCCACAACCAAAATGTGCTCACCTTAATTAATGCTCACCAAACTGATCACCAATAAGCAATCCCCTCCAAAATACAAAAATAAGACCTAAATAGAGATGTTGGCCAAATTTGAGCCGTCAAAACTAAAGAACAGATTCATTTGCAAAGTGTTTCGAAACAATTCTTATATACACCAAGTTTTTCAAGTGAAAATATACACTACATGGCCAAAAGTATGTGGATACCTGACATCCAACATCTCATCCAAAATTATGGGCATTAATACAGTGTTTGTCCACCCTTTTCTGCTATAACAACTTTCACTCTTCTGGGAAAGCTTTATTCTAGATGTTGAAGCATTGCTGCAGGGATTTGCTTCCATTCAGCCAGAAGAGAATTAGTGAGGTTGGGTACTGACAGAACGATTAGGCCTGGCTTGCAGTTGGCTTTCCAATTGATCCCAAAGGTGTTGGATGGGGTTGAGGTCAGGACTCTGTGCAGGCCAGCCAAAATCTTCCACACCAATCTCGACTAAACCATTTCCACATGGACTGCACTGTGTGCCCGGGGGCACTGTCATGAAACAGGAAAGGGTCTTCCTCAAACTGCTGCCACAAAGTTGGAAGCACAGAATTGTCTAGAATATCATTGCATTAAGATTTGCCTTCACTGGAACTAAGGGGCCAAGCCAAAACCATGAAAAGCAGCCCCAGACCAAGTGTCCAGATACTTTTGATCATATCATTTATTTTCAGATCATTCATGCAATGCCTAAAGTGTATTGCATGTCTTTGGGGACATAACACAATTACATTACATTACAGGCATTTAGCAGACGCTCTTATTCAGAGCGACTTACATGTATCCAATTATACAGCTGGATATATACTGGAGCAAGGCAGGTTAAGTACCTTGCTCAAGTGTACAACGGCAGTGTCCTACCGGGAAATTGAACCTGCGACCTTTAGGTTACAAGACCAACTCCTTAGCCATTAGACTACACTGCCACCCTAAATGTCTTGTTCTGATTGTATGAGCATTCACAGATGCAAATTTTAAGTTTTTTCAGGAAAGGTGACATGTTTCAGACCACTTAAAACGAGCAAATAACACTTTAAAAGCTTGCACACACACTCAAGAATGGATTTAAGCATACGTTCTGGGCTTCAGAGTGACACTGACATGACGTGACTAGTTTGTATGTGTCAGTTCGGGTCTCAAAAAACAGCCAGCCAGTGCGTGAAATTGATGACCAGAGAAAGAGAGTGAGAGATGGGGTGATTGAGAATGGAGAAGAGATCTAATAAGAGTTCTGAAAAGGGCAAAAACAGAGCTAAAGGTACATGGAGACAGTAAAGTCAGAAAATGATGAATGAAAAAATAAGACAGAAGCATGACTAGCATGTGTATGCAGCCATGTGTGTGTGTGTGTGTGTGTGTGTGAGAGAGAGAGAGAGAGAGCATAGAGACAGATGATGTTTGTGTGAGCCTGTGTGTGTTTGTGTGCATGTGCGTGTTTGTGTAGTCTCCTGTGGAATCTTCTGTCTATCTGACTTAACACAAAGCCATTAAGGCAGTCTCAGTGGTCCGGTTAGTGCCTCTGAATGATTCAAGACGCAGTCTGTTAGCTCCAACAGAGGATTAGAAAAAGCATAAAAGTGTACCAGTGCTCTGAAACATTTCCTTCAATGTTAAATTTATGTGATCATCTTGTGGTACTTCATCTTGTGCGCAACCTACTCATTGTTCACTGATAGAACATGGATGACGCGACACACTCCTCCCCGAAGAGCGATATTAGCGAAGCTACAGCAGGAACCCCGTCTAGATGAAACAGTAAGGCAGCACTGCACAGACCACAGGCACAGGAGGAGCAAACTGCCACACAAAAAACTGCTCACAAATGGCAGCGGCTCCTCTCTAATCCTCCATGCATTTCCCACTAAAAATCTGCCTTCGTGCGCTCGGGGGAGGAGGTCAGAATGCGCAAGCGACATCTGTGCGTATCTCCGAATCTCACACGTCGGGGAATTGGGCCGTGGGAGTTGTGATGTCATGGCTCAACGATCAGACTGGGCTGCTGAGAGTTTCATCGCGGCACCTACAGCGACAGAGGGGCGAAGCTGGACATGGTGTGTGGGATTCATCCGGGGAGGAGGCTTAGTGTATTTAAGAGCCAAGAAAGACAATCTGCGTCTTTCCTGGACTGGGCGGCAGAACTCACAAACACCTGGGCCTGCCTGAGCACAGATGTGGAACTTGAATAAAAGGAAGATCAAGCTTAACAGTTCCCGTGAGAGTGACAATAATGCACTGATATTAATCCATCCATCCATCCATTATCTATACCCGCTTATTCTGGGCAGGGTCGCGGGAGGTGCTGGAGCCAATCTCAGCGCCCACTGGGCGAGAGGCAGGAATACACCCCGGACAGGCCCCCAATCTATTGCAGGGCACACACACCATTCACTCATACACTCATACCTATGGGAAATTTATATTCTCCAGTTAGCCTACCCACATGTGTTTGGCCTGTGGGTGGAAACCAGAGTACCTGGAGGAAACCCACGCAGACACGGGGAGAACATGCAAACTCCACACAGAAAGGCCCAGGCCGGATTTGAACCCTTGCTGAGAGGCGACAGTGCTACCCACTGCACCACCATGCCACCCACTAATATTCAGGTAACATTAATAATACATACCTGCACACAGGCAAAAAGAAAAAGAAATTGGAGGAGAAAATTTGATATTAATATTTACGTATCCTGATTTTTTAAATTTATTAATATACAGTGCATACTTGCATACAAACCTATGTACTTGTCATAATTAAGTACAAGGTATGATGTTTTGCCAGTTTGTATTCACATTGTTATTTACATGCTCACTAAAATATAAATTACTATTATAATGCAGAGTAGTTACTATGATTTGTACATGCATATGCAGTCAAGGTTAAATGTTTACTAATTATTTCTGGCAACACCTCAGCACTAAATCTGGGTTATAAATGATAAGTGATTATTCATTTGAAACCACAAAATTGATGTTTATTGTACCGATAATTAAACTACATTTTAAAATGAAAGAGGACCACAGAAATAATACACACCATTACATACACAGAAGGTTCCTCCTCCTTAACAGCATGAGCTAATACAAATACAGTGCTGCTGTTTTGCCTTGTCTTCCAGTCATTTTATGGACAAACATACTGTTTGAGGGACACCAAAGTATAAAAAATGATAATGAATTCTGTGATACTAAAATAATTGCCTCTGCAATATTTTGCCTCATGTTTGCTTCCTCATCAACAGGAAATATACTTCTATGTTGTATAATAAAAAATAAAAAAATAAAAAAAATAATAATAATAATAATAATATGTTGCCTTAAACTGTGCTTTTCAACTCACAATCTCAATAAAGGTATGTAGTGCATGGCAGCCATTTTGCATCAGAATACTCACCGAGCATCAGCTGAGGGGAGAGGAAGGGAACTATTGAGCAAATTAAACTTGATAATAAGGAGGCCAGTTAAAATCACACCAGGGAACTGGATACTTTTTAGCAATAAGTACGTGTCTTTGGATCTTTAATAACAACAGTGTATACAGCACAGAAGCCCTATCAGTGCATTGGGACATTAAGGTTTATTTTAACCAGAGGAAAGACCACTCCATGCTGGTTCACAAACAACACTTCCATTTGAAATTTTCTGCAAATGGTCTCCAATTCAAGTGATAGTCAGGTCCACACTTGCTTAAGTTCAGCTATTAAGCAGGTACATGGTACATGAAAGCATGGCTGGAGGCATTGATTGGCTGAATTTCTTAATGATAAAATCAATGATAACAATGTACCATTAATGATATACAGTACAATACAGGGGTGAATGTAAGCTTAATTTAGCAATCACACTCTGACTATTGTATTTTTACCTGGTTCATACATTTTAAAATTACATTTATTTATTTGCATTCTGTTGTATATTGGAAATGGAAATACGCACTTTGGGTTGAAACCACAAATTCTATAACCACTCACAAGAGAAGACACTCTGTAGATATTTGCATACCAATGAAATGTGCTGACAAAATATGAAGAAGAACACTTTTTCATTTCTTTTTTCTTTGCTGTCTGGCTCTATAATCTCACGGTATGGTGTTTTCGGTTTTAAAAGCAATTACTCGTTTTCATTATGTCCTTTCTCTTTCAGATAAGAATCAAATCTTGAAGAAAGCATGGCTAATCTTAATTGCTCTGATATGGACTTAATGCGGAGCATGGTACACATTTTCCCATTTCACATTGTTCTTAAAATAATTCCTTTTTCTTGATAGGGTGGCTGCTGTCTTTATCTTCTCAGGTTTATTTGTTTCAGAGCCAAATTACCTATTTACTCTTCTTACAAGGTTTAAGCATTATAAAAAATAAAAAAATTGAAATGTATAATAGCATTCAAGCTATTACACCCGATTACATTTCAGTCAGAGACAACACAAAAGTAGATCATAAACGCACCTGTCATACCATATATTTCCTGTTATAACTTCCCTTGCTTATTTTTGTATCAAAAAGGACTGATTAACTGAATAGTTAAAATGACAATTAACTGATTATTAAACTTTTGCACAAAATGTAAGTAAAGTAATATTGCACAGGAATCATTAAAAAGCGTTGTATTCAATAAACATTCGTCCATAACTCCGATTTATCAGGAAACAAAAGCTTTTTTTTTTTTCACCAACTGAGTTTGGTGAGTTTTATTGATCATTTAACTTCCCAAATGGTGTTTGTGAAGAAAGAGTATTAATAATTCTGTTTGTTTGTCAAATTAAGGAGTCATATTGTATTTATTTTGTCTCTTTCAGGGTATACATAATTCAGCCATACTAAAACTAACTTTCCAAAATGAATCCTACAGTAATATCAGTTTTACAAAAGATGCAGTGGTGGAAGCATTGCATTAAATATACCTGGGAATAAAAAGTTGTTTCTTCAATATTGTATTTCTACTGCCCTGGTAATGCATGAAAAAAATGCAAAAAGAAAGGATGAATGATTTCATGAATGAATGAATTAATGAAATAATTAATTAATGACCATAGTTTATTGGTAATTTTCCAATTTGTTAAATTAATCAGAAATCATTATAACTGTTAATTAAATATCGATATTAATACAAACTTTTCCTTGGAATCCAATGCTAGCTGTAGCACTCCTTCTAGCTTCCTGTTTCTCAACCATGTTAATGAGCAGGCCATTTGATGCAATCCAGACTGAAACAGAATTGGTACGTGTTGTTCTTTTTTACACATTCAATGATGTTAACTTGAAACTCACTTGCATAATGTTACACGCCGTTAGCCTGAGTCAGATGGATCGTTGGAAGTTTGCCCATTACCGTTGTTGTGTAGCTGGCTAATGGTAGCTATTAAAGGATACTTTGTTTGTAGGCAATACTGAAATCTTGTCACAATACTTCTATGTGTAAAGCACTGTTTACAATGCAAACAGTACACTAACCTTTTATGTTCATGTTTCCATCTGAATTTAACGTATAACCAAAATATTAATCTAAGGGGTTAGTATCCCTCCATGTTTGGCCAGCAATGATTAAATTTTATATTTTGGTTGCACTACTGATAGATTTTTTTGTAACAAAAAAGTTTATCAATCTGTACTCACTGTTTTGCCTACAGTGTCATGACGTAAATCATTTGTTGACTAAATACAACATTTGCCAGGTCAACCTCAACTGTTTGTGTGCATTACAAATGCTATTTACCATGATTCAAAGGTGCATGCATTATGTTTAAATCATTTAGTGCATTCGGATTTAACTTCTACAGCTCGTGCAGTTTATTTAATCAATTTCATTTTCACCTCCTAGCAACATATTTTGTAAATGACTGATCTGTATACATACGTGCAAGACATTGATTGATCTAGAGATATCACTAATGAACATGAAGGGTCATATAAAGTATAAACAATTTAGTCCCATACTTTCTTTCTAATGTAGTAGCTACTATTATTTTTGCACAATTTTTAATCTTTATGGAGATTAATCTCCAAACAGGAATTACCGATCAAATTCAAATTAATTTAGCAGAAAAACTGTCTTTTGATGGTGTGCTATCATTGCAGCACAATTAGGACACTAACATTAAATTATACATATAAATTATAATTAAATAGAGATTGCCATATCTTTCAAATAACCTGAAATCATCGGTTTCTCATACATCCAATGGGGGAAATTATTTTAATTATACAAGAATAAAAGCTGTGAGTAATGTTTTAAAAGTAGAAGGAAAAAAAAAAGATTACACAAGCCTCTTGCTGTAAATGTAGGAACCTGCTGCGACTGAAAGTGTGATAATTAGGCATTCCTTTCAATTGGTGCCAGCTCACAAGTCCACTGACACGTACTGTCCAGCCACACACTGTGCTAGTGCCTGCAGACTGAAGCTCCAAACCCGCAGAAAGTGTAGCCTGAAAAGCCACTGGCATCTCACTACTTTAAACACGAGGCCTGGCCATGCACGGGCTTTTAAAATCAGAGCTTGAACTAAAAATAATAAAATGAGGCGTTCTGAAGCAGCAGTGAGAAGGAATAAAAGATTGGTTGTATATTCCATCGCTGTTCTGATTATTTTTGTTTGTAGAAAGCTCCACTCGGCCAAATGACTGCATGCCTGTTGTTTTACGCAGCGTTCTATTCCTCAAGATTTTTCAGCCTGGCCTCATTGTTGCACCTGAGGCCTCTGCAATACAGCTTATCAAATATACAACCAGCAGTGCTATCGGACATTATTAACAGCAGTTTCACTGTGATAACATCTGTGGTTTAATTTCCCTTGTTTACTTCACTTGGCAGTGAATGGTATGTGTGTGCCCTGCGATAGATTGGCGACCTGTCCAAGGTGCATTCCTGCCTCTTGCCCAAATGCATGCTGGGATAGCATTTGGGCAAGCACCCCCAGCACCAGCACCCCCTGTGACCCTGACCAGGAATAATCGGATATAGATAAAGGATGGAAATCACTTGGCACTTCTTTTTGGAAGCTTGCTGTAAAACGGTGGCCATCTTGAGGGTTCTACCAATCCAGGGAGAGAAAGAACCTTTGACATCCCTTTTTCTTCCTCAATCAGATCACGTCCGTCAGACAATACCTTCATTGAACTGGATACTAATGTCAGCTCTCCGGTTATCCCAAAAGTCATTATGCATTGAAACCCATTGAATGGTTTGCTTTGGTATACGGTAGAACACATTATTCATACTGACAGAGAATCATTTACAAGTGTAAACCCAGAAATATTCTTCAACTGTGAAAAACATGATATGCAAACATGATTTGGAGATCAAGAAAATAAATAGGAAAACATGTTTCACGTTTTCACATGTGAAACATGATAACCTGTGTGTCAAAAGAGAGAGCTTCTGTATAGAGCTTCTGTATTTCTGTTCATATACATGACATTGGTTTTGAGCTAATGGATGTAACATATGTGATTCAAATCTAGCTGGCTAATAAACTAATGCATATAGCTAATGATGCAGAAAATGTGAAAATAACTAACCTTAAAATGTTGCAAGTTCAGAAATATCATGTTTCCAGGTCAAAATTAGAATTACCTTGGTGGTCATCCAGCCGACAAAAAAATATTCCAGCAAGAGTTTTATAAACTGTAACAAACATTTTAGCTTAAGAACATATGGATATATTAATATAGCTTGCTACCTAAAGAGCCAACATAAACCCACTGTTCATATTAATAGCTCTGGGGTAAATGCTGTTCCTGACATAAGTATAGTGTGTCACAAACCCAATGTTTGTTGCTACAACCCATTCTTTCTTCTGCGTCTCGTCTTGTCTCATGGAAGTCATACTTCAGTCACCAGTGCAACCTAAAAACTGATGAATTAATTTACTGACTTAACCATTGAAAGTTTCAATGATTTGTTGATTAACCTCGAATTACTGATTTTCTGCAAGAACGCTATTTATGTGCACTGAAAAGATAAAAATTCTTATTTTCTCAGAAAGTGTTATCAACAAGACCAATACACACAAAAATGTGCACTGAAGTTCAATTTAGGTCTAACCCACATACATAAATGAATCATGGTGCTCCATTCAAGCAGTCCTCAACACATCTTGTCCAGCGGTTAGCAAACCTCTCCTCTGCTAGTGCAGGAAGGGATGTTTAATTGCCAACAATGAAAGGGATACGTAGCACACAGCCCGTTAGGGTGCTGTAAAATCAGCTGCACAAATTGTCTGCTTAGTGCCCCACACCTCAGGCCAGCAGCTTTTCACCTGCAGGTTCCAGAGAGGGCAAGAGGGGGTCATCACTGCGAGGTAAGGGCACCCTCAATAGCCCCAGGAAGAAGACAGCTCCTGAGGCTGTGCTCCCACTGAGCGCTTATCGAGCGACTCTTAAGTCACTCTTTGTGATTGGATCAATGGAACCTCTTGCAAGGTCTTAATCCACAAATGATTTAAAACAAACCAATAAATCTTACTGACCTGCAAGCCTGGTTAGACTGTAATCATACATAGCTGAATTGGAGGGGCCATTGTGTAGATTTGGGGATCCACGGGTGCATTGTTCTACAGCTCAGCTCTTGGAGCAATCAGTTCTTTCAGAAATTTAAACACATGGTTGCTCTTGCTTTGAGTGTAGCATGACAATACCGTGGTTATAACGCAACAACAAGCAAACTGCGCTGTAAATTCTGCAGTCCCAACCAGAGGCTACATACTAACACACTCCTCAATAATAGTAATCATTTTTATTTTTGGAGAGCGAATAGAAATTCAAAATATTGTGTTGTCTCGGTATTCGCAGTGCTACGTGAATGTTCGTTAATATAAATTAATAAATAAAAAAAATACTCTGGACCTGTGGATGGACCAAGATACGTCTGTGATGGGTCCGAATACAGAGGCGCATTCAGCTTCGCGAGCACTGCTGAAATGGCTCCATAGTACATGAAGGAGCCTTCCTCTGGGCACGTTCCCCCGTTTCACCCCGTATACGAATTTACTGACTGCGCGTCACCGCACGCCGAGGTTGCGTTCATATATTATCTCTATGTTCACCGTGCCCTCTAGGATCGGAACTAACCAGAGAAACACACTAAGCATGTTACCACTGAGCCGCCTTGCACACAACAGATTCATATCTCAGATCTTGGAGCATATTCAGTGAACTCAATGCATATATAATCCATAATATGTGCAAGCCCCATTGCCAAAGAGAGCACATTTCTTGTTTTAAGACCCCTAAACAAAGGTAGTTAACCCGACCAGGTTATTTTCCTCTGTTCTGCTCACACAGTCCCAGGAAATAATGACCATACAGCCGAAAACACATGCCACGCGTCTCTAATAGCCTTAATTTATGCAACACACACCACTTCAGTGATTGCACAGAGGATCGATTAGGTTCGAAAATTAAGCTATTTTACGTACAATATGCTTCGAGCGAAGCAGCCTATGGAATATACCATGCACACTTTAGTTGTCTCTGTCACGGTAACTTTCTTCAAACGCGTAGCCAATATCATTGGGTGTGGTTTAAAACGAGAATATAAGGGAAAACATTCATTCTATGCAAGTGATTGGCTCTTAGCTTCAGCATAAACTTCGGACTAGTTTTAATTCCACCTGTTATAGGCTACTGTTATCGTACCTGAAATCACTTGACATCAATAAAATAAAGCACTTTGCATGAAAAGATAATGGAAACAAGCATATTTCTAGAAAGTTCTGTTTTTTGTAGACGCTTTTAACATAAAAGCACCATTACTAAAATGTGCATTTAACACCTTAAATGACGGTGCTATTGTATGATGTTACTCCATGGTATAGAGTCTGTTTACGTCGTAGTAACCGGAATTAAACTTGTACAAATCATTTACCTGGAGTAGGAGGAGGTGATGATGCATCCTATCAGCCCTCATGGACAGGTACGCAGAAAGAAATTGTTGCTGGTACTTTCGGGGACCGGACAGCGGGTGTGATTCGATCCTTCCCCTCCAACGAAGACGCCGATTCTACGGCTCGATTTAACGTCTTCGGTACAGGTTTGAGACAACGAGCGCAAGGTGTTGGTGCACAGTCGCGCCTGTCTTGGCTGTAACATCATCGCTGTGAGCTGCGAAAGTTAATCAGCAACCCGCCTCTACCCCCACCCAGCTCCATTCCCCACCCCCTCTACACCAATACACCTCTGATGGAAGAAAAAATAACTTAAGGGGAGCTGTCAGAAATGTATGAAATGCTTCGGTGCAAAAATATTAACAAACACAAGCTAGTGAGAAACTGCAACAACGTCGAACGACTTGACGCTTTTCTAGTTTATAGCGAATGCTTTACTAAAAAAAAGGCATAAACATCATATATTCCCTTCCATGTTCGCATTTATTCCCCATGGCATTTATTTTCCATCATATATCTGTCGCCAACGATTGCTGTACGATATAGGTAACGGGTATCCCTACGGTCCCAGGGGCTGCAAACAAATTCCGGCAATGATACTAAATTAATATTAGCATTTGAATAGTCTATGTTTTCATATTTTTGTTCTTACTGTGGAATTTATTTTTCTTACAGCAACAAGTAGTCTTATTGAGCCACCTACCGCGTTATGTCTTCTCACTGAAAAAATATTTCACCGTGCAAGTAGCCTATGATGTGGCGGAATGGGAATGACTGTTGTTCTTGCGCACAATTCCAGAATGACATAACATTGAACAACAGGAGATAAATGCTTGCAAATCCTTTGCGATGCTGTAATATGTTTTCCCTGGAAATAGGTACTTCAATACATCATATTTTAGCCATGCAAGAAACATTTTAATAGAAACAGGCTATGAAATACGATGGTGATAATTAAACACAGAAAGCAAAACTGATTAATGAGTTAATGTTTTGCTTCGGACATGGTTTCACCATCCACGCAAGACTATGCTATATTAATCTGACATGCCGACGGAGAGTGGTGTTCAGTTAAAGGTCTGAAGTTTAAACACTAGCTGCCGCCTTCTGGCAAGTGGCAACACACACCCTAAGCAGCAGTATGTGTTACACATGCTGACGCTTTTTCCGCGCGTTTGTTGCTAAACGGTTTTTAATGGAACACAAAAGGAAATCGTAAAATTAAGATGAGCACTACCTTAGGGGATTGTTGAAAATGTGAAACAAACGCAGTAATAAATTCGTGCGTTTGTGCCACACAGAGTCGCCATTGTACAGCAGTGTACGTTATGTGACACCTCGATTTCATTTTACGCTAACATTCCTCAAACATCGCCCCATAAGGCTAGCTATTTGTGTTCAGACTGCAGCTGTCCTTTGCTATATAATTAAATTTATCTTTTCAAGGGAAGAGGATCGAATGGTGTTGGTATGTTATTGGTAAAAAATTGCAGAAATATTACACGTTCCATTGCGATAGCCATGTTGGACGCCAATTTTATTCATATTTCTGAGACGGGGATGTGATGGGGGTGGGTGACCAAACTTCCAAGAACTACACAAAGATATGACCTCAAATCATTCTTTTGTCCTTGGGAACAAGGCAAAAAATGGTTCTGGTGTTGCACGAGTGTATGATGATTTCTATTTGAGTTTTTCAACGACTTTCACTTATTAAACTACGTACACGTCTTGAAATGTTAACACAAATGTCGGGGAGCAATTTACTTTTTAACAAGCCGAATGGGGATACAATCCGATAAAAATATTATTCCTTAATGAGTCCGGTAAAATGTCCAAAAACACTGATCAATAATGTCTGGGGATGCGAATCATTGTTTTTTTTTTTTTTTTTCTCACTTGACAGCTGGAATTAACATTGGTGGTAAATGCAGGCTATGACGGTTAAATACGACAATCGTATCTCTCCACATGGTTGTCCGTTTAAGAACATTACTTCAGTTTAATGTGAATGTAAAACACAAACAAAGGGAAAGTTGATTGTCTTTTGACGTGAAACATTCTTGGGGAGACGCAAGGAGCAACAGCAGGCTATATTTTATTTTTTAATTAATCAGGAAGGTGCGAACTCATAAAAGACCCTTTCAACGTATCCAAACTCAGGTTTCGTCCATTCGGACAGTTGTCTTGCACATAACAATTATCAATCTCAACAAAAGATATTGCGAACATCAAACGACGTAAAAGTTGCGCAAGGTAAAACACATGCGCTCGCGCTCACACACGGTACATGTACCCCTAGAAATGGTGAGCCCTCACTCTGTAATTTCTCTAAAATACATTGAATTGCCGTAAACTGAACACAGAACAATAGCAGGCATTAAGAACGCTCGTTATCATTAAGAGGCTAATACAATACAGTGGGCAGCAACACCAATCCCAGCAATCAAAATAATTACGTTTCGAAGATTAAGCATATACTCAAGTTCCATAATTCCATAATTGCATACGCAGATTCCATAAGCAAGGAGACGTCACATTCTTAAATGAGCTCGAATATTTCTTCCAAGTGGATTGTTGGGTATGTTTAAGAGACAGGTAATTTGTTCAGTAGTAGGATAAGAATGAAAAGAGTACATTGGCTTGAATGTATTAGCTTGGTACTCACAGCTTTCAACCACACAACGTAAATGTGAATGACACATACATGACAGTAACATATTGGAATTATCCCCCTTTGTAAACATTGCGCTGGCTCGTTTAACTTTCTCTGTATTCGATTTGAATTGCAAAACCGGTGCAACAAACATTTACAAACAGTTGCCTACATGTCCTAAATCGTATCAGTGCGTACACTCATCAAACGTTGTGGAAAATATATCCACACTAAAATTTTTGTGTTTAAATTACCTTCTCTCAATCTTCTGCGGACAACCTCCCGTCACTCTTGTTCACCCAGTGGAAGCATACAGTTAGCTGGCCCGCTTCACCACAGAGTTGCTCGTCAGAGGGCATGTTTGTGGAGTAACGCTAAGCTGTGGCGGAGAACTCGTCGCTTTCTGCCTTCTTGGAAGCAGACACGAGAGAGAGAGGGAGGGAGAGAAAGAGAGATAGAGAGGGGGGGGGGGAGAGTGAGAAGAGAGAAAGAGAGAGGGGGGAGTGAGAAGAGATATATATATATATATATATATATATATATATATATATATATGACCATTCGTGGTGCCATATGAAATTGTAACTTTATTGTTATCTGGCAATGCACTGGGAGAAACCGAGCGAAGTACAGACAAAGAGGCTGTACATATATCAAAGGCTCTCTGGAATATCTCTGAAAGGGTTTTATTGAAAGATGATTGTGTTTACGACAGATGAAAATCCACATGCCATCATTTTATTAAATAATTGATTTATTTGCTTATTTTCTTTTCAATGCCAAAACAAAACGTTTAGATGTAAAATTTCTACATACATATATATTAATAGGTCATCATCATTATCATTATCAAGGCTAGCAATAGTGGTAGCGTTTAGCGTTGCTGTAGTGCGACCTTTGTAGCACTTCAGTTCTGTCCTTGGAGTCTATCGTAATGAAGTGCTTGTTTGGTTTCAGCACCATGGAGAGCATACGTAGAACTGCTGCTGCGCGAGTTGAAGAATGAAGCACTATGAAGAGCTACTTCAGTTGATCATTTACAATACTCACCTGTGAAGCAAGGGATTAAAAGGATTTTAGCCTTTTGGACCTACGTGCTGTGACTGCACAGTGCTTTCTGTTACAAGATTTGTTTCGCTGCTGGTTACACAATGCCTCTTCACGTTATACGTTCACTACTGTCAAAGAATGAATTCAGATCCCCGTAGGCAGGCGAGTTAATGGCCCATGAGCGCAACCATAAGACCGTGTCTACAATATATTGATGTAACAATTTCACAAGCAAATAAAAAGGCATCAGAAATATTACACACATACACACACACACACACAGGGGGGAGAGAGAGAGAGAGCCCTGTCTAGGATAGGTGTGTGTGTGTGTGTTTGTTTGCATATGTATTTGTCTTTGAGTGAGAATGTTTGTGTACATAAACTCTGTAGATCAGGCATTTTCCTAATGACATTATTTTCTTCATTTTAAATTTGGATTCGGCACATCATTTTGCCATAGCCATAACAAAACGCACCAAAGATCAGATTGATATTCTGGGCACTATGCAGGGTTCTGTTCTCTGAGTAGCAACAACTTTTTTTCTGCGAGCAAACATGAAATATCCCGTCATAAAATATTTTGCCATCGGGAAAAGCAAAATGGGTAAAGAGAACTGTGACAACAGATGTCATTCAAGATGCTCATTTCACAAGATACAGACTTTCTCTCACACAGAAACCCTTGCAGACATTTATGAAAAGTGAGCCCCACATGGCAAAGGTATACTACTGTTGTTCTGCATGATTGCTCTCTGCTTGTCACTGTAGCTTTGCTTCAGTTTTATTAAATTTCACACTGTGGACCTACCGGTCCTAGCATTGCTCTACAGTTCTGTAATGTGATACACATTGTTATTTGATTGATTGTTATTTATTAAGAGCCCTGTATCATTGCAAGTTAACTTAAAAATGTGAAACAAGTCCAGAAAATACATAACAAGCCAATAATGGGTAAAGATACATTATCAATGTATTAATATCATTTTCAGAAATCATGGAATTATTTGTGATTAGGCCTAGCTGGCCTGCCATTTAAATATCTGTTTCAGGCTTTTCATTTGAAGTCCTCAGAGCCAACTAAACTGAAGGCTATTTTCTCATTTGTTGTAACCTTGGTAACTGTAATATAATCAAGTGTCTAAATTCAGGGTTTTAAAATGACCTACTGTAACTTAGAAACCCACCTCTATCACTGGAAATCATGTTAGTAAGCACTATACGTATACCTCTCAAAATGCTCTTACTACCCCGAAAACATTTTTAATGTGCTGCTTGTTACCTGAAGTAATTGTCTTGGTCACATTCCCAATCTATCCTGTCAGTCTGGCCATCCAATCAGCCACAAATATAATTGGTTCATTTGAAAATGAGTCCTTGCTTCACAACCAAAACAAATGTGTTGGTGACGGTCTTCTGCAGAATGGCTTATGCATGCCATGCGTAAAAGGCTACTGTATATAAAACACATCATCTTCATTATTTAGCAAAAGCATTATTATTCCTAGGTACAGCAACACCTGTATCCATTTAAACTGAAACAGCCTATTGCCTCACGATAAGATTGACTGAAGCAGTGAGAGAAAATCCCTTAACTTACAGACCCAGTGCTTGATGTGACATGATGTTCGTAGTGACAGACATTGCTTTCTGGTGTTCATTGTGCCAAGTAATCTATGTGATCATAAATGTCAATAAATTTGAAAGAGCTGTGTGAAGAATTATTGTAATGTTCAAGGGATGTTCTGCTGACATCTGCTGGAGAAGCACCTTGGTCTGAGGCCTAGATTGTCTGCACTCCCCCCTCCTTTCTCTTTTAAAAAAGAGAACTACTGTACTTTATATTGGAATCCCAATATGAAGTGCAGCGTAAAAACCAACATTAAACTATAACCATACTGTCTCATTGGATATTGTACCAGGGAAAACGTATACTATGCAAATCCCAGTGTGCTGAATATTTTGTGTCTCCTGGCATTTTTGTGCGTAATAATATTCAGCAAGATTATGTTTTGTGCACTGCCTTAAAAATATCTGACGAGGCATTGTATTTTAAAATCCACATATTACATTGTGTTGGAGACACAAGTGAGATCTAAGTGGACTGTGAGTGGGAGGAACTTAAAATCGAACTGTCCGTCACCGAACATAAAATAATTGTATACGAACCTCACAGACAAATGGGCTGCTTTCAAGTTTGAAAAGATGTGATTCATTTGCAAAGTAGTTTCCCAAACCTGCTTTTCGTTTTGCGGTATTAGGTATTATTACTTGAGCTTCTCCACAATCAAACGAAACCCAAGACGCATTTTCATTCTATGACATCAGCGCACAAAAGTACCCTGATTGCAGTCTGAAGAGTGATGATTACAGGAAGTACGTTGCGGCAGTGAAAAGAACACGAGAGCGTGGAAGGCCGCCGTGGGCGGGATCACCGACGCTTCTAAGCGCACCGGCTGATACCGCGCTAGATATTAAAGAGGGGATTCTGCCGACCTTCAGCTCTCATAATCATTTCCATACATCCACTTTTTTTAGATTGCGTAAGTGGAAAACTGAATGAGGAACAAGCGGAGCAAATAATGAATGGTTAACGGTTACACCTCATTATACCTCATTAAATATTCACATATCAAGCAGACACATTTTTCACATTTAGGGCAACAAGCTGCCTTGGAAATGCATTTAAACAACGTGGTCCTTACTGGAACAGTCTAGATAAAGCATGCGGATGTTGCATTGTAGGAATGTAAACATATAATAATAATAGTAACAACAACAACAATGATAAAAATAAAATAAAGAAATAATAATGATAATAATAATAATAATAATAATAATAATGGAAGATGCCAAATACTTATGAAATCCAAGGAAACATTTAATTTGTATAATGCGTCTGACTCTAAATTCCTGTCTTATTCAAATTCAAATTCAAATATGCTATATTAGCATGACAAAAAAAGCATTGGGAAACCACTTGCAAAAATTGCATTAGGTACAGCTATTACACATTACAACTTATAACTAAATTCTCTCTCCCTCACAAAAGCAGACATATCTCTCAAAGAAAAGCCATTTCAGATTTAAAAGCTTTCTTGCTGGAGTAGTCTATTGGCAAATTGGAAAAGGGTTTAGTAGGGTCCATATAAATATAAGAAATTGTATCTCTGGCTGTCAATTAAAATAGTGTGTCATAATAGTGTTTTTGGCCTCTGAACAGGCTATGTCTGCATTAAATCAGATTGGTGCTGTGCAGAGTACCAACAGAGCAGTTGTTGAATTGGCTTCTGAAATTTCTGTTATTGTTGTGTAATACAGTATGTGAAACAAAAAATATGAAATATAATATATAGTTCTGTGGCATATCTATCAAGCTCAGTGCGCACTGACAGATTGTCAGATTATCACCAGTATGATGTTCATGCACTGGATGATTTTTGGCAGGTGAACATAAGAAGTTCCAAAGGGGCCAGTTCTTAGATGCTAATTATTGAGGAGATATATCAGTAAACTCACAAAACATTATCGTGTATTTGTCCTGGCCAAACCACTGAATTTTCAAGGCAGCAAGGTACCACATATGCAACCATCTGCACAGTTTACTTCACATTTGTCACAAACAAACAAAGCAGTTCCTTAGTTTCGATGATATATGAGTGACCAACAGCAAATCAATGGGATTAAAAACCCCATATGCAGAAACTACTGAGCATATCTGCATTGAAATGGATGAATTAAACTGCCCTCAAAATCAAATAAATCCACTATAACTAGAAACTTGACAAGTCGCATTTCAGTGCAATCTAAAATAAAATTGTTGAGAGGGAGAGAGAGATGAACGGAATGAGAGACAGAGGCAGTGCAGTGGCTAAACTTTTGTTGTAAGAAATTCTGATAAAAGTGTACATTACTATAAAGTGACACAAAATGCCAAAAAGAGGTACGCTGTCAGCACAAATGGGATGATTATTGTTCTGGTGGCATAGCTGCATATCCACAAGTTCCAGTATCTAATAGGCACTCCAATGTGTGATTTTCTGTTATGAATATGGAAATGGGGACATTTCCGACCACACAGGTCCAATGGTGATCAAGGAGCAAATTGAATCTCCTTTGGTACATGGAGCACTTTGACTGATCTTCTATTCACCGTGTGCTGCAACTCAACACTACTTTCCTGAGACAGAAGCACCAGTGGTGCAAAAGGCACTTGGCAGTTGAAATGCATTCTGTGTTGTTGCCAGGAGGGACATGTTGGATTAGTGTGATGTGGGATGATAATTCTCTACGCTGTCTATGTTGCAACTCCCCCACCCCAACACATAAATTGCTCTTGAAATCAGCAGTGTGCCAGAACAGTCAAATGGGAAGTGCCTTTGAGGACACTTGGTATCGAGACCAAGCTTTCACACATTGTAGCTTCACCCTGCTGTCTTACAGAAAATACATTTCTCATTCTAGTGGCAACATCCGATCAGATAAAGCACACAGCTCCATAAGCTTTCCTATCTCCATGATATCTGAAAATGGTTTGCCGTTTCATAGCAAAACTATTTAAAAATACGTTTGTTCCACTCAAGTCACCTATATTAAGCAATTAGAACAGGAAGGGAGCTGCCTAATCCTTGCATTTACCTTTGTAAGTAGGAGTTTGCTTGTTATGATTTTGTTAAGACTTTCTGTCCTTAAATTTTTACTCCAGATGAGAAACTGGATAGAGAATTCTTGAATCAATGGGTCAAAGCTCATGGAAACGGTCACGTCCTCTTTCTGAAGTGAACCATGCAATTAAATCTGTGGTGAAAGTCTGGTTTGCCTTAATTAGTGCTGAGTGTCAAACTGGGGCAGCCCACAGTCAGCATCCATGAGTAAGACTGTCTAGGAAGAATGAGAACAACTAGTATGGCACAGATTTGCGTAAGTCAATATCAGGGGAATTATAGCTCGAGCAGCTTTGGTCACGGATGAGCCACAGTTACCTATTCATTAGCATTTCAGTTGGGGCCCCTGAAATTAAGCTTTAATTTTATTTATCATGCGCAGAGGAATAAACAGAGACAGTTTGTCCGTTGGTGAAAAACTGAACAAGAAAATAAATATTGCCTCATACCTCACGTTGAAAGGAATGAGTCAACAGTGTTGTAATAAACCCTGGGATATATAGACCCAGGCTCTTCAGTCAGGTGTTTTATGCTCTTACACTGTATGGCAATACAGCCTGCCAAAGGGAGAAAAACCTGTTGTTCAATCAATGCCTCTGGATTCAGACGGCAACAGCCTGGAGCACAGCCAGTCACAGCGTCCAGTTATCAATGCCAGCCAATAAGCTACTCTTCCACATGGCTACTGAACATAAAACATCCTGCTCTGTGGTTGCGCCCAGAAATTTTAAGCAATTTTGATTCAGGCCAAGGTAATCAACTGATCTGTGACATATTGCTATTTCATAAGTAATTAATATTTTAATTTCATTGTAGAGAGACGATTTTATTTGTTTTGGATTCTACATTTGATATAAATATTTTTACGTTTTATTTATTTATTTTAACCTAATAAAGGTACTTTTTAAACATACATTTAATTTAATATTCAGAGATATTAAATTTGATATTTTAATAAATGACAGGAAAGTCATGTGAGACAGTGAGCAGAGCAGGGCATTACTCCAAAAGTTGTAGGCTCATTTTCCATTTGAAAAAACTCAAGAAATGTTATGCATGATTAAAGCAAAGCTCGTAAATCATATTTGGACATTCAAATTCCAGGAAATGTACTGCTGCTGTTACACTGAGCATGTTTCACAAAACCGGACACCTCAGTAAATACACTGAGGTTTAATAAATACAAATACAGCATTTGTCTGTGATGGAAAGAATATTCGGAAGAAATCTTCTGCAATAAAACGCATTAGCGATGTTTTGTTCCCAATGATAGTTGATGTTCAGGTGTGCACCCACATGGTCAAATGCTGTTTTGAGTGGTCAGGTCCCGAATGCCTTAACATCAGCTCCACGGGTGTGTCATTTGGTTTAGTGAACGTTCATCACAGGACCATCATTATGGAGTGCCCTCACAGTGCATGTTATTGTGGCTCTGGTATTTTTAAAATGCACTGCTGCCTCAGATCTAACATCCCTTTGCTGACATACCTGCTACCATCCAGTCGAGATCTATCACACTGATAAGCACACCTGGGGCAAGTTTTAATCCTTTTTGGCATATGAGCATATAATTCATTATATCTATGATTTCATCGCAGGCGCCAGAAATCCTTCTCTGTACATAGAATTATGTTAAACTGCAGCGCAAAATAAAATGTGTTTATTTATCTGAAAACAGATGTCGCATTATCAATTTTTGTCCCTTGTCTTTTCCATACAGTGATTCTCTGCAGACATCGCATAATTATATTTGCAGTTTATTTCATTTTCATTACGCCGTGAGTGCACTAATATAGATAGGCTATTTCATATAATTTGTCGGCTGTCTCCTTTGATGAGAAGATTTTCGTGCGGGGCAGGTGGGTTCATTGCAGGCGGAGGAGACTCAAATTCAGGATTTCAATTTTGGTTTTTTATGTCTCTAAATTAGCTTATTAGCAATTCCTTAGATTGAGTGCCAGTTTGTGCCATCTTAATTGAGACTAATTAACCTAAGTGATTGCATTGCTGGGCTGGACAATGCAGTGAAAGACGCAGAAAGGGCTAAAACGCAAACCTGTCTCTAATAACACCTCCACGAGGGGAATATTCTTCTGTTTTTCAATATTATTTCTGAGCACAACAAGGCCTACGCTATGATACACAGTGGTGTTTCAGAAGTGTATATTTTTCATATCCAACAGGGAAGTATTTAAATGTGAAATTAAACTTAAAAGCTTAAAATCTGATATGGTGGTTTTTGTGGGTCTGTGTGAAATGAACACTGTTTCTTTATTCAAGTTGAGCTACATTATGCCATGTTGTTATGACCTTTCAGCATGGAGGAGCTCCAGCACTATGGCAGACAACAAAAAATTTGACCATGATGCACTTCTTCATGTACTGTATGTAACACTGCCTGCTTGGCATTGTGATAAAAATGAACTCTAAAAAGCAACAGCAGTGTTTTCATAGCTCAGATTGAATCTGTACGGTCCCAGTCATAATTTATTATAGACACAACTGAGTTTAAAACGGTGCTTTTTCAGCTATGGGGCCAAGACTGCGCTTATGATGGGTGCATTTACCAGCCGAGCCACAGAGCCAAACACATTGGTCTCTTAACACATAAGAACAGATGTGTGCTGTCGGTCATTGAATTTGTGGCCGTGTAATTTTGAAGAAAAGACCCCCCCCCCCCCCCCCCCCCCCCCGCAAAAAACAATGGAAACTTCAAAAAGTGTGATGTTGCCTCCGGATGAATGTTTCACAAATGTATTTTAATTTATAGTGTCTACCAGGAAGCAAAAAAAAAAAAAAAAAAATCAGAAGAAAGGGCTTCGTAATAAAGAGGATTCATGCTTGGCTGTTGCGCCCGCAGCGTGGAACGTAATCAAAGGAATTTAATGCTGATGTCTCCTCGGCTGGCTCCGATTCTGCCGGGCGAGACATTCTGTTATACGGGACGCGGAACAGCGGGAATTGCGGAGCTGTTGTCGGGCGCGATCGTTTCCACCCGGCTCGGTGACATTTGTCATCTCCTGAACTGAGCCTGCAGAGACGCAGCACTGGTGAACAATGGCGGGGTTTCCCTTTCTATTTTAAGAAGTCCCTCTGGGCTGACTGTCAAATTGGGTCATTCTTTTGCATCTGTGAGGCTCGTCGGACTCGGCAATTGCTGCTCTGTAAACATGCATATACTGTAAATCCCAATAGCATTTAGGCACTTGAAAACTTGGACATTTGCGACATTTGGATTGGTCAGACCATGATAAAATGCATTCATGCACTATAAGTTATTTTAAATGGCAGTGGCTAGGTAGGCTACTAATTAGTGGTTTCTTGTAAAAAGCCTTCTAAAATAAAAATAACATCTCAGCACCATATACAAATGTTATGGTTGAATAAGTATGAAAATCTTCCTAAAGCCTGAAGCCTGAAAAATTAGTGTGAAAAATGAAAAATTCATGCTTGGAAAATAACCTTGCAAAGCTCCACTGCTGCATTTGTGTCATTTATTTCTCATTTTTAGCAGAAGGCTTGTTTGTATTAGCCACTGGTAAGCTTTACAGAAACATGCCTTGCAGAGCTACTGCAGCTACCTTCAGCAAAAAGGTCCAAATTATGAGCAGGAAAATTGTCAAAAGGACAACTACAGACTTTTAACAATTTAACCTACCTTTTCGGCAGTTTTCTAAACTCTGTGGTCGGGGAGATCAGTTGACTCCGGTTTAACCCCAGTGTGAAGGCTGGATGTCATTATGGACTGCCGTTGCCACTGGGCATCCAGCGAGAACCTCAAAAGGGCAGCAGATTTTTAATAAAAGAAAGAAAATGTCACCAAACACTGCGTGCCTGTGAACGGTCTTGGATGCATAGACACACAAGCTGTCAAAAACAAAAGGGGAGCTATTTCTGAATGTCTTGCGAACAAGCCAAGCAAGGTTTAGTCATGGACAGGGCGGGTCATTGGGAAACGTGAAAGCTAAATACAGTACCTGTTTGAGTTCTTGAGATTAAGAGATGAGATTGATAAGTCAACTGGCCATTTGACCAGACACTAAAAGTTTGGCAATTGAAGGGTGCTCGGCGATGTTCTTTCCTACAGTAGAACACCTTTCCAACAACCGTTATCCCTCCACCAAGTAAGTCAAGCCCCAGTTTCACCAGCTTCATGAGTTTGTTGCTAAATGGAATGACTGTTCAGACCCCATTAAAGGCATTTATTCGGAGTGAAAATAAGTTTGGGAACTTTATAGCCAAAATGGCTATTACATTTCCCATCTCTGCCTTTCAGTGTGGTTCGTGTAGCACGCCAAACCAAGTATCACAGAATTCCTTGTACTTCTGAGCTCAGTCCCCTACCTGTATTATAACTCACACAGAAGATTGACAGATGCAAAAATACATTGTGGCAATGCACTGACTGCATGTCATGACATACTGTGGAGCTTTCAAAAGGCAAATCTAAATATATCGAACAGATTCTATTAAGAAAAGTTTGCAGCAATGCCTAAACTGTCAGTCCTCCAACCTAGAGAGAGCTGATGTGGTCCATCATGATCTCATCTCTTGCATATAATAAGAGATAAGAGAAGGGTCACTAATAATCACCTGCAAAAGATATCAGAACCGCATGCTTCAGACCACTGTTTCCAGAGCACACTGAGTAGCTCTTAATTTAAAGTAATTTCATTAAGCTGTTAACTCAGTAATTATCTCTTTATGGGTCTGTGCCATTAGTCTTTTGTGAAATAAATATTCATACGAATGGGGTATCATTGACAGATACATACAACTCAACCTTAATCAGGTTCCTTCATCCCCTCACCAAATGAGTTCCTCCAACTGGTATTACACTTATTTGATTAAATGGAGCTAGAATACCTGAGGTTCAGGAGTAGGACCGCACCTCAAACCCTACCCTTCCACTCATTCCCTTCAAGAACTCTTCCTGCCTGTTCTTTCGCTCTCGTTTATGTGCCCCACACTCCCACCCCTCTCCCTATCTCTCTTTTTTCTGCGTCTCTCTCTCCCTCTTTCTACTACAGGGTCCATTGGTTTTATCGCTTTCAATTGTGAACACCTGTCCAATAAACACACTGTTTGCATTCATTTGATGGTGTGCTCCTTCGCTCATGAAACAGAACTAGTTGATCATTCTTCCCCAGTATTAGCGCAGTCAGAATATAGCTATGTAACACATAACTCAAAAGGTTTTGCAACTGAACATTGTCATGATATGCACCATACAGGCTTTGTAATGATTTGTCTGCTCTGGAGACAGGGAAATGCACTATTTTTTAATGTTTTAAAACTAAACTGAAAGACTCTGTGGATTTAAAGCTTAAAGCATCCAATGCTCAGACAGTGCTATGTCAGTCGAATGTAAATGTTTTTCCTTGAATGACCAAATGTTGCCTTGAATTACTAAATGTTCATCATTCAAGTTCATAATGTTCATAGATTTAGTGTTCAATGCATTCGATGTTTGGCTATTTATGTAATATCCACGATAATAATAATACGAGGAAAAAAACATTCAAACCTTTGAAAATGTCCTCATTTTCTTTCAATAAAGAACAAATAAGCAGAGCAGTGTTCAATCAACAGCTCAAATAAGCATTCAGCTGAAAGGAAACCAAAAGCCTGAGCCCAGGACCAGGGACAGGAAATAATGCCTTATAAAATAAAACACCAATTGACTGACTTTAAATTAAGGTTTAAAAGAAGTGGAATTATATTAAATGGTCTTATATCCACAAATCCGATGCTCAGAGCAAAAGTACAATGTTTTGCTTTAAAAAAGTTATTATCTTATACACAGAGGGAAATGAAAAGCAAGGGAGCTGTGGGTAGTGCTGAAGGAGAAAATACGAAAATATGTTTATGGCAGCTGACATCTGTTAATACTGTTTCAGAAGATGAAGGGTAGCGGGGAGAGCTAAGCATGTGAAGCAGGTGGAGCAGTGGTAGGGTGCTAATGGCGCAGGTCTCGTCATCAGTGTTTAAAGATGAACCCGAAATGAATCAGACTGATAAATCCATGTGCCAAAATGTCAAGCACTAATGCAAAAAAATGTATTAATATTTTTAAGAATGTGTTGCAGTACATTTCAGAACTGCTGAATTATTTTGAGGCTCTGGATATATTGCGTGTCTGTATCTTACTTTGTTTACCTTTGGTCATTGTCCTGATTTTAACAAGGGCTATTTCTTACCCTGTGATTGTAGATTGAAGTTTGTAGGTTTGGTTGTAGGTTTCGTTCCTAGGTGGGGAGAAGCTCCTGTCTACACAAGCAAGAGACAAGAGCTTGTCCAAACTAGCAATCTGAAACATTGTCGTGTATTATTCAGCTTATATAAATATAAATGATCATATAAAATGTAAGTCAAGTCAGCCACCCTAGACATCTGCCAATGAACGTAATAATGTAATGTTAACATTGTGCATGACCAGTCAATCATTGCCCAGAAGGACAAGGATAGGCAATGCTTAAAACCAGTGCTTCCGGAAGAATACGTGGTTTTATTTTATATGGCACTAAAATGATCAGTATTACTGAGAGGTACAGTAACAACTGCACACTCTTAATAAAGGTGAGGTCTGGTCCTTGGGCTCAGCCTGAAAGGAAGGTTTCTTTACAGTCCGGTAAAAGTGGTTCATCCGTATTTCTCTGCAGATTAAAAAGGCGCTACCCCTGCAGCACTGAAATATGTCTTGAAGGCAATTTGGGCTCTTCTCATTTTGGTTACTTGTACTTTTCTCCCCTGGGAGAATATCCTGTCTCAAGCCATTATCTCAAATATATAAAGCATCGGTCGTGGTAGTAAAAGTTTATGAATGGAATGACAAGCAGTGTGGGAGCAGCCAGTGGATACATTAAGTTTGCCCTTCGTTTGCTGCTCTGAAAACTTTTGAAACAGTTCTGTATGCTGATTTTACAGCCACCGGTGGAGAGATGCCAAAAAGATAACTCAAGAAAATAAATAATTTAAGTGACGCGAGAAATCCGGGAGGAGGTTTTGTTATGATGCATTTACTACAACAAGACAATGTGATTAACAAAGGAAACAAATCTTTTTTTTTTACATTTTGTTTTAGTTTTCATTAAGCACCAAAAGAATCTGTACATGACTGTAAAAGAGAATGTATACATTATTCTGTCCAAAATGCATTTCAAAATGTCCTGAGGGTATCTTCATGTGCAGAAATGGTAGTATTTTCACTGTTTTGCACATTTGCTTTCCACATTTGATGTGTTCCTCTTATGTATTAATCCATGTTAATCCTGCAACTTTCATAACTTTATTGATGGTTACAAACTCGGCCAATGATGCCATCTCCATCGGCCAATGATGCCATCTTAGACATTCATTAAGTTAAACTACAAACCTGAAGAGAAAGAATTCTTTTCATTTACTTCTTCCCCAATACATACTAAAATGGCAGTCAGTATGGAAACTTAGCAGAACAGAAAAAATAAAACAGAATTTATTGTGCGTGTGATCAAATTGTACATATCTGAACTACTCCGTTTATGCACTGGGTTTGAGAACATTATATATGCTAAATGTTCCTTTAGCTTTATTCCTTCATTTGAATTTGTTTGACTTCATTTTATTTCTTCTTCTGACAGTTTAAGACTTTGAGATTCTGCCAGACTGAAAAGTGCTATTTTTATAATGCTGTTTTTCCTGGTATGTCATGCTAAATTATGAGGATTGTACTCCCACAAATGTTACAACATCCCATTGAATACATTTCACAGGGGAACAGTAAAAAAAATTTCCTCTGTCAAAATTTCAAGTTTCCCTTCCCTAGATTTCCCCCAGGTTAGCTGGAAACTGATCTACTCTTGCTTGTAAAGGTCTTTAATCACAGCTCTCTCCAAATAAATCTTTCTGCAAGTATTTATTTACTGCATTACATTGGAAACAAACTTTATATATCTCCATAAAATCAACTCAGTGCCAGCCATGGAAGCTGTTCCATTGTTGCACTGTGTAAATTAGCGGAAGAACATAAACACATGTTTATTCGGGTGCTAATTAATTATTTGGTAGCTACTACAAATGTGCTTAGAGCCTGACAGGAAAAATATAGTGACAGGCTGATAATGCTACTCATAAAAATGCAAATTTCAATCATTAGAAAATCTCTACTCTGATGTCTCAACTTGGGTACAAATAGCCTCACAAAATAGGACTGAATATATCTTGGCACCAAAGCATGTCAGTGTTTGGATATTCATTTATGATGTTAAATGTTTAAAACATTTCAAAGGTATGGACGCTGTGAATAAATATTCTGATCTGACGTAGCATTAGGCATCATGACCCCAAATGAGAGATGGTTTGAACATGACACAAAGTTGGAGGAAGAGAGGAGGAAAGAGCAGATCTTTAAATTGACACCATCAAGGGTTATGTGCCTCAGATAAAGGGAAGAAACCAAGGGGGGCGGGGGGGGGGGGGGGGCAGTGGGGGTAGGAAGAGATCAGAGATCTTCTGCCAGCCTGGGCTCCTTTGGTCTCTAACTAAATAAAGAATGGCAATCGATTGCAGCAAGCAGAGCAAGACAGGCGTAAGGAAATTGAAAATTATTCCTGATGTGTGTAGGAGTCATTCACAGACAGGGAGACACATTCATCAGCAAGTGGGCTTGCTCTGATCCAGCGGCCGGAAATCAAATATCTCTGTGCGAAGCGCTGTGACCTGCCATTCCGTGAATAAAAAAATGCCGGTAAAAATGGGCTGTAGGGACCACGGCCCCTGAGCATAGCGCCGAATAAATATGGAAGCCTTCACACAAAAACTGACGAGAGAAAAAATATACACATTAAAAAATGACATGTTGAGGCATCCGATATCTATTTCAGTCTTAACACACCTCCATGGAAAATCTGTGCTGACCAACAGATGCACATTTTCATATTAAGAACCAGTTGTTTTGGTGTCAGCGCCTCTAGGGTCAAATTTCATTTTGACTATAGGAACTTGGTGAAGCCAAATGGCTATCCAGAAGCACTTTGAGCACCTTGATTTCCCTTCATAATCATTGTGAAATTAATGAAACAACTTTTTGTCTCTTCTGTGCTAGCATGTAAAAGAATCATATTGAATGTTTAAACACATTTCCATGGCAAATTCATCTGTTAATAACTCATGTCAACTACCTGCACATCCCTATGAAAGACCCATAACATCAGACTTCAACAGTGAGAGACCTCGTAGCCAAAAGGACTAGGTTTTGATTTCTGCGATCAGCTTAAAATAAAATATGTTCAGGATTGTAGAGTCCAGTTCAAGTGTAATTGTCAAGTACGGGTCTTTAAATCACAGCTAGTGATGAGAGCAGTACTGTAAGTAGTCACCAGTGGGAGGAAGAGTAATGGCAATGTCTTTTATTTTCTGCTAATGACATCATAAATCTGACCGGTAACATTAAACTTTAAAAGATATCTAATGGGAAATTGTCCAGTGCAATTAAATGAAAATCGGCCATTCGGTGACTTCTCCTGCTTTTCTAATATATATGAATTGCCTTTTTTGGCGTAAAGCAGACATAACTGTACAAAACCCCAGAGGAGAGGTCCATGCAAAACAGCTGGCTTAAAGTTATTTCTCCAGGACTACAATATTTAATAAACAGCATTGTATCTAAGTCCAGTAGTTTGTGTTCATGTTTATTGTAGGGGATTAACTCGTACAGCTGGAGTCTAGCTTGTATAGACCTTTATGCTTAAGGTTGATGTCAAATAAATGGATTTTACATTTATTGTTGACATTGGGCTTCTGTGAATACTTTTGCAAGCATGGCTCATGTTAATGGCTAATATAAGGTTGAGCAGTACAGTCGGAGTCTCCACCCCTTTGTCTCTCTCCAGCTTTCTTGGGCACAGAGCATCTATTAAAAATAAAGACGATCACGCCCTCCCTTAGTATCCGTACTCTTGAACTACGTTGAACTGTACTCAGTCGAGCTTCATGTCCTGAGCTGCACTTCATTATTTAGCATCAATATTACATTATTTACCAGCTTAGCAGATGCCCTTGCCCTGGGTTCACCTCACATTTCACACTGTACGTGTTAACACAACGGGATATTATACAAGAAGCAATCTGGCTAAGCACCTGGCTCATGGGCACCACGGCAACGTCTCGACTGGGATTCAAGCCTAATGCTCTCCGATTAAAGGTCTGGTTCCTCGCTGAATCTCCCTCTAGGGCCCGGCACCTGAGTTTCCATTTGTTCAGGATTAAAACTTCTCTCCTGCAGATATTTGCGGAGCACCACTTGAATTTAAATGGAAATCTCATTAGACTCACGTTGAATGACAAAATGATTGGTTTGGGCTCTCTTTATTTGGATTTAAAATCGTGTTATGACATCACACGAAAGACAAGATTACAGCATAAACACTAAATTGCTATTTTGAGATGTTCGATGGTTCAGTACATCTCCTTACTCATATCTGCTTATTTATTCATGACATACAGTAAATATCTCACTTATGTACCCCCTTACATTCTATTAAAATAAAATACTACTTTTATGCTGCATAATTTTGCTTTCTTTTAAAGTTTAATCATTATGCGTTCAGATAAAGCGAAAGAAAAAGAGAACAAGTGAACTAGATCGATGATGCAGGTATAGTGAATGAATGTGCTTTTCGACTGATTTGGATGTAATTTGCAGACTGTCAGATGTTCAGATCATAAATGTGCATGGTAATTCACCCGCTCTAACTGTCAGCGCCCGATAAACTCCTTCATTATCTCCTTCCCCATGCAGGTTCTGAGATATGCTGCATTTCATATTTCATGTTCAGAATAAACCTACCATAATTTCTGTAATGCTTCATGTTATTATTCTGTATGCTTTTTAAAACTTCTACTGCTGCTAATAGACACGCTTATTGAATGAACATGTCTGCACACAAATTTGGACAAATTAAAGCACACATACACATGTACGGTATACACACACACACACATGCACGCACGCACACGCACACACACACAACCACATGGACAAAGAACAAGACCAGGTCAAAACCTAGTATATGGCTGGACCTAACACGCTTCATCCAGCCGACCAATGGTGCAACTTCATAACTTGGCCGACCAATGGTGTAACTTCATCACTCACTCAGTCACAGACATTTGCGTTTGTAGGGCTGGCCCCGCTGTTAAAAATATTGTGTAATATTTTACACAATAGCCAAAAATATTGTGAAACCCCTTCAGTTGCATTAAATCAAATAAACATCTCATAAACACCCACAACAGCTACCTTCAAGGTTAATGCAGACCCTCCCTCTGTGGGCTTTAATAAGGTCACAGAGCCTGTGCAGGGCCCTGCAGGTGATAAGTCCTGGGGCTGAATCAATGGGCCGTAAAGCTGGGCTGGCACAGATGGGAGTGAGGTATGGTAGGGTGGTCATGGTGGGCTGAGGAAGTTGGGATGGGGTGGGATGGAGCAGAGTGTGCTGAGGTGGGACAAGGCAGATAAGAGTGGGGGTCAGGGATGGGCTGGACGGGGTGGTAATTATTGTGTCGAGTGGTGGTGGGGGAGGTGGAGGTGACAGTAAAACACCCAGAGTGAGAGGAAGCACAGTTGTTCACAGCTGGCCTGCTCTCCCTTCCCTGCAGAGCCTGAGAAGAGCGCTTCCACAGCTGAGCCCTGCCCAGGTCAGCTGCAGCCCTGGGCACATTCAGGCAGGCACCACCAGCAAAGGCCTTCTGGGAGCACTTGCGCCAGAGACACCAGAATAACCTCGCTCTGCTCTGACAAGAGTTACTCCTCTCGGAAAACATGTCAAACAGGGCTTTTTTTTTTTTTTACCATCCTCCATGTTCTAGTTCAAGTCCCTTTTTGACCACCAGCTGCCATGCGACGAGCATTCTTTGGCTGCGTGCTACACACCGTCAAGCCGAGAACCGCTTTCCACCATTTTTTTTTTTCTTCTCACCGACTCAGAATCACAAATTGTGCCTCTGGAGCGAACGCTGGTTTGCCGGCACAACGCAAGGATTACAGCAGCTAAGCTAAAGCATGTGCACTGATCCGATGCATTGGCCCACACGCCAGTGGCTCGCTCACTCACTGCAGGTGACACGGCGCTACTGAAGAGCTATCTCAGAGCGTAGGAGAGGCATGCTGTATCTCTTACTGATGGGAGCCGGTAGTCTGTGGGTGCCTGCCGTGTTATTTGGGACGAACTACGGCAACGGTAAACAAAGGTACTCTGACTGATTTAAATCCACCATGTCTCTGATGATGGCCTCCCACCAATGCAGACTTCAAGTCATATTTGGCTAATGACATGTGTCATTAGAAAGGCGTGACAGGTGTTATATAAATGCAATATGTTATTACTCATCATCATTAGCAGGACACAATATTGAACGTGTTACATATTTCAAAAAGAACATCAAGTTCTACAGTGTTCCAGCATACAGTATATATTATCAGTTAGGTTTCTATATTTTAACAACTGATTTTTTTTTAGGGCAGCGTTATGCATAACGTTGACAAAGCTGACGTAGCTAGTAGCAATACAACTACGTGCTAATAGAGACACAGAGTGCACTCAAGGAAAAGCAAAGCATGAAAGTGAATACACAGTACACTGCTTACAGAGGCAAATGAACAGCTGCTAAATGAAAATGCGTAATTCTTTTAATACCACCGAAACGTAAACAGCATGTATGTTACAAATAGCTGCACATGTTTACATATTAGTGCAATTTTGTAAGAAAACATTATTTTGCTAATATCAGAATTGTGAGTTGACTAACTTCTGACTTCAACGTCTTTATGACCTGGTAATGAAGATTCCTGAGATAACGAAAACAGTATTTATTAACATTACATTTATAAATGTGCTTGTATGTTTATTTAAAACTGTGGTGATCCTCTTTTCCTGTCATATACATATTTTAAGCAGAACGATATCAGTCAGTCAAAATAAAGCATTCATCAAAATCATGATATAAGCACATGTAGCCTACTGCATATCATATCAATGTGAATTGAACAGACACAGTGTTCTTTTGCTGTTCTGGGAGATTTTCTTATGCAAGTATCTGGTTTATGGACAAAATAATAGAAAGAACATTTAACTTCTACGTAAATCTAAAGTTAATTTTTGTGTTCACTGAACTTGCCAGACTGTGCTTGTGCAGAGAAAAATTAACAGTTAATTGCGAGTCAAAGTTAAAGACAAATGTTGAATGAATTCAGGCCCTTGCATCTTTAAAAACGATGTTTACTTTTTAAATCAAGTTCTCTGGGATGTTGCTGGCAAAAAAACACCACATAAAGAGTGAACCCAAGGAGTTTGCATCTGAAAATAATCAATGCCGCCAAGAGTGAATAATACGCTGGGATAGATCATTGATTGTCTGCTACATAAACAAAAACTACAGTAGTCTCAAACTTTTTGGTAACTTGTTACAGTGTATATGTGCTGTTTAAGTATTTATCAAGGATGTATAATACCTTCATTTCCCTGACAGGACATCTTCATAATCATCAATTTTTCATAAGAAATGTCACATTTGAGAATGCATTTCAAATAATGTGTTATCCTTTATAAAGAATTAGATTGGCTTATGTATGATTTATAAAGCTGATTTCATGCTAATGATGCTATTATACATTATGAGGTGTATAATGCTTTTTAAGAAATAAAGACAGGTGCATTTCACTACAATTCCACAGTTGTCTCAAGCAAGTAGTAATTATAATTATATAAAGTAGGCCTACATTTGGTAAGAGGTTGTAATTGCTTCAACTAAGTCACACAAGACCCCATGTGTGGCATCAAAATAGAAATTCCACTCTAATTAATTTGAACACCTGAGGTGCCAGTTTCTGATTTTTTAAAAATATTGTGAACAAACATATTTGCTGAGTATTGTCAGTCACAATCAATATGAACCTACCAAGTCTCCACTTTGATCTCCACAGTCAAACACCAATGTGTTTAAATCTGTGATTTTCTGAATTGATAAGACAAAATAGCTTTACATTACATTACATTACAGGCATTTAGCAGATGCTCTTATCCAGAGCGACGTACAACAAGTGCATCAGTTCATGGTCCAGAGGTGCAAAAGAAACACACTAGAGTGAAGTAAAGATTGTAGTGCCAGAAGTGACCACATAGATCAGGACTCCAACCCTGTAGGGTAACCTGTTCAGCAAACAAACAAACAATCCTGCCAAGTACAAACTAGCACTGAAATCACATTTGCCTAATCAGAATCAGACAAAAACAATCCTGCCAAATAAAAACTAACGTGATCGATTTAGCCTAACTAGGTACATTGGGGACGGGTGCAGCCTGAAGAGATGAGTCTTTAGTCTGCGTTTGAAGGTAGTCAGATTCTCTGCTGTTCTGACCGCCACGGGGTCCATCTATAAAGCTCATACATAAAGTAGGTGGTAAAAAAACAAAACATTTTGGAACACCTAAAGCCACACTCTCCAATTGCAGAGGCTGAAATGGACATTTTGTTCATATGTACAGCGAGACCTGTGATCCAGGACGGAGTTTTTCAGAGCACATTATGCATGATATACAGTTCACATGTGTAGTAAAATAGGAAACGACACATCAGTAATAACCATCAGCACATAAACTCTCCGACATTGCGGCTGTAAAAGGACCAATTGCAGAAGGTCTTTTGTAAATGCACAGGCATGACAGAGATTAGATCACAGCTGATATCCTTTAGTGAATGGTAGAGGGTAGCGATACGTTCAGGGGAAGCGAAAAGCCAGAGCAAGGGCATTGCAGAATGTCTAAAAGACCAGTATCGCTATCACTACTTCAATCATTTTTGAATGCATTTCTGTAAGTGTGTACTGTACTGTATGTACCACAGGCCCATTGCAGATGATAAGGGCAGCATATAGCTTAGTGACTGGCCACAGACCTCTATGCGATATTGTTTGATTGCAGATTTAAATCCCAGATAGGACACAGCCACTTTAACCATGAGCTAGGGCGGCTGACAAATTAATTATTAATAAAAAAATATATAGTAGGGGCTGTAATTTAAAGAAGAAACTGTAGAGCTTTGGGTCAGATAATTCTATTAGGAAACCTGCACTGGATACCCGGAAACAGGGGGTTCACAGCAACCCATTTGGCTCGAAGGCAAACTCTCTGTAGTTTCCAAGGTCTGACCACATCCTGCTACGAGCTTATGACCAAAACCTGACCCATCGCAACATGCAACCAGCCAAAGCCAAACAGCTTAACCCCGCAACACATCGGCTCCATTTTGAGTCAGATCAGACAACAGGAATAATTTGCTGGAGATATTAATCAGCGGATTGCCCCTTTCTACTGAAGTGAATTATCTGCCGTAATTGCTGGTATCTACAGAACAAAGAAACTCCAGATGGCAGCCTACTGTCCACAAGATAAATCAGAGCGATAACAGTCCTTTTCTAGCTGCCTCGCTGTGAATTATTATTATTATTATATTCCTGTATCTGATGGAGGAAGGTATTTAAGCCATTTAATCCTGCATCGCTCATGCAGTACGTTGGCTGTCCTCGAAAGACTTGAACTACTATGGACTAGCACAAAAAAAAAAAAAAAAACTTCAAAAGTGTGAACTATTGCAGTCACTTAGATAATTGTACAACCTTGGTGTATGGAAATGCATAAGCCGATTTACGGAGTGCTGTACCCATTTGTTCCTGTGAAAATGTTTTCTTTCAGGCAATTTTCCTATGTCTCTTGCTCTTTTAGCAACGAGCAAACAAATAAATAAATAACACAAGAGCACACACCCATGCACACACATCAGAATTCACCTGGCTGTCAGTTTCAAATGCTGTGGTAATCACATCAATCACACGGTGACACTAACCAATTACCTCATAATTTAAAACTGGTGGTGGGAGGGAGGGAGGCCATGCACTGTATAAAGAATCATTGGGTCAGGCAAAACTTTTAGAAAGAAGACATAAAGAACCAAGGAAGAAAGAATAAGTGGAAACACACTAGCCACTCAGATACAATCCTGAAAATCCTGTTTAAGGGAATATAATTTTGCCAGTTGTATTTATTAGCTTTGATAATTGTACGTGTTTGTGATTGATTCAACTACAAGTGTCTGTGTATTTTAAGCCTGTGACTATTGCATTACACCTATATAAAATGCTTTTCCAGTACATACCATAAACTATACATAGACTGGGCTGTTTCAGGTAGGTGGGAATATTGACCAAAAAAAGATATTGTGTTCTGGTTCAGGTTATTAACAGACTACAGTTCCTGACAGTATTTACCTCAACCCTCATGTTCTTTGAAGCATAAAAGTAAAGCGGCATCGTGCTAAAAATGTTACTCTGGAAGTGCCTGAAATGCAAGCGATTTGTACAAGAATTTGTACAAAACGTTTTTTTGAGAGAACCCCAAAAGCGTGCAATCAAGAACACTTACACTAAGCTATAATGAGCCCTCTACACACCTGTGCTAAGCAGATATCACCCGTGGCATACATTAAAGAAAAGCATCCAGAGTACTGAAGAGAGAGTGTTACAGTGACACTTTAAAAGACTTTTATGCTAAAAGATGTATCATACAGTGGACAGTCTAATTCATGACCTTGGTGCAGTCTCCTTCCCACATCAAATCTCTGTCCTGGCCCTCTAGGCGTACCGGGATTAGAGATGGGTATTGTTTGGATGTTAATGAAAAGAAACGTTTCAAAAGCTACCTTTATTCTTAGCAGGATTAGGCTGCTATGTAACGTGTCAATAGTGACACGATAAGGTGTCTTTCTAATCATTTTGGTTAAAAAAATCCTAAGGGCAAAATAAGGGATATTAATGGAGTTTCCCTATCAGGATCTCACTGGGGACGAACGGGCAGAGGGACGCAACTTCTCTGGGAACTTGTATCTTGTCATATTAAAGTTGAATGTACACTGTTTTCAGCATTGTTGTACAACACTTGAGTGTGAGACACACTGTGGGACTGGGGACATTGAAAAATAGGTTTACACCATGCTGCAGTAAATGCTTTGATATACCGGAAGAACTTCCTCCCTTGCACAAAATTAATTTACAACAGTAATTTCATTTGGCTATATCTATATTGCTGCTCTCTCAGGTGAAGCTCAGCTGCACTTTAGGCCATTTACTTTGGTCAGCTATGTTGTAAACAACATCATGCTATGATAATGCACAACATAACCAGGGATGTCGACATTCGAGTAGCAAGTCAAAACAGTTGACTTGAACTTTTAATGTGTGTGATGGCCTTTTTTCCCTCTGAAAATTCAATTTCCAGTATCTAGTGATCTGTAAATTGAGCTGCAGTCTACAAAAGAGGCTATAATCCATAGTACATATGATTGATTGAAGTCTTTATCGATTATTTCATGTACTGATTACTTGACAGGCAAAACGACATTGCAGTCCTGTACGCTCACAGCACAGGCACCTGGTTGCTGAAGCCTAATGTCGACTTGTGGGCAATAAAATCTTAAAACAGCCAACGGTAATGTGCCATACCTGCATTCTAACCAAGCTGAATCAAACGCAATCATCACAGAAGCCCGTAAACGCTTGTTATCAGTTACCTTAATTAATTACAGAATTGGATGGAACAAAAAAACTAGCACATACAGAGCTCCCCAAGGCTCAGATTGGGAAGCACTGGATAAGAAGCCCATGCCTTTGATAGTCAAGCCTCGCACATTTGCATTCTACGCCAAGCTTTATCCACAAAGGGAGATTTTCTATTTATTTTTTATTTTTTTGGTATTTTATTTATTTATATATATTTTTGTCTAAGTGTGAGAGAAGATAAAAAAATATATGTGGAATAAGAACGTGTTCACAGTGAAATATATAAATAAATATAAAGCCTTATAAATGGCCCAGGAGAGAGAGGGCATAGGGCCTGGGGCGAAGGAGGAGAAAATCAGTGGGAGCCTCATAAATCATATTGATGGATTTTCATATTCCTTTTTATTTCTTTATATACAGCATTTAATTTCCTCCTTTTTTCTTTAAAGATTTTCTTGGAGATTGCGTGCGAGTGCGCGCAGACGTGTGTGTGTGTGTGTGTGCGCCCGTGTATATGTGCGTCCAGATTACTGGGTTGTGTTTCCTCCCTCTGGGTGATTGGTTTATTATTTTCGTTCTTTAGTGCTAGTTTACGGGTGTAATGCTCTTGATTTCTTTTACACGCATTTATGAGAAGAAAGAAAGCGCTGCAGTTGGGTGATTCTACATCGTAACGCTAGGAGAGAAAAAAATGAACGGTGGTGCAGAACGGGAAAACAGATTTCTTACGACACAGATTAAAAGGAATCCGAAAAACAGATGCAGTTTTTTTTTGGGGAAAAGGTACACATGAATATACATTTACACTGAGCACAGATGTGTTTTAAATTATCTGATGTTCCTCCCTCCCCCAACATTTTGCATACTGTAGAATCAAGAAGGTTAGGCTTATGGTTTTTAAAAACTAGCTGCACATCTATGTGTGACAGTAGTCTGAATCTTCATTTGCACTACATTTTACTCTCATCTGAAATTTTGTGCATCTCAGTGTTTTATTCAAATACCTCTGTCTTTGTCTTCAACCATCACTTGATTTCATCAGTTCCACCTGTTATCTGCTCCTAGTTCTACCCCTGTACTTTTATCAGCCTAACCTTCTCCCCTGTTCACCCAATCAATACCAGGTTGTCTGAACAATTTGTCAGCTCGTATAAATCCATAGAGTGTTGTAGAGGAGAGCCAAGCTGAGCCCCCTACTGACAGCTGACAGATCTTACAGCCCTGACTGATGATGTATTTTTCCACACTGCATCAGAGTGCTTTGCTGATGAATTTGACCACACTAGATCACAGCAAGGTTAGTTTAACTACACTAGAGTACTCCAGTATATCACACCAAGGTTCATTTAACAAAATTACAGTACAAAAGGCTGTATTTCATTACATTCTGTTACAACAGTGACTTTCACCACATTTAGCGGCAAAGGTCACATGTCCACAGCGAACACCAACAATGGACTATACTACAGTACATGCCACAATCCGACAGGGGATTCATTGGGTACTTTAAGGAAATCTTGATTCTAGAGCACCATTCCAGGGATCAAGTAAAAGAGCACCTTTTTTGACGTGATTGACCGTATAAAATCATTTGATACTGGCAAGCAAATAGTTCATTCGGGACCTCTATATTTAATTGCAAATGCTGTGTAGCTACTATCTAGTATCACATACTTTCAGTAACCAATGGGATTACATAATGGGGCTAGGGGTTATTTTATGGATTTTGCTGGTGTATGGCTATGGGCTTCACTTGAGTTTAGTTTCTGAGGGATGCTTGTTCGGATAACCTGGGTAGTCACATGATCCTCACAATAAATGGTATATCCTTCGGGAAAACTGGGGGCTGTATGACAGTGGCCATTTTGCCTTTTGCTACAGGCTTATAAATGATACTGCTGTGATTCTGATTTGTTTATTAGATGTTGGCCCATAGATGGTGTAATATCTGAATTTTGATAGGCATTGCACAAGCCAAAATTGTGAAAATGAACGTTTATGTGTTGTCGGAATATCTAGTACATGTAATATTATGTAATCATCTCCTTAAGGTAAACTGTATACTAATTGAAAGAAAATACCTTAGTCTTCAGTTTCAATGCACACTCATTCACTGTCCTAAATGTATTTTAATCATGTGTACTTTTGATAGCAAATGATTTTTCCCCTTGCAGATATACTTAATAAGCTTGTCTCTGACTTAATTATGTGCATATTAACTGCCTTTCAATTTACCAGTGCATTATGTTCCTAATTTATTCAGATTCATTTAATATTTTTGTTTGATGTTCAGTTTTGTTATTGTAATTGTCCCGTGCATTATAAGTCACCTCGAATATGGTCAATGGCTAAATGACAGAATGATAATATTACACAATAAAACATTGACTCTATTATATTGTATTAGACTGCACTACACTGTGCCACAGTGCCCCTAATTATACTTCGGTGGTGTGTCACTTAAATATCCCCACTTCAATTACTCCTCTATTTTTCCCACTTGAGTGTGAGGGTGTTATTAAAAGGACCTGAGCACATCAAAGTCATGCAGCTTGTTAAAGGAAAACCTTTTCAGTTCAGTACTCCAGACTTCAGGGGTTTTCCATCCTACACACAGAGCACAAAGAGACGTTGAGCACCTTCACTCCATTTCCCATAAAGCCACATTACATTTGCGATCGGTTGATTTCAATATAACAATAAAGGTTCCCTTTAACACAAGAGTCTCTCACTGCCCTGTGTCATCAGAACCCTGTTTGTCTAGTAAAAAAAAAAAAAAAAGTCTGCAATGACGAGTGAATCTGACTCACCAAGTACATCTCACACACTGGCAGGATATTTTTCGGATGTAAAAATCTTTGGGTCTAAGTCAGCCTCTGCTGAGCTGAACAGGTTGGTTCACAGCTTCTTTAGGTTGTTGTGCATCCATTAAAGATACCATTTGGGTGCTCTGTATGGGAATTTTCTTTCCCTTATACTGGCTTATCGGGTGAATGAGTAATACAGAGAACGGTTTTCATGATTGATATTTATTCTTTTCGTTGTTTTTATCATGTATTTGCTTGGCAGGCATCCCGATCCAGGGAAAACCTTTCGCATATTATTGATTAAGAAAGCCGCTGATGCAATCAAAGTGAATCACTTAGCTCAACTGTGCATTGGCAGACTACAACTGGGAACTAACGCTAGAAATGTCTGGTTAGAAGCCCAGTTTTTTAACCATTGTGCCACACCCGTATGTTGATGATTTTAAAGCTGAAAATGTTTGAAAGACAATGGCAATTATAATTAATCAATTTTTCCCCCTTTTGGAGTTCCACCTCTCTCGCTCTCTCTCTTTGTGGAAGCCAGTTGACATGTCCAAACTCCAGAATAAATTGCTGTGGTGTGGAGAGTGCACCATTAGCATGATAAAGGCCCATTCTTTTCTCCTATCTATATTTGGTCCCAATTTGCAAGCATTCACACGCCTCCAGTTTCTCTCTGTTTTGATAGAGGGAGAACTGCAATAAAGGCTGTGCGTCTTCAACCCACTCTTTGAACAGTCACGGTGGAGGAAATAAAGTTATGGAAATAGACTAATATCTTTCTACAGTACACTCGCAAACATTGTTCCCAACAGGTACAGCGCATTTGTGTTTATTGCCACATTTATGCCACATCAATCCTCCTGATTGATGGCAAAGATGAAAACAGATGCGACTTAAGCTGTTTCTCTCTTCCTCTCGTTCCTTTTATTTCTCCCTTTCTGTGTCTTTCTCGCTCACCCCTTTCTCCTCGTTTCTTACGATAAGAGCTCATGAGTAATTATAGCCGAGAGTTACTGGTTTAACATCAATAGGATTGCGGAGCTCAATAAAAGGAGAATGGGGGAGTGTTTTCAGCCTGATTAAAATTCATTTGGTCTTCGTGGCTGCCTTTCAAATGAATGCATCCCAAACTGCCCCTGCTGCATTGTGTTTAAGACAAAGGAAGAATGTATGAAGAATGAAGAATGCAAGCAGAATGTATTCACAGAGTGCCACTGAAAGACCCAAGTGCGGATATATGCCTGCGACATGCTAACAAGTATGTCACGGTTTAAGATTTATGTGCTACAACAGTGCTCCCCACTTGTAAGCATACTAGATACAGGAATAACGCAGAAGCATAAATGAAAATCCATAGAATGGTACAGTCCCTAAGCTGTTTAAATACCTCGTATAATACTTTTTTTTTTAAACCCCTCATTATTTTGAATAATGATTTCCAGCTTAGCTGAAACATGAAGTTTCTATAGAACGCACAATTGATTAGTGCCCTGTAATTACTTTTTCTTTTCTTCTCAGTGTAATAAATGAGCTGATGAAACACATTTTCATTTGGAATCTGTTTATCCTCTCGCCTGATCTCTTGCATTTAACATTAATTAGCAATCCAGCACATAATTGTGATTATTAAAAACTTTAGAGGTTGAAATAAAATGTTTTGAATTTATGTTTCAGTTGAGTGGACTGCACCTCCATGTGGCTGATACATTAAGCTCAGCAGTACATTGCGTTTTGTACATTAGAAATCTACACTATGAATAATTGCAATTGTTTCAATCTACAACTAGGGCTATATTTTGTTAAAAACAGGCACGGATTTTTTTAGAGATCATGTTAATAAAACCTATCAATAGTTTATGAATATAGTTTTGTTACATAACCCCCCCATACGTGCACGCTTGCATGCAGACACTCACTAAATACTTTGAAATACTATATTTAATCTTGAGTAATTACCCTTCCTCTCATCTGAACTAAGCACAGCTATGGAAATACATGATATTTAAATGTCTGTGGTTTGTGTTTAAACCAGTATTCACTGAGTGGTGTAATAAAATTGTTTATACCTCTAATATGAAACTAATAATTGATCAAATTTTAAATCTTAAATTATTTAATTGAGCCATTTTGCAACCTGACAAAAAACCTTAAAACAACTTGAAACCTCAAAAATAACTTTGGCAGAAGTAATGCCTATTTTGCTAAGGAATAAAGAAGCTTGTCAGCTGACAGGATGCAGATGAGTCAACAGATGTCACAGATAATTATGTTTTACACATTTTATTTGTTCTGCAAGGAAAATCAATTGCATCAAATTCAAAAGTTGCTGACACTATGTACCTTGATGCTGTAAATTACAGTTCAGTGGCAGACAGCATCAAACAATGCCTATAGAACTTTGTGGGGTTTTTTCAGCAAAAACAGCTTTTTTCCTTAAATTATGTAAGTTACATGTTGGAAGCATACAAATAGACCCACAGAGCCCTGATGCCAATTGCAGTCAAGACTACATTGTGGCACTTGCTAACATCATTTGGTCAAGAAATTGGCAAAAAGTTGACAAATTCGGAGAACCAGGGCTGCTGGGTAGCTTACGGTAAAAGCATGAGTGGGCACCACGGTCTCAGATCGAATCGGACCCGTGCCAGTGCCGACGATGGCCAGCAGCCCCACAGGAGCAACGCATAATTAGCTTTGCGTCGCTCAGGGACATTATTCATTACTTGAGTGCCTCCTGCTGGCCATCTGGGCCGCCCGTGGCTGGCTCTCTTTGCACACGTGTAAATGAGTCTCCTCCATCCCTGCTCCGCGTGTGAGCAACGTGCGGTTGCCGGGTGAAAAGATACTGTGGGCTTCTGAGGCGGCAGCAGGAGCTGTGCATGAGCATGCTTGTATGTAGTTTGTGAAAAAAAAAGTGTATAGGATTGGTTTAACCAGTGGCATGGTACACAAGCCTGGACTGGTGTAGTTATCTCCACACTATCAATACTGGTATTTTTTACAAGTAAAAATAGAAGTGCATTTGCAGAGCTTCAACATTTGATGTTTTTAAATGAATATAAGCACATTATATTGACATAATACTCAATACAATCACATGAAGGCAGTTCTCCTCAAATAGGCTGTTAGGTAATAAAATTATTTTTATTTGCATCACAAAATTGCATACATGGACATTATTTACTGGACATGGACATTATTTAAAAGGGACATTATTAAAGGTATACTATGTAGGATTTTGCAGCCCTTGTAGACTCTGTGTTTCTAAACCCTACTCACACCTCCTCAGTTATCAACCTCACCCACACCTCCGTTGAGGACATACCCTTGAATGCTACAAGCAAAATGTCATGTGAACATGTGAGGTAGTCAGAGATATTGAAAATAGCATTTTTAGTAATATGAAAGATTCCATGTAGATGGTAACAGTAATTATGCAGTGTTATAACTATATTTACACTGAGTGCAGCCCTTGGAACATGGTACGATAGCTACTGTGTGGTGTTGGTGCAGCCATTTTGTGTTTTTCCTCGTTTGGTATTTAGCTATTCTGGGCCCTGTTTCACGAGTCACTGATTTGCATTGAGTAAAACTCTGAACTTTCGCAAGAGCTGTTCCGGGTTTTCCTCAAAGCAGTTATCCAGCTAACTCAGTAATCCTATTTCCTGAAATAACCCACTGGACATTTAGTTAGAATTGAGATGTAAACACGGAATCACTATGTGTGGAATATGTAATATTAGCAGCCCATAGGTCTATCTTAGCTAGCTAATATACTGATAAAGTGAATGACAGACATCCATAGCCTTGTCAAGTAAACAGTAAACATGGCAACTCTGTTTCACTTTTCATCCCCTTGACGAACTTCAGCTGTTGCCACCTAACAAAAGTAATTCCAAGGTTGACTCTAGTTTTTGAACTAGCCTAGTCAGCTAGTCTTTTGACTTAATTATATTTTATATATCACATTATATGATTTGTGAATCACCAATGTCTTCTTGCCTGTCTGTCCACCCATTCCTCCCACAACCAGCTGAATCTAAGGAGCTCTAGGACAGTAGGCACCACTTAATTCATAGCAGCATTACAGTCAGCTTCAACTGCCTCACTCTGAACTCTCTTTGGGTAATGTCTGGTTCTCCTTCGCTCATATATTTCAGTTACATGTTTCTTTCCAATGTTTTCTTGTGCTAAAATAGATTACCGTTTACTGGGCCTAACCTCTTAAATGTGTTGCATGTCCAAGGACTGTTCACACTTTCTCACACATTTGTATTAAATAAATCCTCTGCATGCCATACAGATGACAGTTATATGAATAATATGGAAATAATAATAGTAAATCGTGTATTACATGAATCATAAATGGCTTTAACCTTCTGGGTTGTCGAGTTGTGCATAATATCTTCTGCATAATATATAACATCTGGACAAAGAAGCATGCTGATCTGTGTGTATGCTTTAGAACCCTTAGATCTCTATCTGTTCAATTGCTAAAGGTGCCACAGTCCATGGAATGAACTTATAGCACTGTACTCTTTGCTGTAAATAATTAAATTGCTGAAAGCCATTCTGTGTCTGGGCTCTATTGTCAGGCTGGCATAGTATCTTTTTTTATTCTGTTGTCTGGCAGGGGGTGTATAATAACATACTTATGCCATTTGCATTTGCTTTGTCGCTGCCGGATGCACAGTAACTCGCCATGAAGGGCAAGAAGTATGTCAGAAGCAAATGCATGCATACTAATGAACCATCGTCATATTCCCCAATGGCCAGCTCGACCAAACTCTGCCGCGGGGCCTCAGAACTTTTCACTGTTCACACTGAGGAGAGCTGGGTGAAAGCCAAACCTGGTTGGTAATTAAGACACAAGGTACTGTACCACTCTCCTTAACTGCGGTATGGAATATACAGTAGGCATTACAACCCATAGATTCCTGAGAAATTATGCCACTTTTTTTTTTCAGAAACAGTTTACAACACTTACTACTTAAAGTGAGTTTCTATATACAATAAAAAATGTGTGGATATTGTACATTAAGTGTATAACACGCATGTGCAAAAAAGTGAACAGATGCGAATATAATACACGTGCGGTGCGCTCGCACACAAATATACAAAGGTTGACAAAATAACAAACACCACATGAAAAAGGATTTTGAAACTTTGATGTAACTAAATCACAATTGCAAAAGCAGCTACAAAGGTAAGCAATACTAGGATGAATGCCAATTAGCGGTATGCGCCAGCTGTAAAAGAGTTCAGCCAATCAGCACTTTGATATGCAAGTTTCCAAGGCAACATGAGGCAGCTAATAGTTACAAAGAGGTGAAATAGTGAGTGCCCTGAATTGCAGGTGCACTGGTTACAAAAATTGATACATTATTTAATGTTGCAAGGGGAACAGTGTTAAAAATTCTAATAACATACGCCAAACAATAATAAGCTGCATTGGCAAAGGGGAACACTGGTTGCAAGTTGAAGCTCACCGACAGGTACAGATGGAAAAAGCGAAAGGAAGCCTTAAACCCACAAAGTCTGCTGCCAACTTTTCAAGATGGTGGCGGTTCTGTAATGCTATGGGCCGCTATCATATGGAAGTCATTGAGCCTGATTGCTCTGCATTGTCATATAATGGCCAAGGAATATGAAGCCATATTACAAAACCAGGTGCATCTTAAACAAATTTTAGAGTAGTTTCCTGGACACCAGGATGTCAAACACCTTCCATGGCCTCCACAATCACCAGATATAAACATCATTAAACCTTAATGAGAAGTTCTGGAGGGTGAAGTAGATTTCCACCTCCTTCATCCTTCAAAATAATTGGAAAGAATTGGTTTTCCTTCTTTATTAAAGAGTAATTGCACTCACTGTTTCAGCCTGGCTCCGCCTACTACACAATTTTGAAGAATGCATCCTGGGGTGGGTGGAGTCGGTGTGTCCATCTCATTTGTATAAAGTATTCTATATGCAAATGAATTTGTACAGTGGAGCTGTGCCAGGCTCATGAAACTTGGATCAAACTGTCAAACTAGGTGTTGCAGATCAAATATGAATCAATATTCAGCAATTACCTGGCCTATTTCTCGCCCCAAATGTTTTCAGAAGCATATTTAGTGGACTGTTTATGTGGAATATCCAAAACTTTATGTACAGGCTGCCATGTTTCCCAGGTTTGAAAAATATAAACCAATCTAGCCTATCAGGTGCCGGCAGTGTTCTATTAAAAAGTAAACTGACAAATCTGTGGGTGGAAACAATTTACCCACTCAATGTCTTCATAAACAAGAGAGGAAAGGTTTTTGATGCATGGAAAAAGTGGCTATCAAGGGTATCAATTTCTATACTACGTGAATGCATAATTTCACTTTCTCAGCTTGCGATTGGACAAGCTATACCTTATGAAAAAAAGTAGCACTATTAGTAAATGGGTATTGGCAGGCTTTAAAAAAACAAGGCAGCTCCATAGTGATGGACCAGAATAAAACAGGAAAATTATCACAGTGAACATTAGTAGATACTACAGTAGATAGCCAACCATCGATATTAATAGCTAACTAAGAAATGCTATACCTCTGGATTACACCCTCCATAGAACTATGAACCCTAACTCTAACAGCAGTGTAAAATAATCCTGAATTCATGAATATTACATTTCTAAAGTGGTTTTTACCACAGGACTGAAATCGCATTACTATTACAATGACCATGGGGGTTTCACCTCGGTCACCAGCAATGGACCACAGCTACATCAACATCTGCACAAAACTTCAACAGCTTACATTTCCCATTTCCCCCCACTGAAAATACACCCTCTGTATTCTTGCTCACTATGCGTATTGCTCTGGAATATGGCTTGTTTAATTTCTATGGTCACATGATTTTTATTTCAATAGTTTTGTACACAGACAGATTTCACTGATACAGATTTCTATATCGTGTGCTTGTGTGTGAGTGTTTATTTTACAGAACAGTGCTATATGTATGTAACTTGGCTTTTTTACCATTGAAAACCTTTTTGTTGAGATATGTATGCATCTTGACCGAGAACTCTGGAGGTTGACGGCCTTGTCGACGGCCTATAGTCAGGCATAAGTAAGTAACGTATGCACCTGAGAATATATACTGTATATATCCATATTACAAATGTTTGGCAGCTAGTAAAGCCTTCCATCTGGAGAACAGTTGATTTATGTTCTGGAACGTATAAGCACGTTTTATATTATGATGATAGGTAATTGGTGTCCAGTGAGATATACCGTGGTGCAGTACAGGTATATGCATTGGGACTGTCCTCCAGTAGAGGACCAATGGTGTCCCCTGATGCATTACAGCCATGTCCATTAACCCAATGAGACAGCAGCTCGGACGTGACCGTTTCTTGCAGCCGCGGACAGCTACGAGATTAAAATGGAAGTTCAGAGCTGCTCCTCTAATGGTTTGCACTTCTGGTGTAGTGCTGAGGAGAATATGCATGTCTCATTATAGCAGAATAATGAAGGCAAGAGAGTTCACAGCGTTAAAAAGTATTACTCACAGATTTTCCAGGAAAAAGGGTGCTTGTTTTCCACATGCTGTAGGTACGTGTGTGTGAATGTGACAAGAGCATTTTAATTGTAATTTCATGTCTGAGCTGGGTTTTGCGCTTTACTATAGGTTGTACATTTGTTGTAATTATGTAGTCAAAATATAAGTCCATACATCCTGGCGAGAACATAATTGAGGAAATGAAGGAAATGAAAAATAGCTTTTTACTTGGTCAGAGTACACTGATTGTGTGTGTGTGTGTGTGTGTGTGTGTGCATGTGTGTTCATGCACCCACATGGGTGTGCACATGTGTTTCCAGAATTGAAACAAAACTTCAGTCAGTGAGATATCGTATGAGTTGACTCTGGAATTCCCAGTGTGTGTATGCATGCGTGTTTGTACATGTGTTTGTACGCATGTACATGTATGTGGGTGTGGGTGTGTGTGTGCGTGTGAGCGCACACTTTGAGTGAAGAATCGATCCAAAACTACAGTCGGTGGGATGTGAGCCTGGCCAGTGTCTCAGATCACTTCATTTGATCATTTCCGTGGCAAATTACATATGGGGTAGAGATCCTCCTCGTATTGATCTGAAACATTCTCTGCTGCGTCTTGTAATTTTTCATGTGCGACCACCTAGCTCCGCTCAATAGGTCTGAGAAGCTGGAGCGTTACATTGCACAAGTTTACATTCCACAACATGGTCACAAACCACTGTGTTTCCTGGGACAGCTAAAAATAAATGTGTTTGCAAGGAGCACATGTACATGGGAATGCCCAGGTAGTGGCAAATTGTCCGTTCTTTGCTCAGAGAAGAATTGCCGTAGACCTTGTTACATGTGCCAGAAGGGCACGTTCTAAATTTAGATTTATGGCACGCTTCCAGTAAGGGACTCCCATTAAAGAATGTATTATTCAGGAGGCTGACACTGTTGCAAATAGTCATCAGAGCAGTCTGGGCTGCAGTAAAATGAAAGGGAATAAGTCAACATCATCTGTTATGAGTCAGTAGATTTAAACATAGAGCTGTTTATGCATGCAGTCGCATTGCACAGTATTGAAGCAATGCTGAGACTTAGCTCAGAGAATGTATCAGTGAAATCCGTGTTGACAGTAAGACTCATAAGTAAAAACATTTGGGTGGAACCATGACAGAGCAAGCTCACCTTAGACATGTTTGTTTTAAAAGATTGCACATACAGTACATTGTGGAGAAATGTGGAAATGGAGTCAAGCGGCGATCCTCCACGTGGCCAATATCAGCTTTACGGCACACAAGTGATTTTTTTGCACAGCTATTAATCAGGAAAGGGGAGGTGGGTGGGGCAGCATATTCAGATGAAACTGGGAGGATATTCAGCTCTGAGTTTGAGTGGTGGAGCTGCTCATTTAAAGCAATCAGGAATGCGAGCGGTGGTGCCCAAATGAGTGAACTTGATCCATGGGCGGACAGAATTAGCAGCGTGCAGAATGGTGCCGCTCATGGTTTTTGCTCTGCCCGTCGGACTCCTTGGCCGGTTAGCAGATGCGCAGTGCAGCCGCGATGAGCCATCTGAGCGTTCTCAGTCTCGGTGGCTGTAAGAGCCTCTGTGCTTTTCATCCCTGCTCAGGTTTTAATTACTTAATTGGGTCCCTAATCTGTGTGAAGTGTGAAACACTCTCTCTTCCCCCAAGTCCCAATCAGCTGCTGCCTGAATATATTCATCAATCTGCAGGAGCCCGGCAAAAAAAATAAAAAATACTAACTGCCCTTAATCACCACATCAGCAAATCCTGCAGCTTCACTGGAGGTGCTCATTACTGCATAACCTGAGAGCCTGTTACATTACAGAAATGTGTCACTGTGCAGTAGACAGGAAAAGGGCTGCTCTCTTTAAGGTTGCAGGTTTGATTCCCAGGTGGGCTGAAACACCCTTGAGTGTGAGTGCGTGCTTCTGAAATGCTTCGGTAACTTTCCAGCAATGCAAATGCAGAATATTTGTCATCTAAGCTCCCCTAATTCACTCCAGATAAAAAGCATCTGCCCAGCAATTAAAATGAAAAAGAATGAACAAATGAATTAATATATGAATTATTTCTGGTTGTCACTCAACTACTGTAATGACTATGCGTACACGTGCCTTCAATTAACTACAAATTGAAGATTTTAATTCGAAAATGTTTGAAGCTCAAAGTGATAGACATTGTGTCATTCAAAAGGAATAAATGGTTACGTAGCATAAGTAATAACCTCAAAAGGAAATGTGTTGGCACAATTATCATTTTGTTGTATACCAGTAATCACCTGAGCCTTTAATAGATTACAGTACAACACTTAAAATTCAAATTAAGTCATAACTGGGATTTACACACTTTCAGAGCTGTAAAGAAATGCTTTCACACAGCCGGTCTACAGGTTTTTTCAGTCAAAACTATGCCAGGTGGCCAGCAAGAGCTTAAGAAGCCTTGTTAAGATGTTAATGGCAGAATTTGCTATGAGGAAACAGAGGCTGCATTTATACTGTGAAACCATTTATGTTTTTACACAAATTTAAAATCCAGGTCGTGTCTGTCAAAAACAGTAACAGAAATAAAGGATAAAACACGAGTGGGAGGGATCGAAGAGAAATCCCCGCCCCTTCAGTCGGCTGCACAGTGCACGTCTGTGGCTTGCTGTTGTAACGCAGAGCAAGTGCCACTTACAGTATGTGAATCCTCTATGTACATAGATGAAGGCCCAACAAATGACCACAAAAACCCATCAGGCTGAAAATGAACCAGAGAAGCAGGGATATAAAGGGGAGGTGAGCAGCACTGTTGTCATTGCCAGGGTTTAATTTATGGGTTAACCTCTTCAGCGAGCACCTGCTTCTACCTTCGATTGCACTGTCAAGGCAAAAGGCGGGTCATCACCAATCCTGGGTCCCAACAAAGCAGGTTAAAAAATGGTTTTAGAAGCTCTGCTGCAGATTTACTGTCCATTATTTCAAAGTTTGCTTGTGGCAGAATAAGAGCATGCATCTGCCCAGTTACCAAAGCTAACGGCAGAAGCCTTGGCCATGAGTATGGCACCAACCATAAAAGACTGTCCTACCATTGAGGAAATATATGTGGAAAGCAGTAAGTGCTACGTTTGAAGCTATGGCTCAATGAGGATGACTGTCTTTCAGCAGTCAACGTGCAGTGAAACAAGGAAGAAAAATGTAGGTAGGTTTTTTTGGACCTGCCTTTTGTGTTTCATAAATCTACATTGTTTTCACTTGTTGCTTATATTTTTCTTTTCAGAATGAGGACTTTCATTTTCCGCAGCGTGGACAGTACAGTCACAACTGAACCTCTAAGCTCACACCTCCAATGCCGCAGCTCTCCTATTGTGCCTTGCCGGGGGTGCTTAAGATGAAGTGGCCTTCTGCCGGGGCATTAGTATTCCGCTCAGGAATCGTACCCGAATTAAATGGAATGTTGCTGTGCTATTATGGGTTCATTACTGTCTGAGCATCCCAGGGGAAAATCGCAGAACACTGTGTATTCACTACTGTTGGCTGACCACAGAATATGCTATATCTCATTGTTTATATTCCAGATGAGTTCTTCTGAGAATGAAATGAATTAGACTTCGGAAACTGATTAAGGAAAAATGGAAGCCGTTGACTATCGACAGACTAGCATAGACTATCAATACACACAGGTGCACTCGCACACATGCATATGTACATACATACAGTGGCCTCTTAATGCATTAACATCCTTAATACATCTTCCCAAAGGTAAGGAAGACGATGATGAAGAAATGTGCACTCATGTTATTCACAGAATATGCTTAATTCCAAAATGCCAGACACAATACTACACCAGTTCTTTTCCAAAAATGCACAATCCTATGATCAAGTTTTTTAAAATTATAGTATTGTATTCATGTGTGCCTGTATAAATATGCCACAAGTGTTCTGCCTTGCATTTTATGATCGTCTTTGTTGTCCTGCTGACCTGTGTCAACTCACCCAGCACTGGTCATGGGTTCTGGCCTAGCCATAAGAAAGCTGTGGGCAGAGTCAAACACATCACCTCAGTTTCTGTTGATGAAAACCCTGAGGAAATCCACATGAAAGAGACAAAAGAGGACACTGCCATCACCAATCAGGGCAAACACCCAGCTCTAGACATGAGTAATATGGAATGTTGCTTTATGGGGAGTAAACCTCATCTCCGTGGTGCAGTAGTTTCCAAGCAGTCATCTAAATCCAGGCGGACTTCAGCTTTCAACATGATGCTTTGCGCCATATATGGCTCTGCAGTGGAATTGTTGTCCTTTTTTTTTTGCTGTTGAGGGGTCAGCCAGGGCATTGAAGTTTGCAAAGAACAGTTCACCGTCGTTCTTCCCCTTAGGGAAAACATCCCACAGACAAGCTGGGGTAACCTGTGCCATCCTGTGATAAACAAAACACCCACTCTTTTTTTCTGTGTTTTATGCTTATTTGAATAATAAAATTTCTATAGATCATTCTCATACATCAAGATTTGGCCACCAGATTGTCCCCACCATGTAACCTGCCAGGATTTGATCTTGTGTTTCAATGGTTATTCTCCAGGGCTCGCCTTAAGCACTCCCAACAGCACAGTCAAGAGACTAAACTGTACAATTGAGTTTCTGAGACATTTATTTAAAAAAAACATTTAGCTGATTCAATATGGAGAGAGTCAGGAAGGACCGGAGAAAGTGAACATGGATGGAAAATGCGACAAAATCATGTCTTTAAGTCAGTGGTCCTCACTCCTGGTCACGGAGAGCTGCAGAGTTTGCTGGTTTTCATTGTTATGCTCAAAGCAAAGGCAAATGGCAGCGTTGTCCTGCAAATGCACTGCCCAGATGTGCATACTCAATGTGCATTCTTATATCCCTGTGGCGGTAATAAACCCGAGTCCTTAAGGAGGCTATCCAGCACAGTTGTGAAAAGACTGAGCGGACGAAAGCACAAATTGAAGAGAGCTTCATCCCATTGTTGCTTAGCGCCCCAAGCTGCGATGCTTGACACTGCTGCTCATGATTGCATTGAATTAGGAATTTCAGGGGACACATTTTAGAATGCAATGGCGTGTGAAATACGTTGCTCAAAGTGTCTACGTTCGCATACTTAAGTAAGGTATGTTTCGGGCCTTACTCAGAGCTTGCATAACACAGCATTTGATCAGTTACAGCAGTTGATCACTATCACAACCTTGGTTCCTGACCTATAAGATACGCTGTTTTAGTTCTTACCTGTTTTCCTGTGCATTCCCTGTGTTTCGTGTCTCGTGCCTGCTAACTGTGGTTGTAATTGGATAATTGATTATTCACTCTGCATGTCTGCTCATTTTCAGTGATTTTCTGCATGTGTCCCATTGTATTTAAGTTCCTGCTTTTCTTCAGTGAAGTGCATGGTCTCTGTGTGTTCTTGCATGTTCTCCTCTGCTGGTCAGCCGAGTCTAGTTTTTGTGCTCCTTGTATTTCCTTGTTTATTGTTTTTGTTTTATTGGTTTAAATTTTTTGTAAAATTTTTACATTATTTTACTTAGCTCTACCTCTCTGTTGTGACCTCTGTACCTGGATCCTAATCCTTTCTGTGAGCCTGTGGCAATTACAATCACTGTAACTTGGGTCACCTGGTTTCTTGGGTCTGAATCGGTCACTGATCTTAAGGAAAAAACAAAAACCAGCAGCCTCTGTAGCTGTTCAGGACCTGGATTGAGTACCAATTCAGGAAAAAGAAAAACGCATCTCCATATTAAGCAGCGGTGTCCAATCCTATCTGAACAGGGTGTAAAACAGGTTTTTGTTTTAGCCTAGTACTAAGACACCTGATTCTACTTATAAGTCCTGATTGCAGACCATGATTAGTTAATTAGTTGAATCATGATTTTTTTTTTATGCAAGTTGAATGTTATATAACTGCTCTCATTTTTAATGAGGGCATTTACCAATGCTTCAAACAAAACTAAATGTTGCATACCCTTATACAACATTTTAAAACTGCAGTATGTCCACGGTTGTAACTGAATTTAACACGAGTGTCGCTTGCACACATCGCTGTCAATAATCATTTGAACTTAATTAGTGACAATTACTTTATCAACCTAGATTATTGAGGTGGTACAGATGTGATAATTGTTTGAGAAGGGGCTTCGCAAAGAGGTTATCATGACCTCTAGCTGGCGGAGGACTGAAGTACAATGTGAGAAAACAAGAGGAGACAATAATTTTAAATAACTGCTCTGGGTGGCTTTTAATTTAATGTCAGGTCTTTCACACAAAGGGGACTTTGTCCGGAGGTTATTTTCTTTTGAATGCCTCTTTATTAGAATGATCACAGGTCAGCAATACAGAATAGCTGTGCTTTTTCCAATTCTGGTGCAGTCTGCTATGCTATTTCTATGCACTTCCATGCTGTACATATGTTTTGTTCAGCCAATGAGCTTGTGGAATTTGTTATGGCAGTCAAAGAAGGTTCAACAGCTTTTCAAAATGCACTTTTTTTCCTTTTGTCCTCTCTAAAACATTCCTCCAGCAATCTGATATACCCTGGTGTTTAATTCATTGTTTTCAAAAGGATAATGATCAACTCTCTAGCACCAGAAAACCATTCTTTTTCTTTTTTTTCTTCCCTCTTCCCTCCATCTCCTATTATAACTATGCACTTAATAATTCATGGCAGCAAAGTGGAGGCATGGAATAATTGAAGCATGCTTATGCTCATGATGTGTGCGAAAAGAAGCATTGGGTTTAACCTGTCAACAACATTATGCACAAACTGAAGAGGCCATGTATGTCACTGCGACTCTTCACTTATTATTTCACTGAATCTTGATATTTTGTGGCATGATTCAGACTCTTATAACATCACTGTAAATAATTTACAAATTTATAGTTGATATTTGGTCAAATTTTGATTGATTGTAAATGAGAAGCCCGGGGTTGCCATGCTGATAGAATTTCAAAATAATGCACTGTTGCTATGCTACACGTACACACATCACCAGCATTTCATATTGTGCGGAATTCTTATCATATTTCAAGCCTGATATTCTTCTTAATAACATTTCATTGCTAATTTAAGCAATAATTTATTAACATATGTTTAAATATGTTGTACATTAATGATGTATTTGTTATTATTCATTAAGCGTATTCTAATGTTGCATGCTTCATGTAAAATCCTATTCAAGGGGGTTCCACACTAGGGAACAAACTGAAAAATCATTAGATTTATGGTCTGATGTCATCTCCCATGAATAAAAATTCCTGGGAGTTAAAGGTATAGGTACTCTTGGGATATTGAGTAAAATTGAAGACATCTTTGCCATCAAATATATGGACACTGAATCAATTAGCCACACTCTAGCAGCCACTCTTAAGCAACCTCATACCGATAGAGCCAAAGTTTAAAGGTACTAGAGTCATTATACAATTTAATGTAAAATGGTATATCATTATATGCTTAAATGCTTTCTCTGCATTCGATTGAGAAAACCTAAAAATATAGGAGTAAGTAATTGAAGCAAAAATTTTAGGTTTATCCAATGAGACAATTTTTTTCAGTGTGTCTGACATTTTATGCAATTTGATGTTCGTTAACACTTTCCTGTGTTTATCGTTTCAAACAGTTGTTTGTACTCTTCTTGCTAGCGTGCGGTGTTTTTTCTGTGACACAGGGGAGACATTCATCATAGCATTACAGCGAGATGCGGAGAATCACAGCTCACCACTAAGCTCCCAGGATCCATCACCGCGCACCAGACAAATTAGGAATGTATCGGAATGTTCATCTGCAAGGTAGGCCAGTACCCTCTATTGTAAATACCGATAAAGCACTTCCCCGTCTATGGTGTTTATCTGTGCCAGCGCTTTGGTAATATCCTTCAAAAGAAAGTATGATTATTAAAATGCTGAAAGACCTTTTTTAATCTGGAATTGCAGACCTAATGGATGTTTGGAATGAGTAATGAGGGTTATGGAAAGGAGGTTATGGAGACAAAAACATGTATTTTATGCTGTAAAGAAATAACATTTTTTTTGTGATGTTGTCATTGTTATTCCACGTGCTTAAACGTGCAGGGGTAGCAGCTACATTGTGCGCAAAGCAACATCTTTGGTATTTCTTTGACGTCTGTGGAAAAAATTCTGGGCCAATCATTTATCATGTCCTCCCTCTCCAGTGCCCATCATAACTGCAATCTCTGTGACATGACTGATGTGAATCAGGTTAATTATTTTTATGTCCAATGATTTCTTGGCAAAAATGTATTTCATTGATGTGATACACTTGCGTAAGTAATGTTAAACCAGTTCATAGCTGGAGACTCTAGAAGTAATCAAATGATTCCTGGTGTATCAGAATGTAACCTCCGGAATGAGAGAGTGTAATTTTTGATGGCTGAGAAGGCAAGGTAAGGTATGGGATCATAAGCAGACAATTACTATAAGTGTGCTGTCACACAGGTAATTTTCAGCGTCATTCAAATTCTGCTGCTTAGAACCCAGAGGTACAGACACCTGCCTTTATTTCTGTCAAGATCTCATTTTCTTCCAAATTATGAATCACAATGCACTCAGCTCAAAGAAGATCGGCCCTGGTGAAGAAGGGAACAAAAGATAGTTATTAAAGGAAGGAATGTGATGGGTTGTAACCCTGAGTTACAGGTTAGTGTTTGGAAATGGGTGAATGCTAATTGCATCCTGTCTTCCTGGCTAACTTTAATTGGCCCCGTGTCTTGACAGCATTCTGGGGAGCTTATCACGTAACAAAGACAGGATTAGGGAGATGATTCCACCTCACAGATAAAAAGAATACCTGAGAATAAAGATTCACCTTCTCTGTTCAAAATCATGCAGAAAACATACAAGAAACACACCCTTAATCACGATTATACACCATACATTCAGTGAGACCAGCTCCCCGGGAAGCGCAGTGTCACTATTCAGTCAATAATGTTTCTGTGCGTGCTTGATATATGATCCAAAACAAACTCAGGCATGTATGGGGTTTGCATGTACTTCCTAAAGAAAATTCTAAGAAAATGCAAGCTAAGAGATTCAAACAATCAATATTGCTTTGTACAAGCCATTCTCACATTGTAAAACAAGGTGCTTCACTCAGGAACAATTCTCTGCTGGGTTTGATGTGATGGCTGCTACAAGAGTATGATTCTGCTTTTCATCCCAGGTGGGATGGCAAATTAACTTGTTTTTATGTAGTTTCAAGAGCAAGCCTGGTACTGTTGCAGATAAACACCATCTCACTATACAGCTGAGCAATCCAAGCCTCTTCCTCAAGGCTTCTGAGTGAAGTGTCACCTGCATGGGTAAATGCGCACAGCGATTTCCTGAGCAAAAACCTAGACAGAGAACAGCATGTTCTATAGAAGAACATCAAAAGGCTTCGCTAAGTTGGTGTTAACGCAGCGTGCTTCTTCTTGAGACCCGAACATGAACATTTTTATGTGTGTGATATGCTGTCTGTAGAGAGAGAGGTCCTTTCATGTGGGCAAACTCCCACAGGCGGATGGAAGGCACACTGGGAGCTGAGGATGCCGTTTCTGGGTCATGTGCGGGCCTGGGACCTTGATGCCGAGATGAACATTACACAACTGACTGGTTTCATCCCACACCTTTGCTACACTCTAGGCCCATCGGGGAGTATTGTAGCTGAAGAAAGCTAGAAAGAAAATGGATGATATTTGAGTGCATTAGGATTTTCACAGGGAACAACAGACAGAAATAGTCCTATTACTACTAATAAAAAATAGTAATGTAAATTGTATAATGTATAATGTATAATGGATACTAGTAGTATTGTTATTATATTGTGATGCAGAGGTGGGGGTGGCCAATGACCACGTGGTGAGCAGACAAGAGTTGCTCAAAAGGATGTTTGGCTTCCTGCATTTTATTTAGAACTGAAAACAAAAATACTTGGTATAACAAAAAACGGCACCATCAACCAAAAAGTTCTCTCCTCTGGGCCTGAGAGCAAGGCCTTTCATCAGTCCCAGTAATTAAGCAATGGGCAACAACTGTGATTGCAATGAGTTACAGCTGCCACCCTGCCTGTGAGTGGGGCCAGTGCTGTCCATGGTCCTGCAGCTCTTCCAGGTGGCTGGACTGCCAGTGAGTGGGACCAGTGTTGTGCATGGTCCTGCAGCTCTACCAGGTGGCTGGACTGCCTGTGGTGCTTGTGGAACGGTGCACGATAGCCCTTCCTGGCACCACACTATATATTTAACTACAGTAACCTGATAACCAAAAGATGATTAATATCTGTATACGCATTAGCTTTCCAGATATTCTTGCGTGTTTGTCAAGGTAAATTGATTTATGATTTTTGTTATGATGCTGCAGTATGTACTTGTACATAATCAGGTAAACTTGCTAATTTACTTAAAGTTTGTTAGCTAAATTTAATGTTAGTTAATCTGAACACCAGAAGCCAGTTAGCCAGCTAGGATGTGTTGTTTTCTACCTATTTGAATGGCAAATAGCTGTGCATTAACAAAGATAAAGTTAGCTTCACAATAAAGTAGCAAGTTAGCAACGACTTTCAGAATGTGAACAAAAGATATGTTGCCGAGCTAAAGAATATATTTATGTTAATACAAATTAACATGATCTGAAATAAAGTTGTCATATTTAATATTTGGTTGCAAACCCTTTGCATTTAATGACTGCCTGAAATTTGTGACCCATAGACATCATCAGATGCTGGGTAAATTTTCCTGGTTATACGCAGCCAGGCCTGTACTGCATCTTCACTTCCTGTTTGTTTCAGACTTGTCTTCAGTAAGTGAAATGATGGGTGGATGATTCACTTGGCCACCCAAGAACATTCTATTTTTTGGCCCTGAAAAACTCGGTTGCGTTGGCAGTATGTTTGGGCTCATTGTCCTGCTGTATGGTGATGCACCATCCAATTAGTTTTGAGGGGTTGGATCTGAGCAGATGTCTCTGTACTTCCTGCTGTTGCCGTCAGCAGTGACATCATCAATAAAGACAAATGAGCCAGTTCCAGTGGCAGCCATGTATGCCCAAGCCATAATACTACCACGTTTCGCAGACGAGGTGTTATGCTCTGGATCAACAGCAGTTCCTTTCTCCACACTTTCCTCTTTCCATCACTGTGGTGCAGGTTAATACTCACCTCATCTGTACAAAAGACTTTATTCCAGAACTCTACAGTTTTTAATGTATTTTTTTGTGTTCAGCACTTCGTCGCCTGTTGGATGGGATCCCACTACAGAAAACGTCTCCCCAGGGGGCTCCCCATCCTCTTCCTCCCATCCCCAACAGCTGTAGAAAATGACAGAATGACCAAATTCTGAACCCATGCAACCACCAGATGAACATTCCGCCACACAATTGCCAGTGCTTACTCTACTTTGGAGAACACAATGAACTGGTGAGTTGAAGTGAGCTTTAGTTTCGCACAGTTTAACTGAGTCCTGTATGTATTGAGGCTGGCTCACCTGAGCTTGAGCCTGTGGCACTGAACGCACTGCAGAATCTGTTTAGAAATGGCCGAAAGAGAGATAATGACAGGTGTGGGACTTTAAAAACTCAGCACAGTGATAGCTGTGTCCCCTACCCTTTCTGTGATTGTCTACATCTCATTTCTGTTGATTTTTATTGGGCCTTTGCCATAATTAGAGTATTATTCTCATAGAACATATTAGGTCCCATAAACAGAGCCAGATTATTATGCAATGGGGAGACCATGCAAATTAAATCGAAATCTATCATTTGTGTTGTCCATTGCATTAAATGGGTCTCTGGTTCACGTTTTTGGTAGTAAATACTAATTTAGCATCCCACAGCACCTGAAGTCCCAAGAACAAAATGTTACTACACACTAAATTGGCATGCCACTAAATGACAAGGTCTACATTTCAGCAATTTACAGATCACTCATCCAGATACATACTGTCTTTACTAGAGAGATTGTTTGTTGGCTGGCTTGCTGACTTGTTGTGCATATAGTGCCACAGTAGACACAATATTTCTGTTTTTTTTTCAGTTTTTCCTCCCACAAGTCAACCAGCAAATTATTTGTCCAAAACCCTGCCATCATACGTTTTAGCATGAAGCCGCTAGCTGTCTACTTTTCTTATTGTAACCTAATAACTAGATCTATCTATATCTACAGTATATCTGGCCTTCAAAAAACAAAAGCGTACTCAAATGACATTTTTGAGCTGGCACGGAAACAGTAATGCTGGCAATGCTTGTGTACTGTCACATTTAGTTGGAATTGGTTGGAAATCAAAGTACTTTTCGAAAGATTTCAGACAACTAAACTGTCAAACTGACTAAAATGTAGCTAAAAAGGAAAGGAACAGAAACAGACAGTGCACATTTGTTGGTTTTACTGGGATAAAGCTTGGGCAGTATGCAAGCACATTTAAATGAGCCCTGCACAATTCTGAAACACTGATGTGCTCCATTGGACAGGACTGAAAATCTTCTGAAACCTGATGGTTGTGAAGGTCGACTGTTTTGTCACTCAAACACAGCTCTGCTCTGCTCCCTCCCCGTGCAGCACAACCTCCATTTATAAAGCCAGCACCACCTGCCCCCACACCACCTGTAATCACGAGTCTGTCATGAAACAGGAGTCTGTTTCTACACTGCTTTATTTTATAAGCGCCCTAGTTTCATATACATGTTTCTCCTTGATTGGGCACTATAAAGATGATTTCATGTCGAATATCTGTTTCTTTGTGACATCCTTTCCATGCTTTTTTCTGTCATTCAGTTCATCACAAAACCACATCTCGCTTCATCCTTGAACACATAATGGTTGAAAATTAGTATTTTGAAGTACTGTACAGTACACCATTAAGAATGTCTAAACATTTCATGCAATCAAAAGATTCTTGAAGATGCGGTATCAGTGGCTTCTGCAGATACAGGTGTTCTTTGGATTTTGCTGAGTTCAATTTTAAAAGCTTTAAAAGGGTTCAAAATGCCGTTGTGAAATCCTCTCAACAATTTATTAAACAACATGCTGCTTGACAGCTGTGCCTAAAATAAATAAATAAATAAATAAATAAAAGAAAATAAAATGACAAATAAATCATTTCTGGACTGTTTGATTTGCCTTAAAATTCTTTGTATTAAACCACAGGTGGTTTACATGATTGCTTTACTGTCATACTAAATTGGTACATGCAAACTGAAATCTTGCTTCTCTGCCTTAATTGTGTATGTGGCAGTAGGCTATTCCAAGTCATGGTAGAAATGAAGGCAGGCAACAGAAGGTGACAGAATCACTGGTAGTCTAATGTCAGTGGATCTGTTGACGCCTCAACGGAGAATTAATTACATTAGTAGTGTTACATTATTAGTAGAGTAGGAAGAAAATATACGTAGTTCTTAAATCAAATAATCATAAAAACCCTGAACCGCATGACCTAGTAATAATGGGAAAAATTGTGCAAAGTAATTAAATGTAGGTACATTTCATAAAAGACACTTCAATTATTAATACATGTATTACATATAATTTAACCCTTTCACACATTACATATTTGGAAAATGTTCTCGAACACCAAAACCATTTGTGTACTGCTGGTATTTATAGGTGTTAGAAAATATAATGTTATCAGCATTATTCCACAGTTAAATGATATATCTGACACTATAAATAATTTGTATATTTTATTTGTGAGCTTGGCAGTGTTGCCTGAAGTGATTACTCATAAGCAGAGGTGCGTATCCTGACCCGAACCTGATGGGGCCCAAAGGTATGCTGTGATTGGGCCAGGTATTGGGCCTATTCTTAGCTCTGTGTCATCGGGTCAGATCGGTTACGGGCCCGCTGCCAACCCAGAAGTTTAAAAATAGCAGCATAGGAACTCTTCTGCCAGCTGCTAACAACGAGTGACAACAATGGCGCAAACCTCCCAATTTTTGTAGTGTACCATTATGCTCAGCTAGTAAATAAAAACAGCTGTGTTCGACAGCACAGGAATGATAAACTTATTACAATAACATTTAACGAAAGGGAAAATGGCACTAAAGCTAACTGGCTTGCCTGTTTTGATCATTACAAATAATAATAAATAAACTAGAAAATTCCTGCAGAAATTGTGAAGTGTGGTTGCCGCCAATACAAAGTCGACTTTGTGCTGAACAGAGTGAACAGTGTCTGTAGTATGAGCAGAGACAGAGTACTGTGTATGTGCTATAACATCACAGCAAGGAGTTGATTTGCGACATATATACAGAGCCAAATTAACTTCATCAAAACTTGATATCTCAGTGTTTTATTCAGGGCATGCAGTTGCTAGGGTGTTGCAAGGTGGTTGCTATGGAGTTCTAGGAGGTTGTTAGGGTGTTGCTAGGTGGTGGCAATGGAGTTCAAGGTGGTTGCTAGGGTGTTGCTAGGTGGTTGCTATGGAGTTCTAGGTGGTTGCTAGGGTGTTGCAATGGAGTTCTAGGTGGATGCTAAGGTGTTGCTAAGTGGTTGCTAGGGTGTTGCTAGGTGGTTGCTATGGAGTTCTAGGCAGTTGCTAGTGTGTTCTAGGTGGTTGCTATGGAGTTCTAGGCAGATGCTAAGGTGTTCTAGCTGGTTGCTAAGGTGTTGCTAGGTGGTTGCTCTGGAGTTCTAGGCAGTTGCTAGGGAGTTGCTAGGTGGATGCTATGGTGTTCTAGGCAGTTGCTAGGGTGTTGCTAGGTGGATGCTATGGAGTTCTAGGTGGTTGCTATGGAGTTCTAGGCGGTTGCTAGGGTTAGGGTTAGGGTTTCAGCTAGGGTTAGGATTAGGGTTACAACTTGGGTTAGGCTTTGGGTTACAGCTAGGGTAAAGGTTAGGGTTACAACTAGTGTTAGGGTTAGGGTCACAGCTAGGGTTAGGGTTACAGGTAGGGTAAGGGATAGTGTTAGGGTTCCAGCTAGGGTTAGGGTTAGGGTTAGAGCTAGGGTTAGGTTTAGGCTTAGGGTTTCAATTAGGGTTAGGGTTAGGGTTACAGCTAGGGTTAGGTTTAGGGCTACAGCTAGGGTTATGGTTAGAGTTCCAGCTAAGGCTAGGGTTAGGGTTACTGTTAGGGTTAGAGTTAATGCTAGGGTGAGTGTTAGTGTTAGGGTTACAGCTGGAGTTAGGGTTACAGCTAGGGTAACACCTAGGGTTAGGATTAGCGTTACATCTAGGGTTAGGTTTAGGGTTACTGCTAGGGTTAGGATTAGGATTTCAACTATGGTTAGGGTTACGGTTACAGCTAGGTTTAGGGTTAGGTTTACGGTTAGGGTTAGGGTTTATGATAGGGTTAGGGTTTGGGTTACAGCTAGAGTTAGGGTTACAGCTAGGGTTAGGGCCAGTTTTACGGTAACAGCTAGGGTTAGGGTTACAGCCAGGGTGAGGATTAGGGTTAGGGTAACAGCTTGGGTTAGAGTTAGGGTTAGGGTTACAGCTAGGGTTACGGTTAGGGTTGCAGTTAAGGTCAGGGTTAGGGTTAAGGTTACAGCTTGGGTTAGAGTTAGGGTTAGGGTTTCAACTAGGATTAGGATTAGGGTTAGGGTTCCAGCTAGGGTTTGGGTTAGGGTTAGGGTTACAGCTAGGGTTATGGTTAGGGTTACAGTTAGGGTTAGGGTTACAGCAAGGGGTTGGGTTAGGGTTACAGCTAGGGTTATGCTTATGGTTAATGCTAGGGTTAGCGTTAGGGTTGGGGCTACAGTTAGGTTTAGGGTTACAGCTTGGGAGAGGGTTAGGGTTACAGTTAGGGTTAGGGTTAGGGTTACAGTTAGGGTTAGGGTTATACCTAGGGTTAGGGTTAGGGTTACAGTTAGGGTTAGGGTTAGGGTTACATCTAGGGTTAGGGATAGAGTTAGGGTTACAGTTAGGGTAAGGGTTAGGGTTACTGTTAGGCTTAGGGTTACAGCTAAAGGCAACCACACTAATAACAATAAATAATAAATTAATCCTCTATTTTATAAGCATGCTTCATTCACAGATACTATATACTGAAAGAAACTGGACATTGCTCCCGTGCTGTTTGTTGCGGAGATGTAAGCAAATTTAATATCACATTTAATGGAAGGAAAATGTTTTAAATGAGCGTGAAGACTGAAAACCATTTTAATTTGCTAGCTGAGCATAATGGTACACTACAAAGCTAGAAGCTTTCCTTTGCGCCATTGATGTCAATCGTCAACAGCTGGCGGAAGTGTTACCCCCCCCCCCCACCCCCACCCCCTTATGCGGTCAGAAGCAGCTTTCCTGTAGGACACACTGTGTTATTTTCTATTGTGCTTTATGGTGTTATTGGCTTGCTCCATCAGCAATCGCCTCTATCAGCTTCGGGCTTAAAATTTGTCGGGTTGGTTCAGATCGGGCCGGAAACACATTGGGCTTAGGCAGGCCTGGGTCTTATTTCATACCCATTGCAGACCTCTGCTCACAAGTGATTACTGATCCAGGGTCAGGATGAATAATTATTTGTCACCATATACTGGATTGCAATTTCTGACTTTGTGTGTGTGTGTGTGTGTCTGTGTTTGTGTGTGTGTGACTGAGAGTGTGGGTCTGACTACTATTCCTTTATAAACATATGGTGAAGAACAAAAGTAACATGTTGATTGAGGAAATAAAAAGAAAAATATCATCAGAAGGAATTACATTAGTAACAGTGTGTGATGTATTCAAGACAGAAGGACAAAGGATACACAAAAGCTATTAAGGAGCACTGAATTATTGATTTGTTGAATTTTTAACAATGAAATGATTCAGTATATATTAGGGACAACATTATTTAATGGAACGTGTCAAGAACACAGTGTTCAAATTCATAAGCCTGGCTTCTGTTTAGCTTTTTAAAAATGTAAGCTCCTCGGAGTACATCTTGGAAAATACAAGTGTTTTGAGAATTTCAAAATTCAATACTGAAAATTGCAATACTACTTTGTATTTAAACAGTGACAGAAAATGTTTCAAATATTTTGAGTACATGCTGTTCAAATACATGTCACACAATGTAAGAATTTCATCAGAAGTGCTTGCATTTTTAAAACACATCCCTGAAAAAAATAATTTGGTCATATCCCAAGTGTGTATCATCAGAAGATGAATGGCTATTGTTTGTAAATTGGATGTACGTACCTGTTTATGTTGATTAGCTTAAGAAAACATCCTAGCAATCCCAAAAATGGCATGTGATTTCAGGGTCAAATTTAAATATCAGCCATGCATCGATCATGCAAAAATATCTGCCTAAACATTCTAACATTCAAATATTGCTGTTGCATTGTGATATTTTAATTTCATTGTTTAAATTTTTTCATCCGTATTTTATTCATGCTAAAAATTGAGGATGCAATATATATATATATATATATATATATATATATATTTTTTTTTTTTTTTTTTTTTTTTTTTAATAATCAATGACCCAATGACAGCCTTTGAAATGTTTAGCCATCTGCAGGATGAGCATCAAGAATACAGTGAGATTTTCCATCTTTACATTTTTGGTGTTTACTTCCAGTTATTTGACTGGCTTGCTTGAAAACTTGCACCAGTTTAGTTTTGAGTCTAAGTGAAAGGTTCCCACACCAGAATTCCAAAAGAGCTGTATAAAATTGCCAGTGTATGAAAATCAATATAAAAATTGTTTCGTTTTCTGAGATCAAGTTGCTGACTGTTTTTTTTATAGATGGAATCAGTAGTCTCAGAAAACTCAAGCTTTTTTCAATAATTGTCCCCGCTTTCAAACAAAGTGCATTTATTAAGTTTACTCAATGTTGATAACTACAAAAACCTGTCAAACCACAAGGCATGGGAACCTCTCCCTTTCTCCCACCCTGTCTCAGTTCAGTTTATACGTATGTTTGACGTGACTGTATACTTTGCAGTATTGCCAAAACATTGGTGCATTTTAGTTAACAAGACAGAAAAATGAAATAAATAAAGACACAGTAGCAACAATTCATTGGCGCTTGCTACAGTGATAAGTATATCTGAAAGCAGGAAAACAATTACGGCTCTTGAGTTGCTACTGTGATACCAAAACATGAAGTTCCAAGAGTACTCTAAATGAAGCATACCTACTCGTCATATGCACTAACCCCCCAGCCAATGATTCTTTTACACCTTACAGGTCCCAGAGTACTACATGAATGAATGAATGAATGAATGAATGAATGAATGAATGAATGAATTAATTAATTAATTTTATTATTGTGTCATGCATCACACCAATGACCAGCCCACATGGGCTTATATGACACCAACATTTTGCATATAACAGATCCAGAGTAAATCCTAAACCTATTAAAATGCTACAAACACATATCTGATACATATGCCCTGTACAAAACAGTATAGACCCCATAGCCAAACCTTCTTATCTTCTTTTCCAAGTTTTTGCAACATATACATAATCATTACATAAATAATAACACCTCATTAGAGACTAAACAAACAATCCATCTTGCCTTATTTTCCAGGCTACACGTGGAATTGGCACCGATCGGGTGAAACACCTGTCAGTGGCTACTGTGTGTTTCCGTTAGCATGAATTTATCTGACATTCAAATTCACTGTTTTATAGCACTTGCCTAATGGAAACATTGTGTGCGTAAGAATGAAAAGTGAGTTAATAACACCATAGATTTTTACTAAGTAGTCTGTATGGGCAAATGGTAAATAGGTAGTGTAAATGCACATTAGCATGAATGGATGTTTTTGCAGTGTCAAACCATTCTCCATTATATTCTGGGTTCATTTTCTTTGTAATAAATTTGCTTTGACTGTAGTGAAATGGAAGTCTTCACTGACAGATTGATTAAGTTTGCTGTTCAAAAAATTGATGGTTAACCTATTTGAACTCTGATCTTTTGAAAAGCTTTTTGAAGCTCTACAAAGCTCTTTCGCTCTCTCCGTCTCCCTTCCCGTCTCTCCCATTTCCTCTCTTTTTTCCCCCCTCATTTACAGCACTCATCTCTTATTTTACCAGATCGTCTTCTCTAGTCCACAACTGTTAGTATCCTAGCAACTGTGATAATTGGCCCATACAAAGCATGCCCCTTGAAAGAAAACAAAAGTGTTCCCTCGGAAATGCTTAATCAAGCTATTATTGTGAATTATGCTTATTCCGTTGGCGGGCTGAGGGGCTATTTCACTGTGCACATTCAGCGCTCTGCATCATTGGAGATCTTCTGTGTTAATGAAAAAAGCATGCTCACGTTCACTGTGTAAATATTTAATAAGTAACCACCAAAACAAAAGTTTACCTGTTTGAACCTGTTTGCAGAGTAAAAAGAATTTGTGACTACTTAAAGGCACACTATGTAGGATTTCTTTCCTTGCTTCGTTCCTGTGTTTGCAATCAAAAACGACTCCTCTTCCAATCTCAGTCCCACCTACGCCCCTAAGATGATGAAGCTCATGCACCATCAAAACAACTAGGGGCTCTAGTTCAGCCGTTGCATGAGGTGTTGCAAGCTGTAACACTGGTGAAATGGTATGTTTTTCATGGATTTTGACGTGCCTGAGCCATTTGGCAATTTTGTGACTCACCGTGTGAGTGCAAGTGTGAGAGGGGCCACTGCTGGGGGAATGTCAGTCAATATCACGTAGCACAGTGCAATTTTGATGCAGCTCATTGGAATTTTCGGGTCATTCAAGTCTGCCATTTGCGTCTTTCACCGCCCACCTACTCAGACCATGTCTACGGCTTAAAGTGAAGGCCATCGTACAGTGAATTGCTAATTTTGGGAATTTTCCAATGCAATGTGCTCATGATCTCCGCCTATTCAAAGGCCAATCAATGGTTTTCATAGATCATATGCTGTCCAATTTGACGAGCACAAAATCACTGTTTATTTATTTAACACAAGAATTATTTACAATTTTATCATGGATTCTAGAGCCCTAAACCCTGGACATGTTACAACATGACAGAAATATCAAAGTAATCCCATCACAGAAAATGGCAGTTGATATGCAGACAGGTTAGAATACTGAAGACATGATTGGGTCAGGTAATTGCAAAATAATATCTCTTTCATTCAACTTTGAATTCTTAGGATGAAGGAGAGAGGGAGGGGGTAATGTTGTTGGAGGAGAGAGACAGTGGGATGAGAGTTACTTTGCAAGTGCTGGCACTCAGATAAATGCTCGATGCGCAGCACAGGGAGCCAAGATGTGAAACCTGACATGGGGTCAGCAGACAGCTCTGATTTAAAGTGGGCAGGAGTGAAAGCCAATTTGGTGTGTTTCGTGACACCTGCTGTTTTTGTTCCGCAGAATAATCTCCCTCGGCTCAATCGAGAGAGCTGCGAGATGAGTGGACGGGCCTTGTTTTCCTAATTGCTTCCATTAGGAAATCAGTGGGAGTTATTTACATAAACATGAAACTTGATGGAGCCCACTGACTGGGGCGATGGGGAATGAGAGCGTGCTTTCCATTTCGTTGTTGTTGTTGTAGTTGTTGTTGGTGTTGCTGTTGTTGCAGTTGCAGTTGCAGTTGCTGTTGTTGTTGTTGTTGTTGTTGCTGTTGCTGTTGCTGTTGCTGTTGCTGATGCTGTTGCTGTTGCTGTTGTCGCTGCTGTTGTTGTTGTTGCTGTTGTTGTTTGACCACACTGAAAGACGGGTCATGCTTGTCACGGACACCATATAAAAACAGCAAGAGATGAACTGCAGTTACACTCTCTGATGAAACTGGATAAAATTGTGTGCTGCAATCCATAAAACATGATTTCTTGAGGGTTGGGATATTAGTCCACACACACACACACACAGCAAATGGCTGATATAGTTTACGATGGTCCCTCTTCAACCATAGGAATTTTATTCTTGCATTAGTGTGCAGTTGACAAATCCATTGTTGGTATGAATTCTTGACTACAAGATATTTTGGGTTAGAGAGAATGATCCTTGCAAGACAAACCTTTATTTGTATGACAATAAAGTTAAAATACAACCATATTGGACTTTTATTGCACTATTACACAATCATGTTTACTTCCTAAAGGCAATTCAACTGTACAAAACTACATAATCTAGATATTGTAGCAGGTAATAGAAATGCTGATATAGCTCAGAATTATTGGGCAGAAAAACTCCTATTGAAATCTATTACTATTGTAAAATCAGTTGTTGATAAACCACAAGTTGGCTAGAGCATATTGCATATGCCCAGATAGCCTATCCATACAAACAATATTCATGTAACAATTTAAATCACATAAATAACCAGAATATATGCATACACACACTGTCTGGTGTGTGTGTGTGTGCGCGTGCGTGCGTGCGTGTGGGTGTGTTGAAGCGAGGATCACAATATGTTTATCATTAGATGTTAGTTCAGCCACCATAAACATTTTAACATAAACTGTGCCTTATCTCTGGCATTCATCTTTAGCTTGTAATTCCATGCATTTGTGGCCCAATAAAAGTGGGAAAACAACAAGCTAGATTACATTTCCTGAGGCAATCGCATTTCACAGGCACAATATCACGGCACAGGTTTTAAAATCCCATGAACATTTTTATGATTTTTATTTTATTTTGTGCATGCATAGGTTTGTGTGTGTGTGTGTGTGTGTGTATTAGAGTTCACGTGTGAGAGTAGGAGAGAGAGTTTTTATGTCTGCATTTGTGTGCACAGAATGATATTTGGTTTTATATGTTGTAGCAATATAGGCATAGTACTGTAATACATGGTCTGATTTACAAAAGCACAGATCTAAATTAGTGTCTAAAATTCAGTTTTTCTGTATTCTTGTACCCTGACTCTATATGTGTGTGTGCGTGTGTGTGTGTGTGTGTGTATGTGTGAAAAAATTATGAAAAATATAGATGAAAACCCATCTCTGTTGATAAAGTAAAAGCTGTCTGAGCACCAGTAAAGAACTACACTGAATCCCACAAATTCAAAATTCACTCTAGTCCACCCCAAGGAGCTTCAGCCTCCAAAACTAGAATGAGGGAGGCATCATTGCATTCCTCACCAGCCACAGTAGTTTCTCTCTTAGCTCGTTTATTTTTTCATATGCTTCATTTTTCATAGCCGTCAGAAAGTGTCTATGATGTAGATGACAGCTCAGGAATTGGAAGCGAGCTGCCACCCCATTGCAGGTGTTTAGAAGTTCTGCTGTCTGTCTGGAAAAAAAAAAGATTTTTCTGAACAGTATTTAAACAATCCTATATTTTAGTTTCTCCCTAATGGTTTTTTATAATAATTTTGTCAGTGCATATAATGTTTATGATAAAGGATTTTGTTAGGTAACAGTAAGTTAAACAATGAAGGTTTATGATGTTGGGATAATGATTTTTTTCTCATTTCTCATTCTCATTTTTAGGTCAAACAAATTGGGGCTTTGCAGATAACACCTATATCAAAGTCATTGGTCTTCCTGATTTGCTACCGCAGTAAAAAATGAACTATAATGCCCTTTGGAAAATAGAGTCAAGAGTGCTGCTTTAGTGTAGTGAGAACTTGGGATGGGGCTTTAAGGGGTTATGTGTTTGAATTTCTATGCTGGTATCAAAAGCGAAAGTATGTTTTTATGATTTAAAATAGGCTAGCTCTTTCAGAAAGAATATTTAAAGCTACATTGAAGTTGTCATTAAATGAAATGAACCCATGGTTAAAAGCTATTGGTTATTAATTAATATTTTGTTAGTAAAGTGGTTAAATGTTGAGGAATGGGTAACTGCTTTATAAGGTTGCAGTAATTTATGTATTCAATCCAACTATATTGTCGCACAGGAATTTTGTTTAATAACTGGCAAAAACACACATTGCCTTGAAATTTTCAAAAAAGAATGAAATTTTATCAAACTAAATTTTCTTCAAAAAAAAAAAAATCTTTTATAGCCTGAACAGAACTAAAATATAGAAATGCAAATAATTAATCTTTTGACCAGGTGCTGCATTTTTCCAGAATTGGGCATATTTTCCAGCAATGACATCTCTTAGCACTTCAGCAGAGGGAAGTCATTTCCCTTTCACCACTAGGCCCACCTTTCTCTGGATGTGGTGGTGTTGATTCTCGCGAAATGGAAGAACAAAAAGCAGTACCAATTTCTGTCAAGCAAGCCTTCAACGTAAAAATGAATTTCCGCTTTTATCTCCAAAATTACCCTGCATCCTATAAACTTTTAGTATAACTCGTTACTGTTATGCTTGGTGGGCTTTAGTAGCCCTTATACTGAAGGTCACTCCAGTAATTCTGCCTGAAACAAGCTTTTTTATGTACTGCCCTTTCATTCTGAGTAGCGAGATAAAATCAGGATTCAGGTCAGGATTCATTTCGCCGTGAAATTCAACACACACAGAGCCTTTGTCTCCGACCATTTTGGTCTGTTTATTAGTAATAAGAATATGAGCAAAACAACATTTCCTTCATTTGAAATTTTCAACTGCAGTAAAATAAAATTCAAAAACGCATCATCAAACGCACGTCAGATCCATCATATGCAGTATATACTGTATTCCTAGAGCTGATTGTTAAAGCAGCTTCACAGAGTATATATCTTAATGATTATGTTGGGCAATAAAAGCTAATAGTACTGGAACAGACTCACGCTAAGGGTACAGAATGCCAGAAGCTCACAGATCACTGCATAAGCAGTTAGCCACAGGCCAGTTGGGGAGCAGTACAACACAGGAGGGAAAGAGAGCGGGAGACAGGAAAGAGTAAATAAGTACAGTACTGTATCAATTTTAAGTGCTTCAGTCAAGGGGACCCTCTTTCATGCTCTCAGGTGGGGAGCATCATGGTGTGTTTGATTGACAGCAGCTCCAGTGCCCAGGAATATATTTTTTTCACAATAGCTTCAACACAGTGGAGATGTAGGGCCTTTTTCTGTGACAGAGCATATGCTGGCAGTGTGATGGGAATGAAACAGAGACCAACAATGTAGTTTTGGTCCCTGAAAGTGTCCTGAAATTGACTCTTCGTTGGCCTTTTGATTGGCTCACTGACCACCAATCAGAGCACTCCTGTGTAAATGTTACTGACCGACATTGATTCCCTTGACTTTTTTGATTTTTTGAAAGATTCCAAATATGAACAGCTGTCCCTCAGGGTTCTCAGGTATGTAATCACCTGTAAGAGTGCATCCAGAAATTGACGATGTGGCTTTAGCTAGCTTGCTCAGGATGCAAGTTTTCTTGTATTTGATACTAACTAGCTAACTAACATTGTCAGTGATCTTGATGTGAATATTCATTTTTCAGTGATCTTCTAACAATGCTAGCTAATTAGCTAATGCCAGTTTAATCACCAGAAAAGCTAAAGATAAGAGAAGTTACAATCATATACAGTAAGTGCCATTGTGAATAAGGGAAATAAAGCTTCTTAGTTCTTTATTATTAAATTGCAACACTGATGTGTAGTCTGAAAAGATGAGTTCTTATATGTTTGTATAAAACAGCTTGTGAATCTGCTTTCCTGACTGCTTGGGGAAGGTCATTCCACCATCGGGGGACAAGGTCAGAGAAGAGCCAGGACTGTGAGGAGAGGTGGGACAGCCAACTGGCAAGAGGATGCTGAACAGAAAGGTCTGGTTGTTGTGTATGTCCTATCTGACAGACAGTACCACCCACAGCTTGGTGGCCACAGTGAGTGGTCTTAATTGGGAACCGGCAGTGGCTGGAAGCCAGTTAAGGCTGTTCAAAAGGGGCGTGGTATGTTTTAAATTAGGCAGGATGAGCAGAAGGTAGCCTGCATTCTGGACCAATAACAATGTTCTGATGTCATGGGTCAGTAAGCCATCCAGAAAGGCTTACCAAACAGAACAGAGGGTACTGTAACCACGGGCATGCAAAAAACTATACAAATATACATTTTAAAATGTTAAGAAAAACAAATATGTAACGAATTTTAAATAGTTGCATCAAATACTTTCTAATCCTTAAAATATATTTCTAGGTTCGCTTCACAATTGCTTCCATGTTTGCTTTTCACATGTAGTGTGTGCACTATGGTCAACATGGCTTTGAGATGGTTCTTCGATGACTATAAACATTGTACTTAATTTCATGTAGGCACAGATGTACAGTACAGAACCTCAGATTGCATTTGTTGTTATATTGATTATATTCATACTATGTCTGTGAATTTCAAATATAGAATTTGAAAGTAGTCTAAAATGCATCATACTCTCTCTAGATAAATAGTCTGTGGCATTGTATAGGGCCTGTGACTGAGACAAAGATGGGCAGGTTCAGAACTTTCTCCTTCAGGAAATGACAGGAGTTGTAGGTCATACACCTTTAAATTAATATGGTTTAAAATAAACTGATAGCCCTCCAAACTAAAATATGAAATGAGATATATATCTTCCCCTGTCCCTGTCTGCTGACAGGACCATATCAGACTGTTTTAGTAAATAAAGGCAGAGAGAGATAGATAGCATTATTATTTATACGGATCAATGATGCCCACAAAATACTGCAGATGTGAAGGAGATAAATGAGGCATATTTATCCCTGACTGGATTTTTACCATCTTGATTTTCAGCATTCTTGGCATTCAGCAGGTTAGACATAGCAGATATGCTGTACAGTATATAGTGCTTATGAAACAGGCAGGCACTCCTGCAAACAGCATTACAAGTAGTCAGAAGTTGTTACTTCATCACAACGATGTCACTTTAATTGATAATTCACCATTCACAAGCTTTTTTTTTTCTAAAAGCAAACATGAATAAATAGCATTGTGTTTCTTTTAATGTATGAATACCAACACTAACCTGGATATAACATTTGCTGGAGGCTTGGTTGGTCTACTCCCTGCATTATTGCACATGGCAATTGTGATTTTTCTGGATATGTCTAAAACGGTGGGGTTGTGTGATAAGAGCCTTGAGCAAGGACAGGAGCAGTTGCTGAACTGGCTCTGATCCCATTCACCTTGCCCAGGTGTTGAAGGATACTGGTATCTGTAGCACACAAATTAACATGAATTGTGAATGGTGAATTAAATAGCTGTTTTGTGGCTCCTATTCCCTTTTGGAATTACACCTTTAATCATTATTTAATTTAATGTTGTTTAAATTATTATGTGTGTGTGCACATGTGTGTGTGTGTTAGCCAGATGTTCTCATCTGAAGTATTTGAATGCATTGGCAATACCATACTACAGTCAGGTCCAGAATTATTAGGCCCATAGCTAAATATGACACAAGAAAGTTATAAAATTATAAAATCAGTGGTAATGAGCTTTATTGTATGTTGAAAAAAACATTATCTCTTCAGATTAATACAATTACATTAGAGGTATTTTATGTTATATTAATACAATTTTTCAAAGAAAAAGTTTTGTTTTTAGCAAGTAATAATTCCCTTGCCTAAAAAGATTGGTGTCAAAATTATTGACACCCCTGTTTGATGTTGTAAATCCTCCCGCTCATAATCCATACCTCCCAAGATTAAAGGTGCTGAACAGTGTTTTATGAGATTGGTGATCATATTGGGGGGTCTCTGACCATTCTGCATGATCTTTTTGCCTGCTTGTGGACTACTTCAATTTAAACCACACATTTTTGATTGGTTCAGCTCTGGAGACTGAGATAACCATTCTAAGAAATGTTTTTTGGTCCATTAAGCATTTCTGTATTTATTTTGAGGTATACTGAGGATCAATGACTTGCAGAAAGATGTATTTATGGGCAGGTTTGAGCATCCTGCAGGGTAGATTAAGTTTCCCTTAAAGGGCCCATATTTTTAAAATTGGAGTTCACCTAGTTCTGACATTGATTGTGCAGTGTGCCATGATATGTTCTGATAAAAACAAGGAACTGGTTGTACTTTTTTGTTGTACAAGAAAAAAAATCACCTGGAAAACTTGGCAACAGTTCTTCTATGCCATAACTAGGCTTCTGTGAAAGTAGTCAATCATTTTTAACAATGTCATTCTCATAGACCTGCTCTTGGTCAGCCTGTACTAAGAATGAGATAACGCCCTCTTCTTGTGTGATATAACATTTACCACCACAAATTATAATTATGAATAAATGAGCAAGTAAGATTTCAAACATAGCATAGCGAAACTGGCTATGTTAAATGTGCCATGTCAGGGCATTTTTAAATCTTTCCAGCTGCAAGTATCAACAGCTACCATGGTAAGAGCTTGGCAGAAAGCTGTCAATGTTCCCTGCAGTTCTCTAGCTAACTATCGGGTAATGGGATGGGTGACCTATAGTTTTAATTAGATATAAAAAGCTTACCATTGATTCTTGAAACGCCTCCTGGTTTTCTGAAGCTTTAAATTCCTCACCCTGTATGCTCAGAAATAAATGGTGCACTGATTGATTTATGGACGCCATGTTCATTTGTTTGGTTTTCCGGAGCAGGAGGGCAAGCAGGAGATGGGAGGGGCGCTTGTGTCATTCCCGGTCAGTTTGTTCAGCTGGAACGGGAAGAAACTCACTGGATTTTCATTTTGAAAAAATATTTTTTCCCTTAAAAAAAACCCTTTCAATGTTTGGTAGACCTTGTTGAAAATATACAATTGCAGACAGATTGCATAATAGGGGACCTTTGACTTTTTTTTAAAAGAACAAAATTAGCTAAATAAAGTAAATGGGTCAAGTAGCATAAAATTGGAAACTAGAAAAAATAAATTTAACAATAAAAGAAACCCCTTAGTCTTAAAGGAAAGTCTCCAGCAGATTTATAACTGCCTTTCATTCATTCCTGAATAGACTTAAAATACCATGCTTCAAAAAATGTTACTGTAGAAGCTTGGTGTTTTAAAAGCTATATAAATATATGGACATTTTTATTTTTTTTATTTCAGAGAAGGGCTGAAATAGGCTTTAATTCATTTCTTATTGTTTCAATTTAATTTCAGAATCCGCATTCGTGCTCCCAAACACTTTAATGGGTTTTTGAATGATTTTTTCCCCCAAATGCTTTTAATGAAATAAGTCCAAGGACAAGAATTAGAAGGTATTTTTTATTTATTTTTATTGCAAAAAAAGGAAAAGAGAATACTTAGACTTCTATTACAATGATATGAATTACATTGTTATCCAAATGCTTTGTTTCAATAGTGACAGCCTTTTTTAATTATAAAGAGTATTTACAATCTATGTGAAGAGGACACCAAAGAAGGAGCCAGAGAGATGCAGTGACTGGGAACGGGGTAATGAGATGGCCGGGTGGAACACACATGAGTTGGCAAGCCAGGAAGAGATTGTTGGGAAATACAACCAACGTTTCCATGTCTATTCAGGAAGACCAAAGTCTGCATTGAGGCCAGTCTGAGATCAATGCGTACAGTATGTGTGTGTGTGTGTGTGCGTGTGAGTGTGTGTGTGTGTGTGTGTGTGTGTGAGTGTGTGTGTGTGTTTGTGTGCAGGAGTGTGTGTGTGTGTGTGTGTGTGTGTGTGTGTGAGTGTGTGTGTGTGTGTGTGTGTGTGTGTGTTTGTGTGCAGGAGTGTGTGTGTGGGTGTGAGTGTGTGTGTGTGTGTGTGTGTGTGTGTGTGTGTGTGTGCAGGAGTGTGTGTGCGTGTGTGTTGAAGTGGTTCAAAGCATCTTTGAAAGAAAGTGGTGGCAGGGTTCATTGCAGCCTGTTTCTCTCCTCTCTCAGAGAGGAAAGAACCTGCACAATCTGATATCGCGTAGGGCACTCATGCGGATGCAATATGTAGTGCCTAGTGCTTAGTGCCGGCGCACACAATTACACAGTTTGGCAAGGGATTGTACTGCCGTGCAACTGTAATGTCTGGATTGATCTATTTAAAGCACAACCTGCTGTTGCTGGTTCTATTGTTTTCTGTTTTTCTGCTTGTGTATGACACTGAAAGAAATGTGTTTCTTGTAAGCTATTTATATACAGAATAAAGCTTCTGTGAATCAAAATGCAAGTGTGTGTGTGCATGTGCGTGTGTGTGTGTGTGTGTGTGTGTGTGTGTGTGTATGTGCATGTAGGTGTGCATGAGGGTGTATGTGCGCATGAGCTTGAGAACATCTGCATACATGTTTGTGTGCGTGCGTGTTTCAGCTGATAATTCAGATGAAACAGTAGCAGCGTGCCTGCTCCCCCTTTTATTCGTAAACACAAGTGAGCAGTGGTAAACAAGCCGGAGAACAGAGAGATGAGCAGGGAGGGCTGCTCTCAGCAGGCTGACTGAGCTCTGTGCTGCTCACTGCGATGCATTACGCACCTGGCTTTGAGCAGGAGACCGAGTGGCGAGGCTTCTGAGATTAGTGAGTGGGGCTGAGTCCAGCTCCACTCTGCTTTCTGCAGAGTGCAGAGACACTGAGATGGGCAGAATGAGAGAAATAAACAAAAGCCAAAGACGAGGAGAAGGAACATCCTGCAATGATGCCGTCGCCTGTTTGTCCATCCCACAGACAAATGAAACACACACACACACGCACGTGCGCACACACACGCACGCACACACACACGCGTGCACACACACACACACACACGTACCCACACGGTACTTTATTACTGCATTGTGGAGATGGGCTGTACTGATTGACCATGAAACCGGTGGCATTTAGCTGGTGTTTACTCCTTGGGGGTCGCGATAGCTATCTTTGCAGACACAAGCATCAGTTGCGAGAGGGTTTGGCTCTTATCTGCTTCTGGTACAAGTTGTCCTAGAAACTCCAGTTCAGCTGCACACAAATCCAATTGCAGATTGCTGGCTGACAAAACACAGCACGTGCTTTTCAGTACAGCCAATGACAAATTAACTGAATTCTCCTACAATTCATGAAAAAGATGACATGGATTGCCTGAATTATCAGTTCTAAAAAAAAACTTTAACAAATTGAAAGTGAAATAGGACAGCACTCTAGGTTTATTTGTGCAGGTTTCATTTGCATGGTTGCATGTTGCATTATTTTATCTGCATACATAGGGATGTATATTATTTGAGATTGTTTTACCGTATCCACGCATATATGCGCATTTGTGATATGCTGAACCTGGCTCTGTCCCCTTTAAGGATTCTGATTGGTGTGTAACTGCCCACAGCAGGTCCAACAGTGCAGTTCACATCTCCCAAGCTGAGACTGCTGATGAGAGTGTGACTGTTCTCTTTTTCCAGAGCGCTTTCCCTTACCCCCTCCCCCCATCCTCCATCCTGTTAACTCTGTAGGGATGGGGCCAATGGATCAGCTTGGTTTGCCTTGCTTAGGCTGAAACCTCATAATAGGCAATGAGAACTTTCTATCTATCAGCTGTTGTCAATGAAATGCAATCACAGATCAGTAGCTTGCACAGCCTGGGTGTGTGCGTGCATGCGCGTGTGTGTGTATGCATGTGTGTGCGTGCGTGCGCGCGTACGTTTAACTACATTGTTTCCACAGGCAGGCCATGACGGAGTGTGACATCACAGGCGGAGTATCCAGGACGCGAAACCCGTCTGATCTCAGGTGTGGTGCTGGAGGATGGAGGTGTGCAGCTGCTGGGGTCGCTGTTCTTCCCAGCGGCGCCCGTGGCCGGCACGTCACTACCAGCCAGTGCCTGTCACGGGACGGTATCAGCACAGACAGCCTTCATCACTGCACCCCGCAGCTGTGTGACCTTTTCCTGTAGAGCAGGTGTGTAAACAAAAATAGGCCAACCCCGCCTCACTCCCCCCGCCAAAAGAAAATCAACACGGAAGGGACGGCTGCAAAACACCAGCCTTCGGGTACCAGCCTGCAGTTTTAGAAAAGCGAAGACTAAAGCAATAAACAAAAGGTAGGACTCTGAGGTCAGTGGTGTAAATGAGAGAGTCCGGCGTGTCTGGGGGCCTGGGGGTGGGTGGGTGGGGGGGAGGAGGGGGGAAGGGGGAGGCGGAACAGCGCGGCTCTCAGCCTCCTCGCTGGCTCGCGGTGTGGCGTGGCGGCGTGCGGCGCGTTTGTGAGCGATGCTGATTGAGGCGGACGGCTCGGCGCGAGGGCCCGTCTCGCTCAGAGGAGCCGGTCTGCCTCCGCGGCGCTCTCTCTCTCTCTCTCTCTCTCTCTCTCTCTCTCTCTCTCCCTCTCTCTCTCTCTCTATCTCTATCTCTCTATCTCTCTCTCTCTCTCTCTCTCTATCTCTTTATCTCTCTCCCTCTCTCTCCCTCTCTCTCTCTCTCTCTCTCCCTCTCTCTCTCTCTCTCTCTTTCTCTCTCTCTCTCTCTCTCTCTCTCTCTCTCTCTCTCTCTCTCTCTCTCTCTCTCTCTCTCTCTCTCTCCCTCTCTCTCTCTCTTCCTCTCTCTCTCTCTCTCTCTCCCTCCCTCCCCCTCTCTCTTTCTCTCTCCCTCTCTCTCTCTCTCCCTCCCCTCTCTCTTTCTCTCTCTCCCTCCCTCTCTCTCTCCCTCCCTCTCTCTCTCTCTCTCCTCTCTCTCCGCCGCCGTAGCGAACAGCGGGGGGGAAACAGGAGGCTAATGAGAAACCGCACGCTCTCCCAGCTGCCGGAATGACCACAGCTAATTACATGCGTTGTAAAGAAGACCGTGTCGGCCCCCCCCCCTCGGAATATCTGTGTCGAGGGACGCGTACACCGTTGAGCTTTTTGGTTTCTCTGGTTTCCTGGGAACAAATTTCCCAAATGTACCCTGAAAGTACACTAATGTTCTGTTTGGGTACTAAAAAGTTCCTTTTGCAACTAAAAAGGTATAAGTAAATTATGTATTGCTGGCTAATGGCACAGTTTTATGCACCTACCTGTATATGGTACCACCCAATGACAAGCGTTAGTACTTTTTACTCATTTTCTGTACCTTTTTTTCGGCGAGTGAAACATTATTTATTTATTTTCTTTGGACAAGAGTCAGTTCTCATTTCAAGGGATGATCAGTATTGTAAAGTAAATTTTTTCATATTCCAGAGCAAGTAAGCGGCTTTGATCTCCAGGATTCTCGAAGACATACCAGACTCATTTACCTGCCTGACCTGTGGGCAAGGGCCACTGCATAACTACAGAGAATGTCCTTCTGTCTCCCGTGGGGCTCTGATTTTTCACGTATGATCGCAGCACACGGCACATGCCTGTGATATATATGATTCAGCATGAAATTCATCCCCTTTCATCTTTAAGCTTTCTTTCTTTTTTAGGCTGGAATGTCTGGTCACGCAAGCCTCCCCTGCAAAATCCGCCGGCTCACAGCATGGGATTTCCATGTTGCCAACGTTGATTTAGCAAATGTGATCTAGCAGACTTCCACTTTTTTTTATGGTGAGCTTATTGCATGTTTAAAAATGAATGTTATTAATCTTATGCAAATGCCTTGCTAGTTTTAGTCCATTCTTTGCTTCTGTTCTTTTCATTTCTTCTCTATACACACTAAAAACACTTAAAATGTCACTTGCCACAATGTACTGCTATGCATCAAGTGCAGTATTGATGTATTCACCAGATGTGAAATAGCCAACATGACATGAATCAGTTGTGGCATTGCATATATTACATGCAGCAGATGTGATGTGAGCAGGCATCGCATGTATAAGATGTAATATTGCAACCATTACATGAGCCAAATGCGATATTGCAGATGTTACTGACAATAGATGTGAATATATATGCCTGCTATATCACAGGTATATGGCTGATGGCTCAGCTTAGAATGCTGATGCATTATTTGATAAGGACCACTGAAATCCATTGACATTACACACATAAAAATTGCAAAGCTGAAAAGTTATAGTTATCTTTGTCATAACTTTCCTACTAGAATGTTCTGAGAATCAAAAATGTTTTTCTCAGATACAGTGCTATTACGAAGATCTGCATTTGTGCTTTTGATAGTTGTCTCTCCCAGTTCCCTTTTCCAGCTGGACGTGGACCTGGCAGGAAAAGGTCAGTGGTCAACAACACTGGACTGTGGAAGCCGATGCCTACCTGGTGGTGCAGCCTTGTGAATGGCCCTGTCTCCCAGCCAACCATTCTCTCGCTGGGCTGTGATTGGCCTCTCTACTTGCCCGTCAACATCCCAGAGCGGCTTTGATTCTTATTTCATTATTTCCCAATTAAAACATCTGCTGTAGCTGAGCCGAAATGTGGGCTTCACAGCGAGCATCATGCTGCACACATCTCAGGTAACTCACACCCCTGCTAGCCTGATTGAAGGGTGATGGATTGTTAGGATAAGACCTTGGTCAGACTCAGCCAAGCAGGGAATACTCTAGGCTTCAGTCATTTGCATTCCAGGGAGTGCTGCTTCATAGCCATTGAAGTAACAAAATCTTGGGAGTGTTGGGAGTGGATTTTTAAATCATAACAGCATAACAGATTGTCATAAAAGATTATTTTATGGTTTTGTGTCACCAGTACAATTCAGGAGTCTCTGATAGAGTTAGAGTTACTGATACTGGTATGTTGACTGTCATTCATTGGAAAATTAGTCATTTAAGGGTGTAAGAGGGTAAGAGGTTGTGTATATAAAGACAAGCACTAAGCTAATGCTTTGAAGACTGCCTACCTAGTTTACATGGTTGCATTACAATCTGGACATTTTATCTTGCTGCCATCTGTCATTTTTCTTGGAACCCTTCAGTTCCAGTACGCTGAGAGATTATTTCCATTTTACAGTGTGTTGATCCATTTTAAAAGCACCCTGAGAAAACAAAGGGACCAGTGCCTTTGTAGATCCAGAGAGAGAGAGAGTGAGAGAGAGAGGGAGAGATAGAGCTAGAGAGAAAGAATATTGTTACTGCTGCAAGAGTAGAGAGGGAAGCCCTTTATAGCCACTACATGTGGGAGGAGATCTGTATATTTCACTGTTCCATTCTGGGAGTCACTTTACTGAGTGGCCAGTGATTTTTATCCTGCAGTGCAGTGAAATTGCTTTAATCCAGTCATAATTTTCTCTAGGCCCGGATAATGTAATTTAGGAAAGAAATAAATGTGAGTGCCAGTCGAGTGTTGTAAACTTCTCTCAAGGACACAAGCTTTGCGGTTTAACATTCATCATTTCCATTTTTCTAACAGCAGAGGCTGTAGAATAAAGCCATCTGTCCATGAAACTGGGGGGGGGGGGGGGGGGGGCGGGCGGGCAGATCCTGGGGGTTGGGTAGCTCCTTGAGGACGCGTGTTATTGTTCTTAATGGAAATGATGGTCCTCCTCCGCTTCATCGATCACAGGCGTGCTGGACCCCAACACAGGCCGGGCCATCAGTCTTGGAGAGCGAGGGCCCCGGTGGAAGCAGGCAGAGATGAGGTCGCTCGACCCACCCGCGCTGGGGGGTTGACGCCTGCACCAAGCGGCCATTGCTGAACTGAGCGGCTGGTGTTATAGGTGTCTTATTTCAAGCGGGCCGGGTTTCGCAGCAGATTAGTAACGACCGGTTGTGGGCGGATGAAGTGCTGAATAGCGAGGATGACCCGATCTAGTGGAGACAAGGATTTTTTTTCTCAATGGACTGCTCCCTTCCCAAGCTTCCAGCTGCATGTTCTTCCAATGCATCAAACTCTCTTCACTACATTACCTTTATGTAGTTTACAATTTTGGTACCATTTGATTTCACTGTTGTTAATTTTGCACTGTGTACCAAGTAGGTGTTAGCCCATACAATAACTGTACAATAACATATCATAACTGTCACATGATACATTCTTTATTGCAAGGACTTAATATTTTCATGTGATAGTACCAATTGCTAGATACAATAAAAGATGAAAGTATGATGATAGCTTATCAGAGTGACAGTGGAGGAAGATGTTGATCGTTTTCATCAGGGAAAAACAAACTTTGGGGCCTTTACAGATTGAAGCAAATGGAGCTGTGTGATGAGCGCTTCAGTTCTCGTTGTCAGAGGCGATTTCTCTCTGTCGGCTGCAGGGCGGCCTGGTCCGCACTCCACTCAGTCTTCCTTATTGTTTTCTCCTTTAGTCCACTGTGACAGACGCATCGTCTTCAGGGGGAAAAACCCCACTCTCCATAGCACTGAGGGCTTCTCAACAACATTCTTGATTCCTGACTGCATGGCTCCCCTCCCATCATTTCATGTATATCCTGTACTATCCATTCTTTTCATATGAAATTAAAAACAATGATATACAATAGTGTCATGCATCCTATCCCCATTTCCCCTAGTTTAACGTTCTACCAGGTTTATCATGCTGTACACATAATTTGCACAACAGCATCTCTGCCATTACTAGCATTATACGGGGTGCAGTAGTATGGAAGTACAATTATTTTCTGTCCTTCAAGAATTAACAGTCCACTGCTGGTATTTGTTCATTACGAAAGGATTGGTGTGACCGCTTGTATGAAATGCCCCCTCTTTTCCTTTGGTCAAGCAGATGCCTCTCTGCAGGGAAACATGTTGTGTGCTATCTGTTTAAATAAAAAGAGGTGCCAAAGCACTTTGGGATGAGCAGCTTGTTTCAACGGCACAAATGCCAAGTCCCCCCCCCCCCCCCCGGACTGCAACCTGCCAATCCGAACACAAGTTTTCATGTTGGCGATTTGATTCTTGGCCATTTGTCCGCGAACACTGATTAAAATAGAAGAAATACTGTAACCAAGCTAATCCGGCAAGGTCAGAGAGTCAGACTGCTTGTCCGGCACCCGAGAGAATGGGAATAAAAATGTCACCAATGCCATAAATATGAACACAAATAATCAGACACTCTTAGACACTGGAAGAAATTGAATGGTTAAGGAGCCGTTTGCTCTCCATGGCTCAGAGATTTTAATTTCTTTGCTAAATCTTAGGTGGCCGGTGACCGCTGCTCTCCTACGCTGCACGTCTCTGTTCTGCTGTGAATACCATATGTGATGTCATGGTCTGCATCTGATGCCTCTACAAGGAGCTCACAAGTTCCCCAGACAAGGGGAGCAGCCCAGGCATGATTTATTTGCTAAGCAGGCTGCCTTATCTAGGGTGACTTACATTTTTCACACACTCTCTTATTTACCCAGGAGGATATTTATCAATGCAATTCAGGCTAAGTACCTTTTCTCAAGTGCCCCAATGCACTGCCCCACCTTGAAAATGAAACAGTAACCTTCTGCGTTCAGGTCTGGCTTTTAACTGCCACATCATTTCTATGGACACGTCCAATCAGCAGTATGTTAATTAGTACTTATTTTGGCAGACTCTTTCATCCAGACAACTTCAGAAAATACTGCACAAGGGCATTATGCAAATGCAGTATAAAACAAGACAACCACAGCACAACCTGTTGTATGAACTACCCAGAAGGTAGCACTGCACAGAAACATCTGTCTCTATAAAACAAAATGTAATTGTAATTAGACGGGTAAGAGTTAGCGGTGCGAGGGGCTCCATGCTCCTGACATCTACCATGAAATATTCTGTACGGAATAGATTGTGTGCCATGATGCATAGCTTTGCGCAGCACAGCTGAGACATAAATAACCCATGCAGGCCTTTGTTCACGTTGAGGAAGTGAAGAACAATACCTGTGTTTATTCTCTCCTTTGATAACAACTAAACCAGCAGGAGTGCTTGCCATGCATTCAATCCACATAATGCTTGTACTTAACACCCATGGAGAATGCTTCCAGCAGCTAGCAGCCAGCATGTCCTCTATTAAGAAAGCTAGCTTTGATGGCTACGGCTTTCACATGGCATCCCTATGTAGCAGACAGTTACAATGTAAGAAGCTCCAATTAAGAATTCAAAAACCAACAGCTTTTTTTTTTCTCTACCAATCCCAGTCAAGGGTTCAGGACCAGTTGGCAGGAACCACACACACACTGCAACTCGTTATCATCACAATCGTCGATCTCTGTCTGTTACTGGACCATTATCATACATGTCACTTCAAGGGGATATCAGGCAGACCATCTGTCAAAGCATGGTGCCCATATATACATGAAATCTCCAATCCATTGACAGTCAGATAACTTTACTCTAGAACGTATGCTTTAAGTTTAATAAGTTTAAGGCAGGAAAACAAATTCTATAGGAAATTGCTGTAATTTGATTGCTTTTGGCACTTGACTGTATTTTTTTTTTACATTTTGCTTGTCCTTGTTCTTTTGTGTTTTTTTTTTATGTTGTATTGTCTAAATGCAAATGTGTTGCCCTTCCTGGTCAGGTCTCTCTTGTAAAAGAGATTTTAATCTCCAGGGGTCTAACCGTAAAATAAAATTTTAAAAATAAAAGAACAACATAACATTGTGTTCAGCTTGTTTGTAATAGAAATTGATTGTTTTACATTATTATTAGGTACACCATTTTATCTAGGGCACGTAGTCCAAAATGTTTTCAACTTGAGTTACCATCTAAATCCATTTGGTTTCAGTGCAGGCATTGGTTTTCGCAACCACCTGACTAACTAAACAATTCTGAGCTCCATAAGGGTAATTATATGACGTAAGGCTACACCAAGTGAGAGGAAGGAATGGAACATGGACAGAATGCTAAACACACAACAACAACAAAAAAATTCTGAGACAGTGGGTGCAACACTACCTGCCTGGCATACAGCATACTGGAGTCAATTTATTTTTTACCATTTACATACAATGAATCCGTACAGGCACAAAAAAGCAACAACAATAGACTGGCATTTACAGACGAAAAACATCAATCACTGTCTGGAAGAAACAATGAAGGGGAATGCTCTTTCAGAGAAAAAGCAGAGCTGAGCAGTGGGCAGAAGTCACAGCGATGCATTTTGTATGCATTTCTGAATTCAGACATTCCACTTGCAAGCAACCGACGATCGTAAATTACCTGCCTCTTTAAATAGATATGCAAGAAATGGCAGGGATAGTCCCCCAAAGCCAGTTAGGTAGAAGTGCTGCAGGCTGATGACTGGAATCAAGAAAATATGACCACAGATTAGTCAACAGATGGCATGGACAATTATGCTTTGCACAATTTGGTCTGCAAGAAAATCTGTTATGTCAGAATCGGAAGTCTTTCTTACAATGTGTGCATTGATGCCGGGAGCTACAGCTCGGTCACCAATAGCATCAAACAATGCCTACTGAAAACAGTGAGGCTGATTTCAATGATGTACCTGTATTGTCTTGGGTAAAGCTAATTACAAGTTAAAAGCCAAATAGAGTTATTTTAACACGTAATGCTCACACTGTGACACCATGATGAGTACTGTAATTAAAAATGATTGGCACACAAACAAGGCACTGCACTGACCCTCGGTGAGTTCTGGGACAGAGGCGGAAAAAAATAATTCCAAGTATTGTGCAGAAGGCAATACTTGTCTGCTTCAACCAACTCCTCTAATGCAGAAAGATTTGGATGGACAAATTTGCACGAAGCACAGCAAAAGAAGGACAGAGGAGACTGTTCAACAACAGATCATGATCAAACTTTATCAAAATGTTTAAATCTATACATTTTTATTTCATCTAAGTTCAGATATTTCTGCCTTTCATTTTTCATTTAAGCCTACACTTCTGCAAAATATTTATTTTTGTATGCCAACTTCCAACTGCTTTGCACAAAAAACTTTTTTGCCCAAAATTTCTGCAGCATATCTGCAGATCTGTGCACGAAAGACAGCATGTGACAGTGTGGGTACATAGTTGTCAATCATCTGTGTTTAATTACTGGGAATTGATGTAGATTACTGGGAAAGGGCAATGCTGACCTGACTAGAAAGTCCAAGCGATGTCTTGCTGACTGAATAGCAGGAGGGAAAACTGCCCTAACTGCCCTATATAAACTGGTGTCACTAGTTATTATGTTTGCATTGTTTTGTATTATTAAAAGTGTGAAAGAAAAGTGAAAGGACTTGATGATTGTGCTTCTTGCATGCATGTGTGAACATGAGTGTGTCTGCATCGACAGTACATTAGCGATTCCATTAAGGATCAAAGTGTGATGTGTCATCATGTGTCAGATGAGTGAAAGTGTCTCAATGTGATTGGTGATTTCATTCATGTGCCCGGTCCCTCGCATAAACAAAACATACAGTACTTAGAGCAAAGAAGTGTATGCCCATTATCTATTCCTAAAGAAAAACAATGCTAAGGTATCATTACTCAGTTTGCTTCTTTCACTCTAATTACAGTAATCAGTGGTAAGCAGTCAAAGAAACGTGACCAATTATAAAATGAAGGGCCAATTGATCCGTTGGTACTTACGGCATGCCTGGGTAGAGGTTCCATGTAGATGATTTCCTGATGAGACCTCATTTTCTGACAGGGAAAGGACATGTTGAGCTAATGGGGAAAGACAAGGGGGTCATTCCTATGTTCCCAGGGTCCTATGTTCCCCAGATTTATATAGCACATAATGGGAACATGACAAAGGGTCCTATGTTCCCCAGCTCTACATATGTGCTCTCCCAGGGTCCTATGTTCCCAGGGTACTATGTTCCCAAGGTCCTAGGACCCTGGGAGCATAGATACGCTCCCAGAGACAAGCACAGTAGCAAATGGTAAATGGTAAATGGGCTGTATTTATATAGCGCTTTTATCCAAAGCCTTTACAATTGATGCCTCTCATTCACCCATTCACACACACACTCACACACCAACGGTGAAAGGCTGCCATGCAAGGTACCAATCAGCTCGTTGGGAGCAATTGCGCAATTGTTCAAAGACAATTGCTCAGACACTTCGACATGCCCAGGGCGGGGGAAAGAACCGGCAACCCTCCGTCTGCCAGACAACCGCTCTTACCTCCTGAGCTATGTCGCCCCATCAGAGAAAAACTCTGAATGTGGGCATGTGCATGTGAAAGTTGGTTGGAGATTATAAGTCACATGACCATGCGGCTTTGGCAAATAACTCATGTGGGAAACTGGGATTTAAGGGTCAAGATATAAAAGGAGGACATGACAAGGAGGTGAGTCTGTTATAGGGTAGAAGTTGTGGGTTCTGAATCAGAACTGAAACCACAAGATGGACTGCCGGGAATCTATCCATTGCCTGCAATAATATTAAGATGGAAACTGTGGTGGTCATTGCACAAGGTATTAAGACAGGGGTGAAAGCCATTTTTAGCAAGCTTGACTGCGGTTTTATACACAAAAGTTCCAAAGGACTTCCACAATGCCATTAACAACCAATCACAACCAAGAAATTCTTTCTGGCCACTTGAGGAGGTTTTTCCATATTTTATTTGAAATCCTTGGTACCAAAACAAGTCAGACATTTCAAATTTATGATCAACTAAACACAGGGCCACTGACAGGGGTGGGGGGGGGATAACTGGGTATGTTGCCCAGGCCCTGAAGGAGGAGGGGGGGCCCAATGGTCAGGGAACTTGTGGTAAATATTATTGTCTTAGGCCCAGGATTAATATAATATTAAAATTTATATTATAATATTAAGATTTATTTTAGTTTTCTTTGTTAATAAATGGTAATACAAAAAATATTGAAAAACAACTAATTAAGCATATATGTCCAAGCAAGAAAATTTTAATGAGGCAAAAACTTGTGATGTATCCGACATACACAACAAAGTACCAACTACATCCAATAGAGCCATAGTGCAAACAATAAGATAAAATAGAGATGATATTCAGAACAACAATTTGGTAAATGAATAAAATGAAATCTCTCTCTGGCTCACCAAAGAAATTTTTGTCTCTCTCTCTCTCTCTCTCTTTCTTTCCCCTTCTTGCTCTCTCTCTCCCTCTGTCTTCCTGTCTTTGCTCGATTCCTCACAGGCAGAGGTTAAGTTTGATGCATCACTGGCTCCAAGGCAGAACGGAGAAGAGAGAAAGCTCTCGACTGACTCTAAATATCAGCCTTCTTCTACCTCTTTTATCTCGGCCCCATGGAACTATCTGCTGGCCTACACAATGCTTGATGTGAGCCCACACTTCATCCACATTCCAATGTTTAACTGTGTCCACTTTGCCAGTAATAAACAAGCGTGCACCACTTTCGAAAACCCTCATGAATGCACTTTGGGCCAAACTGACCTGGGATTTTCTCAAATATTATTCAAGATATATAAGAATATAAGAAAACAAAACACAAGCAGCAGCCACACAGTGCATAAAGTCCCATAGTAATCCATCATTAAGTCATCATAATCTCATCCACCCACATCTCCACCTCTCTACTGTACCTCTCTCCATACCTCCATCAGCATCAGCACCCACATTGCTGCACCCTCTCCATTTCCACCCCCCTGCATTCGACCACAATACCTGTCTCTTCAGAACCATCCATTCTCTCCCCTAACACCCTGCTCTCAACACCTCGCCGCAACGTGTTGATACGCAGTGTGACCTTGCCAGCTCATTTTCGTGTTCCGAAGGGAACGAGAAAATTCACAGCTGTTAAAGGAGCCCGTGGTAACAGGGCCTCTACCCTTGATTTCCCTGGGTAACCATATGGCATACAGGGCTTAAGAACGATTCCCCGGAGGGTACTACTGAAGTTCTGTACCAACGTCCCACACCGCACCTCAGCTGCCACTCCACGCTGCAAGGAAACAATTGCACCCGGACAACTCCTGTGAAAGCCTGTTTTTTTATTTTTTTTTCTTCCTTGGGAGTACCTGCATGATCGTATTTTCAGCACAGTGATAACAAATGGCTGGTTGTTTTGGTTGTGTCATGAACTTAAGCACTGAACTGATGTTCTATTGATGTTTACTGTACACTGCTTGCCTCTCTGTTGTGAACAAAACAAACTTTTCTGGAAACAGTGGGTGCTGTGCTACAAAATCCCCACCTCCTCTAGAGTACCTTTTTGGTTGGTTTAAGCTTACTTCATAGACTTTTTCGTTCAGCTAAAGCCCTTTTGTATTCAATTACTAACGTCATTTTTTACAGCACATCTCCAGGGAAACCAGGAAGAGCAAGGATACTGACTCCTCAACATCTAAGTCTATTTTTCTCACACAGTTCAGCTGAAATTGTAATTTACTGTTCACAACTAGATGTAACTAGATGTAACTATGACAATGATTACACTTAACTGTTACAAATCACTCTCCCTTTCTTAAGATAAGAATGTTTGAGTGTTGTTTTTTCGAGCAAGGATGCCATCATTACAGATTCATTCACTGGGCAACATTTCAGCTGTATTAGGCAGCCAACAGAAGCCTGGGGCTACACTGATGTCCAAGCTGGCCAATCAGAGCTCTGCAGGATGCCGAAGAGTTGCGTGAACATGCCAAAGGAAATACCAGGCCAAACCATCTGAAACAGGCAGGGAAATGGCATCAGTTCCCGTCAATTCTCTGGTCTGACCAGATCCAACCCACCCTGGAACAAAATATACAGCAGTTTTGACACGTTTTCAAGTTGAACAGTTTCAGAAATTGGACTGACACCTGTACCCACTGACAACCAGGACAGTGTAGATTGTGTGTGAGTGTTTCACAATTCACATTGTGCCACTTTCACCACCTCCACCAACTGGCAACTATTCCACCTGTACAAATATTCACCCATAGTAAATGTTTGCATTTCTATCATGGCTGGCTAATTAGCTAAAATGAAGGCGGTGCAACACACATTGACTCTCAGGTGTAAATAACAGATTGCTAAATGTATCTGGACCATATGTTTTATATACTGAAACAATAAAATCATGACAAATCGCATGTATCGCAGGTCAGTGTGTTTACCAGTTAATCAGCAATAAGATGGGAGAGATATTTTGCAAACACTGTTGGATATATTTGCGCAAAATATTCAGTAAAAGCTATTCACAGCTGAAAGGCATATATTCAGGAGTCTGTTTTTTTCTCACTTTTCTCAGAACATTAAATTAGTTAACAAGATTTATCTCAAAGGTATTGGATAGAGAGACAGCCAGCTAGCTGAAAAAGCCTGGCAAACACATTCGTTATTTTCATCATGCATTTGAAATAATTATGCTCTAAATCTGATATGCCGGTCTACACAGGGGGTGGCACAGTAGTGCAGTGAATAGCATTGCCAGCTCACAGCAAGAAGGCACCAAGGTCAAGGTCCTTTCTGTGTGGAGTTTGCATCTTCTCAAAGGCAAGCGGGTTAGCTGAATTGGAGAGTCTAAGCTGTTCATGTTGTCTGAATGTGTGTGAATAATGTGTGGGAAATCAATCGGTGACCTGTCCAAGATGTACAGTATTTCTCGCTTTCATCCACTGTATGCAGGAATAGGCTCTCTCAACCCTCAACCCTGACCAAGAGTAAGCGATTTTGAAAATAGATAGATGGATGGTGTATACTGATTTCACGCAGGCTATTGGACTAGGTGCTTGTTTTTAAGCACGTTCAAAACAAGCAGAAGAATTGGAGCTTAATTTTAAAGTAAATAAATGTTGATATTTGGGCAGTGTGCCTGGTGGGTGGTTCCATGTGTTGATTAAATACAGGTTTCTCAGTCCGGGGTCTCACTGGGGGAGGAGAACGCATCTGTGAGCTTTCCCTGCCCTGCCCCCTCCCCCGGATGTGTCTGACTGCAGCCCCCCTCACCGAATGTGTGTCTGGAGGCTGACCAAAGAGAGACTGTAACTTTGGAGATGCCTGTGGGGGTGCGCTGCATGCCAACACAAGCCCACCCAGCTGAGACTCCCTTCCTAGCACCTGGCGCTGGCATGCCATCTGTCAGCGAGCCACCCGCGCACACAGATCCCCAGCCACTCAGGCCAGGATTGTGGGCTAGTCGGGCTCGGTTCTGCAATACACCGCCGCTAGGGAATGACCAGCCTGATTGAGTTCCACTTTGTAATCCATTACCGGAGAATCGCGAGCGTCTCAGCTAATTGCACTATTTGTTTTGCGCCAAATTCTCTCTTTTTTCTGATCATGGTAAATTGTTCTCTGCTGGCAGAAAAAAATATAGATTTGATGTGGTGCATTCGCAGAAGTCTGAAGATTTTTATATCAGTCAGGGTATGGGAACACACTATGGATTTCAGACGTTAATGAAGACCTATGCTTTTGTTGATCACATTAAGTATTACAGTACTATGCCTATATTATCATAACATATAAAATCAAATATTTTTTTTCCAAACAATATGTAGACATGAAAACTGTCACTTACTCTCACATGTTAACCCTAATACACGTACATGCACACTCACACCCACACACAAACACACACACACACACACACACACACACACAGTAGGGTGAGCAGCTGCCCTTGCCTCCTCTGGAGACAGTGATTAGTGCAGGGATCCGCAGGTGTGGAAAAGGAATTGTGAGGAAGCACCTTCTGGTGTGGCTGTCTGGTAACCAGTGTGGGTCTGGAGTGATGGAGAGGCAGAGCTGTCCCTAGATTTTTGGGGGCCATAAGCAAAAAATAATTTGGGGGCCCCTCCGATACATGGGAAAAGGTGGGGCACTAACCTCAGTGCATGATCTATCTACTGATAGGGATGACTCTGTGGAGAGGTGTTTTAGCAGTAAACAGTCCTGTGTAGAACAAAATATGTTTTTGGCATGGCCTAGATCTTTACTTTGATTTCCTCCATGTAGTATATGCCAGGATAACATTAGAATATAGCACAGCTCTGTTTTTCTGTAACAAAAACGTGTTATTATTATTATTATTATTATTATTATTATTATTATTATTATCATCCATGTATACAGATGGATATAATTCAGTTTAAGTTTCCTACTGGAACATACAACAGCAGTGATTTTTTCTAACCATTTCACCCCCCCCCCACCATCCCCCCAACCCTGCACTCAGTCCCCCCCGACCCCTTCCATTAATCATATCTTGCCCCCTCCCCTCTTTAACTTCTTCCCATTTATCGCTCTCCATCATCTATCCTCCATATTGTGGCTCTTTGGCTACTGTGGTGGTGCTGGAATGGTGTCAGAGTTTGTGCTTGTGGCATTTAGCTAATGCTCACCACGTCCAGGGGAGGAAGGGAAAAAAACAAACACCAAATGCTTTTCCATATGTACACTCAATAGAGTGCTTGGGTTGGGGGATAAAGGCATACCCACAGATTCACTGGCCATATTTTTTTTTGTGCGCGAGTATTTTCTGATGAATGAGGAGTGACTGATTTCCAGAGAAGGTGGCAGGTGACAGGCACAACTTAAATTTAAATGTGGCAAATTAAATTTGATACATTATTCATAGAAAAAAAAAATCAATTACTGGTAATGCTTATTCATATACTCATAATGTGCATTAATAATGTAAATATATTAATACTTAATACTTTTAATTTAATTTGCCCTTATTGCAGTTTATAAAATATTTATTGTGTTCTGTAATGCAATTCCCACTTTAATACGAGCTGCTACTTGTTACATATACAGAGAGACATCCGTCACCTTGCTGCCTGGTCATCTGTGAGTGGACCTTCCAATCAGAAAGCCACACCTGTCAGTTTGCTGAATACCCACCAAGCATTACCAGCTGTCAACCACTGGACATGTCACTGCAGCCGAGGGGCTGTCCTCCTGAAACAAGGCTCCGCGCTTGCCAGCAGTGACACAATGATGTAGAGTGATGGCAAGGAAAGGGAGAAGCTAGGCTTCATGACCCCAAATGGCTCAGTCAGCAAATGCATATGACCTCAGGCTTTGCCCTGAAATCTCACACTTGAGCGGATATAAGGTTTGGACGTACCATTAGCCAGCAATGGCTGGGAGACTACATTGGTGAGACATAATTGGTATCATCACAACAAGAGCAGGGTGACATTAACGTAGACAAGGTAACTCATGTTACTGCCACTTTAGCATATCCTAGCAATTCAGCAGGTAACCACATGCTGCCAGTTGTCATCAGTGAGAGATATGCCTTTTCTCCAATTGCTGGTAGTACTCCAGAAGTACTACATGACATGTAAAGTCTAAAATAGTCACTGGATTGGAGGTGACTCCCTCTGAGGAGTGCATGGGTTTCCTTCACAGCACTTCTCCTCCAATTCTCCACTTCTCCAAAAATTTGGTTCATTTCGCACCAATCCACATTTCGGACAATTCCATTAAACACCGGCCCACTTTGATATTTGGATAGGAAGGAAGTGGTGTCATCGCCACTCCCTGCTCCCTGCTTTTTAGCTTCAGGTGCTGCTGCTCGCAAAGCCTTAGAGGAAGGGGAGTGCGAGAGCTCGGGGGGAAACGCATTAGACCCGTTCACACGTGAGCAGCAGGTACATATGGGTACAAAGCCTCGCTAATGGCTTTCCCTGGCTTCTCTGACACTAGCCACAGCACTGGCCTGACAATCAACCCGCTGGAAAAAGCCATTATAGCCGCGGAGGCAAATCTACCAGGAGATTGTTTAAAGAAGGTGCCATCGCCCTTCTGACATGGTGGTAATGATTGCAAAGGTCGTGCGTTGAGGTGGAAGATTCCATACAGAAATTGGAGGATTTTCTCAGAAATGTTTTAAATTCCTGAGCAAGGAGCCTTTGTCTATGTGTGTGTGTATGTGTGTGATGGCATACGTACAGTGAATGCACGTGAGTTTGTATGCCAGAAGGTGAGTGTGCGTTTGTATGTGCACATATGTGTATGTGCACAGGGTTTGGTTTATGAGTGTTTGAAAGGTGGAGGGATTCCCAGGGTAATAATTGCAACATATTGTGTATGCCCACGCACCTTAATAACAGTAGCCAGGCTTTCTGGCGCTGGCCACTGATCAATAGCATCACTCTGAGTCTTCACTGTGTTACACCTGAGGGGCTTTATTAGTCAAGTCCTCAAAGTCCCCTTTTCACCGCTGAGCTCTCTGTTTTCACATAATAAACAAACCAAGGAAAGGGACGCATTTACTGATTCCATTCATCATCCGTTCATGCTCATTGTCATAGATGTGCGATTTAGAGGGAGCTGGACTATTGTCAGAGAAGTGCTGCTGCAGTTTTTTTTTGCTTATATATATATATATATGTAGAGAGAGAGAGAGAGAGAGAGAGAGAGATCCATTTAAAATGATGATCTGTTTCACAGCATGAAAACCATTAATTTGGAGTGCACACACAGCAAATACATATTTTCTTTTTAATGGTCATGTCATACTGACATACACCATATATTGAGTACACCAAACCAGTTCAAAATCATTTATAATTATATACGCTCTGTTTTGTTTCATGTTCCCAGCTTTCCAAAGATCTTTGCCAATTACAATTCAGCAACAATATGGGAGAAGAGAGGTCCAAGAAATCTACAGTAGATGTAAATGTTTGATGAGTGCTCCAGTCTTGAGCTTGAGACTGATTACCACTAACAAAACCTAGCTTGTAAACAAAACAAGGACCGCGATTGAAATTCAGCTTGCACATGCACAAAAGAAAACTCCAGAAACCTGAAAACGACGGGGTTGTTCCAGTATGTATACACCATGACCTATGGGGCATATTTCCATTTCACATGAGACAAGTTGCTCTGACTCAGGCTGACAGGCTGAAAGGGGCCAGGATTATGTTATGTGTCAGCTGATATTTCTGTGTGAGATTCATGTGGGACCGAAAAGAAAACCTTCACTGTACACGGTAGCTTGGCACCAAGATGCAAATCCGATGGGATTACTAGAAAGGCACAGGCCACCGCTAATATCCACACATCTATGAGAACATGGTGTCCCCTAGGCAACTCCATTCAGAAACAGAAACTTTCCATCCAAATTCATAACATGATGGAAGGTAAATCGCATTTGCAGGCTTCAAACATACTTAGGCTTCCATACTCCCTCACCTCAATGCACACCGCACTTTAATGTCCAAAGATCTTACCATCACTATAAAAAATTGAACTTGAACATATGCTACATGGTCGAAGCCATTTCATTACTGATCGCACAGTATACACCAGCCGTGGAGTGGTATGCAGGAACATTGTATTTGCATGCAACTTTATTTGTGTTAACATGCCAAGGGACTGCAGGTAAAAAGATTTTTTTAGCTAATTCTGACACGGTACATGAATTTTGTCATGATTTATGTAAAAAAAAAATAGTTCAGGATTCCCTAAAATTAGTTTAGGAATGGGAAAAATGAACAAAATAAAATAAATGAATGTTTGGTGTTGGATTTTTGTACCAAAATAAAAACGGACATGTATGTGTGTTACAATTGATTTTGTCAGTGTGTATGAAATGTGGAACAGGCAATGCTGAGATTGTTCCAAAATCATAATCCACAAGTCAGGGGCTCATCGTGGCACCCCTAATTCAAAGAAATGGAACAGCTTATTGCTGGATTTCTAAAAGCCAAGTATCAAATTCTCAGGCCTATGTTCCCTATCTGCGCCTCTTGTTAATGATTGGGGCTTTGCAGCTGCACTGGAATGGGGCCTTCCGCCTTGATTAGAGACAGATGCAATTGTAGGACATGGACAGAGGTCAGTTACACTCTCTCTCTCTCTCTCTCTCTCTCTATATATATATATATATATATATATATATAGGCCCATACGATAGAGGTTGATCTTTAGAAGTATCTGTAATGACTTGTGGGGTAGTTATCGCTGCACTCATGACAGGGTGAGAAGCATCTCATTGGGTCTGATCTCTGTGCAAGACAGGGATAACTACTGGTATATGTAAGTGCCCAGTCTGCTAGAATAATTCTATTTTAAGCACCTCCGCTCTCCTTCAAAAAAATATTACTCCAGAAAACTCCACAATGTAGAGTTAAGACTTTTTAGATTTTGCTGACAGTATTTTTTCAGGTAAATTAATGTTTCACATCAAACTCCTATATTCTTATATTTTCAATGGCAATGTTCACAGTTCCCATTAAGGGAACTTTAAGTTCTGCTTAAAAGGTCTAAGGAACATCATTCCTCATTCCCTTGTAGGCGTAGCTAGCAGATACATATTAACGCTTTCACATTTCAGAGAAAGAAGTTAATAAATACGCTTAAAAGGCAGTATCTAGTCCATAATTCCATTCCACAAAGTAAAAACCAAAACCAACACTCCCTTGAAAATAAATATCTCCAAACAAACAAACCGTGCAGTGACAGACGGCCCCTAATGGACATCCCATAGTTTACGTGTCCTAAAATGAAGCGTAATGCACGGCTGATTAAGCCCGGTGAGATTGCCTGTCCATCATAAGGTTCCCTGTGCCTCCCCTTTTTTCTGACACACGAGGGACGAGTCCCAGGCCTGGCATCTGCGTTTCTCTTCATTACAGCACAGGGCTCCGGGCTCTGGCTATTTCTCTTGCTCACAGCGTCGCACCATAACCCATGTGTTTATTTATCACCAGATGCTCCAGAGCTTGTCGTGAAGCACATGACAACATGGCGGGGGTACGGTTGGGGGGGCTCATGGGAGTGGGGGGGGATGCGCTTTGGGGAGACCGCTCAGAATTTCAATGATGTCCATGTTTGCTCCTGCCTGAGAGGGAACTCTGGCCTGTGAGAGACAGGAGGGAAATTACACTAGTGTGTGATAGAAATCTGGAGAAGAGGAAAATATCAAGTGTGTGATGAAAAAAAAAAAAAGGGTGTGGCGAGCAATTGAGATGCCCTATCACATTCTGTGCCTGTGTGCGGGTGTGTGCGTGTGTGCGTGCGCACGTGTGTGTGTGTGTGTGTGTGCTGGTCCTCAAGAAGTAAGTTAGCTCAGTTCAGTTAAACCCTCACCTTTGCAAACAGGACCAAATCCATAAATCCCATAGTCATGCTTTACATTAAGTATAATTAGAAGCAATGTTTTTACAGCAAATATGTTGTCATCATGGATGTGACATTGCTGCTTTAGCCAGGTTTCCAAAAACACTGCAGTCCTGTCCTGACATTCAATTCACAGCTGACACAGTGACAGAGAGATTGAATGCACGTGGGACCATACAGTATATTCACCCTATGTTACCCATCATACACATCTGCATTTGTTTATAAATGCTTTATAACTTAGTAATACCCTGTTCATGAAGGTGTTATGCATCATTTATAAAGGCGTGTGAGGCCCTACTGTCTGCTTGTTGTGGATAATACAGATACAGGTCATTTAATCTTATTCCATTACATTGCCTCGGTGTTTGAAGAAGCTCTACCTCCCTCCACCCCTCTCCTCCTACTCAGGGATCATGTCTGGACTCTTCAAAAAAGCGTAAGTGTGTTTACAAATGGACAGATCAAACTGCTTGCTTTTATGTGCAGAGTGTGCTGACAGGTTTTGTAAAGAACAAAAAACAAACAAAAAAACATTGTGGTGGGGGAAGGGGCTAGAGTACACAGACCCATTGGGCATTGTTCTTGAAAAAATGTATCACGTGAGAGTTAAATCGAAGCACTCTAGTCTGCGCAGCACCCAATAGTCTTTTTCTTTATTTATAGCCCTAGCTGTGTCCCAAACCACACAGTTCTATGCTCTGAACACACATAGTGAGTACACAGCCATCTTCAGTGCAAAATTCAATTATTCTTCGCAATAAATCGTACAAGAATAAATTTTCAATGTAATGCCCGGTGACAATCAGCAAGCATCCACACCGGAGATCTTCTTACTAGTACAATTCATGCATTCACAGGTTTATAAACATGTAATCCAGCATAATTTCTGCTCATATCATGTTTTGTTAGAGCTAACTCTGTAATTTAGTTATCCAAGTTATGTAAATTAGTTATCTAGTTATCTTAGCTTGCGAGTAAGTAGCCATAACGTTAGTTTTTGTGTGTAATCTGTATATTTAAAACTGACTCGTAGTAGATTAGAACTGAAACATATGTCAAGAGGATAAAAGGCCATGATGGGTTGGTACAGTAATTCTCATTGCCCATTGTCTTTCATTTTCAAGTACATGCCACCCCAGAAGAAGCACAGAAACAAATATTACTGGCTCCTGATTATCGTCTGGGGTACAGCAGTTATACATATACCAAAGCCAGCAGGCATTTTAGCTTTGCCCAGAACCTGAAAAGAAGCTGATTTCTGAAGAGACGGAAACTGGCTTGTATCTGTGCCATACGTGTCACTGCATCCCTCTTTATTGCATGATATACCGAATGCTTGTGATTATGCAAATTCATCAATTCAATGATAGGCAATACACACAGTCTCTACTCCTACCTTCTTGGCTGCAAGCTCTAAATCTTGGGCATAGACATGAAAGGCGCTTGAGTCCACTTACATTAATTGGGGAGAGAGGCAAAAATAAGATATGATGCTGATTTGAGTTAAAACAGCAATTTATGTTACTGCGGAGAGTCAAGCATTTCCAACAAGAGTTTTATTTAGTAAATTTATCTATTAAATTTTATGTTTTCCAAATCCATTTATATCCATTTTAAATTTTCTTCTGGAGACAGAGGTATAAACTGTTCCGTGCTCTTTCCGGTATGAGCATGAAAGGCACAAAGATCTTGATCTGGCTCTGTACTCTGTTTGTAAACAAACATACAGTATGTGGTTACAGTGCAGATTCACAGCCTTTATTTAACCCCTTCATGCAAGTCCCCTCATGGCCAGCACACCAGTGTGCTGAGATTTCTCAGCTCAGACATTTAGTGCTCCTGCAACCAAACTGTGAGCAGTAAATTTGTAAATGTAACAGAACACAAGTGGCCTAATACTTTTGGCCTGTACCACATATATATAGTGCCCTCCATAATGTATTTTTTTCGCCTTGATTTGGTTCTGTACTCCATAATTTGTAATCAGTACACATGTGGTTAAAATTTTCCTTGCCTTGGGAACATCTTGTCTCACTCTCTGGTAATGCTGCACAGAAGAATAGGATGACATTATCTTCTGGAAAGATAAATAAGCTCTCAGATACAAGACTGTTTTTGGAAAGATAAATAAGCTCTCAGATACAATACTGTTTTTGAAAGGTCATATTTCAAATTGTAGACTGAAATTGTCTCAGGTTTTACGTGGTTAAACTCAAGGGAGGAAGACACAAGGCCACATTGGTATCACAAACAAAATCACAGTGAAATTATTTATAGATAATTTTATATGGAAGTCAGGCTTTAGGGAAAGCAACATGGTGTGCCTGAAACAAGCTTTGTGCTTCACACAGGTGAAATAACTCCAAGGAAAGTTTGCCTTCACACTCAATAAAGTTTAATTGTTCATGCCACATTTCCCCCAATTCTGAACATAGCTATTACTTTTTGTAATCTTTATTCTGACACTGTTGGGGTTTCACCGAATGACATGACTTGACCTGAATAAGCAATACCTTGCAGGCAAAGCATTTAAAGGGGGTATGCATGCCCTTCTTTCCCCTGAACTATTAGAAGCAGGGAGCATTGGTTTGGACTGGATTTCCTTCCAGACTGTGGGGGTGCATTACTGTTCTAAAGACAAGTGCTTCAGCTGAATGCTATATATAGCTTTAATCAAACTATATTTTAAATATTTTATATGCAATTATTTTGAAAGCAATTGATAGCAACAATACCAGGTACACATGGTATAGGAAGCAAAATAAAATACTAAAATAATGATAATGAAACAATACCATACACACTCTCTCTCTCTCACACACACACACACACACACACACACACACACACACACACACATTTGTTAACACATTTGTGTGCTACTGTATCAGCCTTATGCGGCATGGTGTGAAACAAATTTCTTTAAAAAAAAGTTTTAAAAAGAAGAATTTGGGGAATCCCTGACCTGCATCTTAAATGTAATGTGACTTTGCAGGTACCTACAGTATGGCTTTCGCTGCTCAGAAGCACCCAGTTACCTCCCAGGAGTCACATGAGGGGTTGTGGCATTGAAGAGCTACATCAGTTGCTATGCTGGATCAGGAAGCACATTCATTAGCAGAGAAAAAAAAGCGGTTCTCTCATATATCCAAGAGACCAAAGACTCTAAGATAAAGACAGGCCTGGGATTGTTCTTCTGTACTCATTACACACTGAATTCTTCATATTTCTGTAAAACTTTATTGGTGTTAAAATGGGTTTCACAGTTTCCTTTTCCTTCGGATTTCGTGATCTGTAACGTAACTGGTTCTGATAAAAGATTGCAACGTTAATCTGGATCACCGTAAACAGATGCTATTTTGCACACTGTTTCACAAACCAAAATCAATCAATGAAACCACCAGGTTAACTACAGGATGATACATATTTTAACACCAAAATATAACACTAAACCATCGGCACAACGTGTTAAATGTTCTTCATTAAGTAAGACTACAAATTAGTAATATATAATATGAGCATGTAACATTATCATATCAACACGGTAAAACAGCTGTTGTATAACTATCCAAAAATAAATCATTAATATCCTGTTAAAACCTTTGGTTGCCATTATTAAGTAATAACTGAAAAAAAATATTGCCTGCTCAATGGGTTTCTTTATGATTAGGGTGTTACAGTATCTTGTTCCTAGTTGACTGAATTATAGGTTTTTATAACTGGTTGAAGGAAAACTGTAAGCTCTAGATTCTAATGTATTTTTTCTAGCTCCATCTGCTGGCTATAAGTATTTACAATACTGCTGAGTAAAAGCACAGGGAAGCCTCAGCTGCAATTCCACCTTTTCTTAAATGCCCAGGTACCCCTGGCTCTACCACAAAATCTCCATAGAGATATTCAAGAGGAAATCAAGACAGCAGGAAGTTTTTTCTTCTTCCCATCACACCAGCCTCCCCCCACACCACCCCAAGCCTGTATTCTCCCTCCAGAAATAGAGCAGTCACTGAAATCACTGCCCCCCACCCATTGAGAGAGAGAGAGAGAGATGATTACTCTTCATCTGGGCTCCCATTCCCCCTGAAGCTGGAGGAGAGGAGTCAAGGTGTGCGAGGATGCATGCTGCAGTTACCTTGATTAGGTGAGAGAAGCCTTTGCGAGCTCAATTGAGCACTCACAAGACAATCTCCCCTGCCATTATGGAGGGGGCAGTGGACCTCTTTTCATGATTTCATATGAAGAGAGACTCATCCTGGGCTGACCCCACAGTGACGAGACAGGGATTACATGCCCGGGGGCCAGTCCTGGACCGCTGGATATCTTTCATCATATTTTTGCAGAGACCATTAGCGGTTGTAATATATTATTCTTTAAAATGATTTTTAAATCTATGCAGTATGCTAAAATGAATGTTTTAGAACTAAAAGGAAGAGCATGGCTTGACTTAATTGAAAGTACATTCAATCATTAACATGAAAAAAAAACGTGATAAAATACAATATAACTTGCTACATAAAATTGGCATACTATAAACCGGTTGTAGTTTAATTTGCGCTAATCTGCAAGTAGGAATTCCTCAAACTGCTATTGCCAAGATTAACGTAGGAGACACGTCTTCTAATTGATTACCTACAGGGCTGGGACAGGGAGGCAAGGGTGATTAATTATACATGTTTCAGCTATGATTAAAAGCAGAATTGCAGTCATGCGATGAATGTGTCACTCATACTTAGCAAAGTGCAGTTGCCGCACATGGCATCTGCCTATTTGCGGTGTACATTAATGGAGGCCGATGACAAAGAAATAATATTTGCTTAAGTCACATAAATCATTCTGAAATTACAGTCACGAGACATAAATCTTATCGCCCTCTTTCAAATCTAGATAGGAATGGGGAAAAGACCTAAAACCATGTCCCTCCTGAAATCGGAAAACAATGTAGATTACACTTGATATACATGAAGCATTACATCTGGAGCTATGCCCTAAATCTAAAGGGAAACACTTTAATTACTTGCTATGTTAAGGGATTTAAAACATAAAAATGATTTCCCTTGTTCAATGTTTCATAATAGGCATGCATCCAAACAGATATTTTTCAATAACATTTCATAAATAATACAGGCTCAAGAGACATAAATAAAATTGTATTATTAATTTATTAATTCAAGGTTAATAACATGTCAACAAGTTTCTTGCTAAGTTAATAAGTCTATCATGCCAGTGAGTTCTGTGAAGATCATCATAGTTATATATTTATGGTTTTGCCATTCTTGTTTATATGTTAATCTTGTTTATTTTTTGTTTGGTTTTAGTTTTGTTTATTTACGCATTCCAGAAAGACAAATGTGTTATGCTCCTGCAAGTCTGTAGGCAACACTGGACATAGGGTTGTCTCTTACAACTCCCATAGTGGGCATTGCATCATTCGTTATGACTCTTATAGCTAGGACATTATATGGTATAGCATCTCTCAACTCTTATAGCGGACATTGTTTTGTGTGTTACAGCTCTAATAATGTGAATTGCATCATGTGTTACAGCCATTATGGAGGGCACTGGGCTGCGTGTTACAGCTTTTATAGTGGGCATTGCATCATATGTTATAGCTCCCAGCTCTTAATCTGGGCATTGCATAGTTCATTGTGGCGCTCACTCCTCCTAGATGCATCCACAGTTTATTGCCGTTGCGTTTTCTCCCCCTCCCACGCTCTGCGGAGCCACGAGACGGATGACTGTGAATACAAATGCAATTCGTCTGCAGTGCACGGGGCTGAAGCTCACTGCCAGCCTCTTTCCAAAACCTGGAACCCAGCTCCAACAACCCACCCCCCCACCCCCCCCCCACCCCTTTCCCCAGCCCCTTAGATTCTCCATATGTCTGTTTCTCCTCCTTTTAACCGTCTCTCTATTCAGATTGTAATGACAGACAGCCGCCCAACAGAGACGGCAGTAGAGGAGTCTGCGCAGCCCTTTTTCTATAGGTGGTCAAGGACGCCGGCCCTCCACTGTAAAACGCCGGCAGTCGTCTGCCTTTGACATTGAAATGAGCGAAACTCCCTTTAAGTTTCGCTTTGTTCTGCTTTGCTAAAAGCGACTCTGAATTTGAAATGTGCCAATCCCCACATGCGAAGCGACTGTGCAAATCAGTCGACGAGATGCCTCACAAATCAGATTTACAGACAGTCAGCTGGATTTTAATCAGATTGGAGTTCTCCGTTTCACCCAGCGCCCCCTGGACATGAAAAGCCCCCACCAGGGGCCAACAGCCGGCGGAGTTTACCCCTCGCGGTGCACCGCGCTCCGTCCCGGCAAAACAGTGCCGCCGGCGCTCGGGGAACGAGGCGAATCCCTGGAGGGGGTCAGTCCGGTCACTGTCAGCCATCATCGGCCTTTTCATTTCCTAATTGCTGCCACGTTTCCAGCCTTTATCACTTAATTAAGCACCATCCAGCATTTCAATTTAAAATGCAATCATGTGCACGGCTGGGAGAGGCTTTAACCCCACAGGCACTGAGACACTCCTCCAGGCACTCGGCCTGCATTAAAAACCCTGCCTGCCAAGAGAGCTCTGTCAGGTGGATCAGAAATCTATTGTCTCATAACCGGCACTGTATAAACAATGAACCCGAACAGAGTCGCGTGAATAAGGTCGCGCGTGACCTGAGCGTGTCTGCCTCGCTCGCGTTCTTGTACACTTCCAGATTGGAAGCAACCACTGCACTGTGATTAATCAGACCTTTTGAGACGATATATGAGATGACGGGGTCACTCTGACTTGCGTTCCCACTGTAATGAAAACCCAATCGCACACGGGAAATGAAGTCAGCTAAGAATGGGCAGCTAAGAATGATGCTTTTTCCCCAGAGGTGTGTAATCTAAATGTTTTGAACACATTACGCAAAAAATACTGAAATTATAAACAATATGCAATTCAAAGAAAAAAGAAAAACATTATTTACCTGATGCTCCATATGATTGAATTGAATGGACTGAATGAAACAAATGCGAAAAAATAATATTTGGTTATGTATGCAAGCACCCAAGTTTGTCTAACTTGAAGAATTAATTTAATCACGAAATTGTAAAAATATTCATATATTTATTTATTGTATTTTAAGAATAAGAAATCAATATAATACTCCTGTATTGACTTATCATTGCGACACAAGAGAGAATAACTACTGCACAAAGCCAGCTTGTTGTGAAATAATTCTGAATTGGAACTATCTTTACATTTTAAGCAATTAGTTTTCATTGTGTGTATGAAGATGTTACAATATCCTGCAGTATGATTAGAAAGAGTAAAATCAAATGTAGCATGGTTTGGGCACAAGTACTTAAAAATATTCTCACACAGAAAAAAATCTATTAAGATTCTGTTGTCCTTAGACTTATAGTGTTTGTTAAAAGTAAAAGGAACATCTGTAACATCAAGGTTTAAGACTTTGGCATTCTTATCTTAATCCTTGCGGTGTTCGGGTCACACACACAATGGGGGATCCAGATTGCAGGCGGGTAATCACAAAGTCTAAATTGAGGGACGGAGAGACTGTGGCTATCTACCTCCGGTCGCATTGTATACACAAGTCCTAATTTAAAAGGAAATTGAATGCATAATTGCCTGTGCATCTGGGCTTTGGCTCGATAATTAAAAGTATGCAGAAGTTACGTGCCTTCAGAGAGGCAGGAAGCAGGCTTTTGTTATCAGCCCAACAGTTCTGAGTAAGAGGGGTATGATTGGAGTGAAAAGTCCCTTACACTTCAGTGCACCTCTCTCTTTTATCGCTTTTTCTTTGACCGCCATTCGCACACCTCTGTCGTTAGCAGTTGGTGGGGCTCAGCAATTAATAGCATAATTAAACTTGTATGGAATTTAATTGTCTCGCTTCGTCGTCTCATTAGCCACCAAAATGGCGTTGGTCATGTTGTGAGATATAATACAGGTCTGTGGTAAATGCTACAAATAGCATCAGGTTTGGCGCTATGATATTTTTAATGTTCCTAACTGTAACTGCAGCCTGGGCCCATTCCCTCATGTCATTACGGGAAGCAAGCATCTTATCGACTCAGAGTATGAGACCGAGTTCATAATATAGTTGGCCATTAAACTTTATAGGTGGCCATTTTGTGTCAAGATCCACCAACAGCCCAGTTTTCCTCAAAGGGAAAAAGTGATGCATTTCCTTTTAGCAGGGTCGGGGATTGTCCCCTGAGAGCTAATTCAACGCCAGAAGAGTTTATATGAGTACACACTGCTTGCGATGTAAAATGCATGTAATGTACAGTATGTAATCTGTCCAAGCTGATGCCTGTCATACTGAGAGACTGATATCGGATCATACTGCAGGGCAAAAGTCCAGGCTGGTAACTTTGGATGTGTGCTACTGGCTCCCATTTAACATTTCTCGACAATGAGAGCACCATTATCCGAGTGTGGTGCAGTTGCATGGCAATGCTCTCGTGTATAGTGAGTCATTGACAGTAAGCCAAGGTGGTTCAAATTACACTCTCCAGGACTTTATCAATATATTTCACTTTGAATAATTGCTATCTCTTTTGGCAGGATTGCACTTTAGACTCATTGTTCTTGGATTCTTATTCAATTTCATACACACAGGCATTAAACAAGCTTAACAAGGCCACCGTTCAGATGTCCAACTGCTCACCCTTGATTTACTGTACTATGCCTGGTGTATTTTCAGGAATATTAATTTCTCAGGATGTAAGGGCTTGTGTGTCACATAGTGTGGGTTTTTTTTCAGAACACAATGGCCTTTTAATCTGTGTTATTTTACTTTTACAGATATTTTAAGTCAATTTGAAATGTTTTTTTTTTAATGTTCATTCACAACAATGCAGCCCATTTATTTATTTAATTGCTCATTAATCATGTCAGCTCACATAATAGAGCTGCATTGGAATTAATCAAATTGGAACAAACACAGTCACTTATTTCTGAGAGTGTATTGTGTGAAATGCTTGTTCTGTGTTACTTTTTAATAGAAGATTAAGGTTTGAGGTTTTAACATTTGAGGGGGACATCTGCTTAGAAGCACGCTTTCTGAGGAGAGACAGGAAGAGTTTTTAATTACTGCCAAGCCCTGCTGCCTTCTGTCCACCATAGTTCACAGTGATTTATGACCACAACAGAGAGGAAACACAAATTTGCTCCTCTCATTTTTCCATGAACTAAGGAGTGGTTCACCTCCCTCTTGATTAATTTGTCAAGGATTTTTAAATGTGGGAATGGGTGAATGTGTAGGGCATGTAAAGATCAGCCATTCCTGTACTTAAGAGTCAGTTAATGATGTCCTGTGGAAGTGACTGATTTTATTTTTCAGAACAATTTTTTTGTTATTTTTTAAACAGTAAGGTATAACAGTTGCAATCACTGGGGGTGATGAGAAGGTCTGTACACAGTTTAGGACGTTAATCTCGAGTAATCTCACCCAATAGTGTTTATGAAGAGCAAAAACAATTGTAACATCTGACTGAATCTACTTTCTTGTACACAAACCTAAAATCTAAAACCTAAAATGGGAAATAACACAGAGATAACATCACAGAGAGTGTATTCTCTGTATTTTGCCAGACAAAATTAATAACATCCATTGCCATGATCAGACTCAGAATTCTTTCCTGCTAACAACAGATACCTATGGTCACTGAGCAGTAAAGACATGGAACCACTTTCTTGGACTTCTCAAGTGTGTTTTATTCCTACCAGAGCCCTGTGTGTGAAAAGCCTTGAGCATGAGCTGGGAAGCATTACATTATTTTCCTGCACACCAATTCACCAAATGGTTTATTTTTCTTGAAAATACATCTGGAAATGGAATAAAAAAGAGGGGGGAAAAAACTTGATGCCTCCACTCATGGCATGCAATATAAAAGAAAGTTTAAAGGTGTTCAAAATCAACTTGGTCTCTCTGACACCCTGTTCAGAATTCATTTACTTTTCATTGAGCAATAATGAGCTTCCTCTTGTGTGCAGAGAAGTGGCATCAATGCACATTCTGTGCCAAGAGATATGGAGCACAAAATATGCCGTTGCATTTTGATTTGTATTCACACCACACATGTGCCGATGACCATAAATTAACTGGTGGCTCTTAATCACTGAGGTCAGGCCTTCTTGAAAGATTTCTGAGATACCTCTGAGAACCAGAACCCTCTCCGCCTACTACTACTTAACAGCCCATGTGTATGCAAGGATTGCAACCCTATTCTTAATTCTTCCAGCGTTTTGGCTGTGATTGTCGGTCTATTTTAGGTTAAAGTTAAGCTTTCTCTGTTCCCTTCTCTCTCTATCACTCTGTTCATTTTTTTTTATTTATTTGTTTGCTAGTTTTATGTATAACCCTTATCTCCACGAGAGGCAAAGCGATTTGTTTTGTCCAAAGCAATTTCGTGTTTTATGGCAGTCTGATTGCTGCACCATGTGGCGCAGCCTCCTCCACCCGATAACCACCATCTGCACCGCGTCTCCCTCTGTGGCCTGAGCCTCCAGACTCGCTCTCAGTCTGCCCTACCAGCCGATAATGCTGCATATGGGGGTTAGCTAAACAATTAATTAAACAAACATTGTGGAACACAAGGATCTTATCAAAAAAAGACAAAGTCATTACAAAAAAGAAGTCAAAGTCATGCACACTGCCATCTTCACTGAGTGCATTCAGGTGTGAAAAAACAACCTTAGTCTGTGGCTTTTTTTTGTCTTCTTCCTCTTATTATTTTGAGGCATTTCCTTGTGCAACATGTGTACTGGAGCAAGATTAATTCAATCAATATTAATATGCTTCAGTTCATTTGCTGAGAGGAGTAGTATACTTTTCCATCCAGAACAGTTTTATGCAAAATTATGCACATGGCATAGGCTGTCAGATTTTTGCATTTCGAAAACTTCACATTTAGGCTTGATGTGCTTCTCCACTGATATTCTGCTAATTCTTTCGACTAAGTTTTATTGTCTCAAGTTGTCATTGAGAGTATTGTCGAAGTTATCTGCAAATTATAATTTTGATTTTTAACAATTAAAATCGCAAACAGCAATGTATATTCCTTTATTTACCATTTTAAATCCTTAAAGTCATTACTTGAGACTGACAAGATTCCCAGGGCACCCACTGGATTTCCACATGACATTAAAGAAAACTGTTTGGTTTGGGAAAGGGCAGCATTGGAGTGTTATTGCATGGGAACAGGCAGTAAGCTACTGTTATAAAATAGACAAGCAGGAATGAGTCTTGAAAAGAGTGGATTTCAGAAACAGTACACTCTTTGTATTTTCTTTCATAAAAATATTAACGTTTTGTGGCATATGCAGCACTTCATTATGTTCCTCCCGCCCTCATGAGTTGCTGTGGACTTATACAACAATCACAACACTAGAGAACAACAAACTGCAAGCTAATAATAACAGAAAACAGAAATGGCAAAGGACACATTCCAAGCCCTTGTTATAGCAAAAAGCAGAAGGGCAAAATGTAAAGAACTCAAAAGGACTCAAACTAAATTTAATGTAATTTAAAATCAAAAACCCGCAGAATATGTTTCTTACAAAGTGTGCATGGGACTTGTTAAATTCAGTTCCAGAATGGGAACAAGTGGCCTAAGAGCCACAGCTGTTGCTCGTCAAATTAATCATCCTCTTTGAGGACTTCAAGTCTTAAGCAAGCACAAAAAAACAGGGTTCTCAAAGAAAATGGTTCCACTTCAGGTTACGTCTCACACGGCACTCACGCAGATGCGTTCTTTGGCAATTTATCATTGTTGAGGGAGAATATTTTTGTGCAGCATTTCATTGTAACTGGAGTAAAGCACAGCCACAGCAAGTGTCTCACCATCTTCAAGGGACTGTCTCCAGACATGAAATCATTGTGGACAAAGAGCGTACAACTAAGCCAAAAGGGGAACCGAATGGAAAATGTTCACTTATTTGCACATAATGTATGTTTCTGGATTATGCTTAGCTAACGTAATGTTTGCTAGATACATTGCTAACTATAATGTTATCTAGACTGCCATGCATTGCACAATGGCAGCACCCACCTAGGAATCAAATCTACATCTTTGGAGATACTGTACAGTACAAGCGCAGTTTCCTGAACCTTATGCTACACTGATGTGAAACACTACCCTCTTCCAATGGGCTGTGATACCTGCTCGAGCTCACTTCATGTCACAATTGATTGCTAAATGCCATAATAGTACACAGCTACTTTTTTTATCTTATCATAACATTAGGTTATATTATAGCCACAGTACATGTAGCTAAGTCAGAGTAAGCACTGAAGTAACTAGCTTGCATTTTTTTAAATAAAAAATAATAATGTTACCTCATATTATCTATCCTTAAAGTCAGTTCTCTTTCTGATGTCTCTCTTTCTGAAAAAGCAATATAGATTATTTGAGAGCTTTCATATGTGGCTTTGATATGCAGTCCACGGACATCCTATCAACCAGCGGGGGTAACTGGAGCACGATGAAATGCGGACTCCTAACCCTCTCAGACCCTGGGTGATACAATTACCAATCGCACATCGTCCTATGGAGCTGCCGACCACACTTGGCATTAGCTCAGTCAGGTTGCGATCCAAGACTGTGTGGCTTATCCGTGCATCACAGTGCGGTGCCTTTACCGATTGAGCCACCCAGCTGCATCAAAAAAAAATTCTGAAATATTTTATAAAAGACAAGTAATTAGTGCCTTTCTGTCATCTTCCTTGTTACTGTTAATGTCTTTTGTAATCACAACAGCTTACTCACATGGAAGCTGCCTTCATTTTCTTAATGGTCTGGCTGCTGGACACTGCGTATGATGTCATATTGCATAACAGAGCAAAGTACGGCAGCTGCATCTCACGGTTTCATTACAGTGCCTTGTCTGTGAGGGATGATCTTATCTGTCTCAAGGCGAGCCCAGCGCCTCTTCCTGGGTCTGCTGTTTCCAGAGTGACCAATACCAGACGCCGGTCTCCTGCAGCAGAACACGGAGACCCGCAATCAGAAAATAGGAAGAAAACACCATGGATAAGAGGAGATGGCAGACCTACACCCACTCTGTCTCCTAGTCTTTAGTTTCACTCTGCTTCAGCTTTACTGTTGCCTGTTTACGCAGCTTTTATAAGCAATGTGAAACTGAGGCCATACTGTAACCTGCAGTGTTAGCATTTTATTTATGAAGAATGAAGAAAGAGGCATATTGGGGCCACCCGCTGTCAGTTAGAATCAAATTGTGCAGGTTATGCCGGGGGGTGTAGATGGCATCATTAAGATTGAGCCGTGCGGTGGCGAACCTTTCAGCGGTGCTAGGAAACCCGCCTGCAGTGGCTTCAACCCCCACAGCCACCCAACCCTGTACAGTTTCAAAGCTTCAACACTGCTGTAAAATCCCTCCCACTGCCGAAGACAGTATGCAAATATACAGCAACAATATGCGCTGCATCTCGGTGTTATTTTTTTGGCCAACACCACCCCTACAAGATGAATTCTGCAGCCATTTCTTGATCGAAAAAGTAATCAATGAGATAATCAATGGATGGGTCATGAAGTTGCTGACCACAGCCTGGGGACCTCCAGCTTGACCCACGGAATGGATGCGCGCGGTTGAAATGCGTGATCCTTGTCAGAAATTCAGCGGAACTGCCTTCTCAAAGACTGACACAAAGATCAATGTGTTAGACCTGTGTGACATCCACTACCTGCACTTACTTAGCCCCCTTCCTCATAATCAGCAAAACGCATTATGCACCTATCAAACAGACGGCCTTACTGTGTTACGACCGCAAAATAAATCCATATGGCATCATTTTGAGAAGATATTTGCATAGTGCTTAAAAAGGATAATGTTTCAAGGTTGTAGTTCAACAGTCTTAGAATATTAGAAATTGGTATGCATGGTGAAATAACTTAAGGTGCTTAGAGATGATAGGAATTAAAGTCAGAATAAGGATTTGCATGATAACTGGTGATTTTCCATTTCCTTTTTATTACATCAAAGGCCACACGGTGCATACTGTATGTATTTTGGCAATGTTATCATTTATCCTCAGTGGCCTGAATTAAATTTTCAAGTAAGTTATTTGTTTCAGAAATGCTATCAAGAGCAAAATACAACCCTTATCAAAATGACATTGCTGTTTTGTTTCCTGACCTAGCAATACGCTCTTCTTATCAATTCATTCAGAGTTCTCTTAGTCTTTAGTTTGAAACCCATCTCCCCAGAGAGGATAGTGTCCCTACATTGCTTCTAATCTGCTGATGTGACTCTGGGCTATGTGTTCACAAAACTTTAGCATCCAGAACTTTGTTTGTCTGTTTCTCGTTCAAGTCACCACATACAAGGCAGATATCTTTGGAAACACCAAGGTACTTCATTGCTGAAACATTTGTTTTTCCATTGTATATTGTTTTCATTATAATGACAATCATCGCCATCATTATTATTATTGCTACTAACATTTGCACAACGTATGTGTTACATGAGGTTCATATATTGATATATCTTAATATTCATATTCTTGTTTTGATATTCATAAATTGGGGGATTATTTGCCATAGTAATTTGCCATATGTTCTCTCTAATACATAGGAATAATGAGGCTGGCATAGCCAGTCTTCATCCTTCAGGGATCTAGCTCCAATAGCTATGTTTCCATCAGTGTGAGTTTTATCCACATTTGGAATACCATTTCTCAGTTTTGTGAGACTTGCCTAATGGGCATTGTTGGAACAGAAATATAAATTAGTTGACTTTATAAAAAACTCAACTGGAATGAAAAATGTGAAAATTACTGCTACACCTAAATCTGAACTCAAGTAAATGGTAGCAATTACAATTTACAATTACAAAGTCACCTGGGCTGCATTAAATAATCTGCTGTTTTCGTGTGCAGTATTGTCTTGCACAAATACCTTTTCCTTGTCTAATTACTACAAAAAGTTGGGACCTTTTTTAGTACAATAGCATATTTCTCTAGCTGACATTTTTTCTTGAAGTGATCCCTCTCGTTTTGAACTATCCTATTTATCTTGTAGTATATAATTGCTATAATGTGCAGCAATTATTTGCAAATTTAATACCATGGAGAAATTAAAGCTTCATAATGCGTGTCATGCTTTTAGCATGTTAATGCATTGTCTCCTGTCTGCTTCCCACTCCTGTCGTCTTTCCCAAGCAGACCCAAGACATTTGATTTTATTCAACATCATCTATAATGAACTTTTCAGAGAATATTATTTTTACCCTATTTTCTGCATCCCAGCCTTCAGACAACACAAGCAGCGATTCCTCTTAGTTGCTCCCACAGTCTGTAGTCGCAGGTGAAACGTGTATCACATCCTGATGGAAATCCCCCAATAAGTGCCAGGATGGTTTAATTATCTGGAGCGAGTCTCTGTTCTGGAATAAACAGGTATACAACAGAGCGCTGAGGCATTGACCCTCCTGCAGGGTATAGCTGTGCCAGTTCTCTCTCACTGTTCACAACTCCCCTGCCCTGATTCCTCCTAGGACTCCACCGTAGCAGAACATTACTATTAATAATAGTCTCTTTTTTCCCCCAACAGACAGCTCTCTTTAGCGATTTCCACATAAACTGTTTCCCGTGAAGGGTCCAGTGTTGGAACAGCTCTCGCGGAAATAAATCAGATCCGTCGGGATTACAGCCACTGGAATTTTTATTTGCCTCTGGTATCGAAGAATATGAATGGCAAAATGGACATATGTTTGTCACTGGTACTGTGCGGTATACGTTTTCGCACTTCCATAAGGCAGAAGCGAAGGCTGGTCTCGCCCACGGCTGTTCACATGGTTCCATAGGCAGTCCCTGTTGATATATTCAATATTGATCGCCAGGGAGGAATGAGCCCCACTGCCCCCACACTAAGGCATATGCAGGCGGGAAGAGGAGCTGTCAGGGCTAAATATAGCTGCCAAGCATCCCCAGTGATGAGTAACTCCTTATGAAAAGCGCCATGTGCACAGCCCTCTGCTGTGAGCTTCCACAGAGAGCACACTGCAGGCTCACTGAAGAGCGGCCATCTTCGGTTCAGATTAAAGGTCCAGGAAAACTGGATTCAAATTGCGGGTACATTCCCCAGAAGTGACAATTGATTGTCTTCTTAATATTTCTTGTAAGTTTTTAACCCATTTATAACCATTAAATTGTAATAAACGCTGTCATATGTTGTGACCCATGTCCCCATTCCTCTATGCTCTATGAAACCACTCGGTCTCTGCCCATTTTCCGCCATGGTCTGAATACCATGATCTGATCTCTTCAGACTCTTAACTATCACTACTCTGCAGGGTACTCACAATCTAGGATCGCTCTTTAATCCTCAAGCACTTTCATTTTACACTTGCATCTTCATCCAGCACTTACATTGCACTTGTATCATTATCTTTGATGTTGTAGCTTTATCATATCTTGTTGTTATGCCTCATTCTAGTTTCACTTGTCATAACTTTCTGACCTAGCCTATGCTTACTGTGTGAACTGACTTGATGTTCATGGCTATGGGTAACTGATACATAATGAGAATTGTACCTTATCGGACTGGTGTTTTGTAGCTGTTCAATAACCATCAGTATGCACTTCTTGTATGTCGCTTTGGATAAAAGCATCTGTGATATAAATCTTATAAACCCCGCCCTGGGCATGTCGAAGTGTCCTTGAGCAAGACACCTAACCCCTAACCCCTAACTGCTCCGGCGAATGAGAGGCATCAATTGTAAAGAGCTTTGGATAAAAGCGCTATATAAATGCAGTCCATTTACCATTTACCATTTACCATTAAATGTAATGTAATGTAATGTCATGTGACCTGTTCTGCAGATAAGGATCGGGTGGGCATGTATCTGCACTCATTAATATTCATATCCGTAAGACACCTCATATGTAAACCATTCCTCATTGCTGGTTAGAGCAGGTTGCCCAGTGCAGTAACATTAGACTACCTGACAACATGGAAGAAAGCAACATGGAAAAAGATCATCGTATAGTTAAACCTGTAGATTATTCCATGTGTAATAACATTGTAACACTGAGCTACTGTACAGTAATATTAGACTCAACAGCAGTCTCAAACTCATTACTCCCGAATAAAGAAAGGCTTTAATTCCACATATCTAAGCTTGAAAGCTATTTAATTCTCGCTGGCCAACGGTAAGCCTACCTTCTGATCCATCACACATATGTTCTGTGACCACCGCGAGTGTCACTAGCAGTGACAGTTGGGAGGGAGGGAGGGAAGGCACTGCGCCATGCACTATTGCTAGCTTTTCAGCAAGGGCACGTTGTTTTTGCAGATAGTTGGTGATGTCCTCCTCATGAAATTGGGCACCACAAACATTAACCATTGGGGTTATTTCAATATTGCAGTGCTTTTGCGAAATGTAATCCGAATGCCACCTGTGCAGAGGACACCTTTAGTATCAGTAGCTGCTAGAATGTGCATCATACACCTCTCTGGAGATATAATACACACTATGCATTCTACCAGCGGTAATATAAAATATGCACCTTTCCAGAGGTACTGTATTATGAACCTTTACAGTGGAACAATATACTTTTTCTGTCTTTCCATAGACTATAAAAAGTATACACCATAAACCTTTCCATAGATACGCAGCACGCTAAACTCCTTTCCAAGAATAGAAGTGCACATTCCACAGTATGAACAACTTCAGATATGTATCATGACAAGCATGGGACCAGATGAAATGGGTTTTGGTTTCATCTGGAAGGAGGGGAGGGAAGCTTGTTTCTCCTGGTCTCCCGCTCTCTCTCTAACCATGTGATGGATGGCGTGAAGGAACACTGAAAACGGAATGGCCCTGCTTTGCATTCGGGTGGAGAGATGGCGCTTCATCTTAGTTTCACTTTGTTCAACCATTATGAATCCGGTAAATAGCACTCCATTCCAGCACTCAAAAAGCCAAAGAAAAGCAGAGAAGGGCCCGAAATTTAAATAAAAATAAATAGGACAAGAGACAGGAAGCATTTTGGATTTGGATTGTATCTAAATGATGATTAATGCTAAGCTCTTGGTCCATTAAGTGATTTCTCTAATCGGTGCATTTTAAGCGGAGAGATCTGAATTATTCTCCTTATGCAATTACAGATTACAGGCAGGTGGGTGAGGAGACCAGAGCATCCTCGTCAGTATGAAGGGGATGGAAAATTCCTGAGAGGAAAAATATTTTATTGCCAAAAACACTGTGCATGAATACGGGTATATGTATTTTCATGTGTTTTACGCTATCAAACCTGGTCAGTACTTCATTCTTTCATATCTGTTCTAGTGTCCTGTTCCTGGCTGTGAGTTTACCATGCTGTTCATTTTTAGACCCATAATTGCTATCTAGCTTATTTTCAGAATATCTCAAGTCAAGGAAGCAGTTTTGATACGAACTAAGTGGTGGAAGAAAAGTACATTTAAAAAATCTGTCAGCGCCGCATAAAATAAAATAACCTTGATTCCTGCACCCCCACCCCCCAGCTCCATTAAATAAAACAGGACTCAGCAAAATACATCATTAAAAAAAGAAGAGCTCTAAAGATCTAAGTTGCTGTAATCTCTGAGGTGTTTACGGGGGCCAATCTGAGTCATTCAGCGAGGAACGGTGGAATACTGAGGAAGAACAGGCGAGTAGATACACACCTGGGGCAGAATCACAGTTCCATCACCAAACAGGTAATTAAAATCATGCAAATGAGCACCGTAATGTATCAAACACACACACACACATATATGCATGCATACACACATACTCACAGACACACACACACACACACACGGAGGTACAGACACACACACACAGGCTTCGTAGCTGAGAGTTACAGCTGCTATGGAAGTAGAAGAGGAAAAATGCAAATCCAGGAAGACATTGTGCCATTTTAACATGTGATTGTTAAAGAGCCATTGCTAAAATAAACCAAACAAGTATGAATCATACATCTACCTGATACCACAATGTCACAAAATTATATTATTAAGCCTATTCATGCCATTGACTTTTAAATGGCATTGGACATTATTTACAGCAGTGTGCAAAACAATTGGACAGGATTAAGTTGGATTTGGAAGAACAAATTGACTGATATGAATTAAGACTCCTCTCAGTCAGATATTTTGTACACATATCCTGAATGACCATTTGCATTTATAAGCTTGGTCCATTACTGTGACATCAGCCGTCAGTACAGGAGGGGGCAAATTAGGGCCTGCATCTGAAGCATGCCTCCTCCTTCTTTTCACTTCTGCAGTCCACCAGAAAAGTAAAAGGACTTCTTCTATGAGTCACATCCTGAACATCTGACAGTGTATAGCTGACACACATTCAGGCCGTGGTGTCTAACTGTAACCCTCAGGGATATGAAATAAGATAAGCAAACAATAACGAGGAACTGAAAACTAGCATTCTTCAAAATAAAATCACTGATGCATCTTACTACCACTACCACTGGTTGTATGGTACATATTTGTTCTGGTCTGGTCTGTTTTGGCTGAGAGACTTCCAGCATGGTTCCCAAGTGACCACATGAGTTCTAATGAGCTTGTCTTAAATTAATTTAATTTAGCATAACCTATACGCTGGGCTTTGCCTCCTCCATCTGCCATAGTCTCTTAGCAGCTGGCGATTAACCTGAGAGACTCTGCAATATGTCCACTTGGTTGCAGTTGGGTACATGGATTAATATAACAGAGATGCAACCCCCATCACACACACACACACACATGCACACACAAACACACACACATACACACACGTGCACACACACACACAGACACATGCACACACACACATACATACACACGCACACACACACACACACACGCACACACACACGTACATGCACACACACATACACACGCATGTACACGCACACACACATACACGTGCACATACACACAAGAGACTCTGCAATATGTCCAGTCGGTTGCAGTTGGGTACATAGATTAATACAGCAGAGATGCAACCCCCATCACACACACACACACATACACACACGCACGCGCGCGCACACACACACACACAAACGAGAGACTCTGCAATATGTCCAGTAGGTTGGATTAATACTGCAGAAATGCAACCCCATCACCACACACAAACACACACACACAACCCTCGCAAACCAAGTTTCTCCTGTCTCTAGACACTGAAACCAGGCAAACACACACATGTGAATAATCAGCAGAATAGTTTCACATCATCTCCGTACATTGCTTTCACTTTACTTCAGTGTAGGGCATTCAGAACAGAACATTCACATCTAATGAGATGCAATTCTCACAGGTCTGACTCATTTTCTGTTTTTTTGTCAATATGAATGCTTCATATCTTGCGATAATTGCCTTTTATCGCTTGTATGCTCTAAACTCCCTTCATTTCTTATAGACAGCAGAGTGAATACTTATACTAGCAGGGGTCACCTTTGAATGCTGAAAGCAAAGAGGAAAATATATAATAAATGGCAAATAATAAAGATGTTATTTATGGTATGCATTTGTGACTGAATGAAGTTCTGCTTGTCTGAAAATGTTGCTAAACATGCTTTACATGGTAAGACAAGTAGCCCATTCAGAAGCTAATCTAATGTTAAGGTGGTGTGTGGTGCATGAAGAAGGAAAATGAAGAGGTGAGACAAGAAATGCTCTTCTCTGCATAAATCATCATTATTCCATAACATACAGACATTCTGCCTCACAGTCAACTTATAATGAAAAGGGTTTTCCACTGTGGTCGGGCTACCATCTGCTTCCCTTTCTGTCGCTGATCCCTAAAAAAATGGCAGCTGAATGCTCCAGCAGGTAAGGTTTATCTATTTATATGACTATAAGGATTTTTAAAAAATAATAATTAATAAAAATAATATTTGAAGAAATAATCATATCTATTTATACGTATATGGTTATTATACTTATGCTTATGTATAATAACTACCATACTTATGCTTCTTTGTTGTATCTTAGTTGAATTTACAGACTTTATGTTTTTTTATGTAGGTGTGCTTTCACTTTGATTATAAAGGATTGGTTTGTTTTCCTTTTCTTGTTTCATGACCACAAGGGCCACCTTGTTTCAGGTGGAGGCTATTTCAGGCATGGAGCCACAACCTCTGGAGCAGTTTGAGTAGGTAGAAATCAGGACCCAGTTGCCTAAGGGAACTCAAAAACTTTGCTAGTCGTATTTATGACAGTGTTGATTACTTTAAATGGATAGACTTTTCGAAAGAAAAGGAAATTTCCTGGCCAGATTGATCACTGTTCAATTGTTTGCAACGTGCTTCAGTGCTTCACAGTGATGTCACTGAGGGCACAGAGCTGCAGTATAATGACTTCAGCAGAAATAAACGAGCTTTGAACGTTCATACTGATATGCTGTTTTATTTTTTCTTGCTTTTTGATTCCACTGTTAAATTATTTTTTCAGAACACGTACACCTAATCTTATGCAGCATAAAGCCATGCTGAAGTGAGCAGAAATGTTTATTCAATTTATCTTATCCACCCTGTTCTCTCTCGCTCACTCACACTCTCTCACCATTTGCTTAAACTTTCAGGAAGAAATTGGAAGATTTTTATTCCCCCTGGACTGAAAAGCTTCTGAACATGTGCTGTTAATCCTCTCATACTCTTCTGTTTAACTCACTGCATGAAATCTTGTGGGGTGGATTTAATTTCTGGAGGAACAAATATTTTCATTCTGTTTATCCAATAATAGAAATGAGGTAAATGATTATTACTGTCAGGTGTCACCCATAACATTGGCTAAACCCTAGTGTGACTAAAAGCAGCATATACAATGTCTGATTCTATGCCATAGTCCCCTGTTTAAAGAACAGTTTTGCACAAAAATCTCAAATGCTATATTTTGAAGTAAAAATGTACATACAATGTGATTAGTGATTTATCTATGATTGTCTTTGCATTGTAGTTTAAATTATCGACTCAATAAAAAACATTTCTTATGAGGGGGGTATCTTGAGTTTTTCTTCTTGAGAAAAATGGGTAAAATGTTATGGAAACAAATAAGAAGGGGAGAGACATCCACCCATGAAAATTACAGCTTGCAGTGCACATTGCTCATGCATTATTTGAGCCAAATAACTTGTCACTTACTATCAGCAATCACATCCACTAAATGCTGCTACAGGCCACTGTCAGGGTAAAGAAGGGGCTCATGATAGGAGTGAATGATCCATTATGGGACAAAATGTTCCTTCTGCTGCTCTAGTTGGGACTCTCCTTTTCTTCTGTTCTCTGCATTCCCATATCTAGAAGATTCCTATGTCATAGGAAATCATGGTGCTGTCCATGCTGCCATGGATGCTCTGTTTTTAGTCACAGACCTTGAGGATATCCATAACAAGAGAGATAATTAGGCAATTACAGAGACAAATTTTCAATGTGAAGCACACCAAGCTGTGTTTCTGTTCATTGGTCATATATTACGAGGAGAAAATATGAGTATGCTCATAGGAAAATAAGACCAGGTTAAAACCTAGTATATGGCTGGACCTAACACACATGGTCCGGCTGACCAATGGTGTAACTTCACTCGGTCACTCAGTCACTCAGTCACAGACATTCGCGTTTGTAGTGCTGGCCCCGCTGTTGTGCTCCAGCCAAAAATGGTGAATGATGGAATTGGAAGATGCCCTTTTGTGCCTTTGTCACCCTATATTCACACTTCATACAATCTGGAATGGCCAAGTCTATTTTCAGGATCATGCCACCACTGCAACATCCTCAGTCAAATTTGGAGAGTGAAGCCATGCATGCATTCTCCTCAATACCATGTGCTGACAGGCTGCACCTCTTTTCATCCTGCACTTCAGCAGCTGAGCTGCGGTCATAGCACCAAAGAACCACACCACTCACACAATCAGAGTCGTTTTTGTACACGAAGCTGGGGAATACACGATTGGCTGTATCCCTCTCTACCTGTGTAATACTATGGTTGTTCATCACTCTGCTCACAGCTGGAACTGACATGCTCAGGATAACATATCAGACTTCAGAGTGCATCATGGCACCAAGCATAAGCTTCCAGTGCAAGTGGTGCATGCATCTTTATTTAGCTCATTAGTATGCTGGAGGAATGTTCTTAAGGGCGAAGCGAGGAACTATATGTATTCTAAATCAAGTGCTGCTGTTTGTCCACACTTTTTATCACCGTTTCACAGCTTCGTGGTTATTTACATAATGTTCTGTACTTCCTGTTTTTTATTGTTTTTTTGCTGTAGTTATATTCTTTTCAATATATTTTGGCCTTTGTGAATCTGGATTGGACTCTGCATTAGATATTTAAAAGACTAAGTACATCTCAGTTCTCCTGACTCACCCACCCAATCTCACTCATTAATCCAGTCATTTGTTCAACGAGCCACCAGACCATCTCTTCACAGCACAGCAGTCAATCATTCACACACCAGGTCACACTTCACCTAACTGAATCACTCATTAACTAATCCACCCCTATTCCCAGTGCACCCAGTTCCCTCTCGTTCGCCCCTCTGAAGCTGCAGTACCACTTGGCTGACCCGAAGAGGGAGCCAGATGCTGGAGCCAGTAAGAGCAGTTACCAACTCTACAACAACTCTACTCTTACTCAAAATACACCAATTCAGCACCAGGGAAGCTCTCAGAATATGAAAGACTACAGCCGTGGAGATCTGTCTGACTGCCACAGGGAATTCCACAATGCTTGCTTCTGAGCTGAAGTAGCCACTTTTTGGTTTGGCCACCGTTTTCTCTGTTCTTATTGTCCCCGAGGAACCAAAAAGGACCTTCAAATTCTCTCCACGGGGTGCATATAGCCTGCAGTTTATTTTAGGCAATTTCATGGACACTGAGCAAACCAGCATGCTGGGGAAGATGTTCGGCTGACAGGCTGCGGACTGCAGGATCACCTTGACAGTGTGAGCAAGGGTGTGAGGACTAGAGCTGTAGAGCCCTGGACCAGCAATGCCTCAGGCCTGCTGAGCTATCAACAGCTCCAGAGAGTGTTTCAGGTGCTAAACAGGATTGCACCGTACTTGGTTATGGATTTTAAAGCCCCATAGCACAAAAGAGACAAGAAAAATAACCATAAGGCTGCAACGCACACATAACTTTGCAGGAATAAATCACATAAATTACCATGCAGAATAGTCAACAACTGCTGTGGTATATAGTGTTATTTTGTTGCCCAGATGGAACATGACATGTAAAGATTGCTATAAAACACATTCTTACACAGCCAAATGCCATGAAAAACTAGCGAGAGTACCAAAATGACTCAAAAGGCATTTGGACCAATATTCAACTCTGCCTAAATTAAGCAAATGTAAGCCTGGTGTTTGGAACTTTAAAGCAAGCAACACGTCATTCACCCAACAATGCAGTGTTTAACACTGCTTGGAGTGCCTGTGGTGAAGAAATGGATCGCATGGAATGTCACTGTTGGACCTTCATAACAAATCTTTCCTCACAATGCATACTGTGTGTTGCTATCCACTTCAATAATAATATTCTTTTTCAATATTTATTTATTCTATCTTTAAAAAGTATCTCTGAGGCAAAAATCTAATAAACTGTAATCAAAACTTTCAAAATTGTAAAGCAACAAGACCAGATGCTACTCACTTCTGTCATTATTTATTTTCTCTATCAAGTTGTAATTTCAGGTTCCTCCTCACTTTTTTTTTTATTGAGTTCATATTCAATATCTGTAAAAATAGTTTGAAAGTCTGAAAAGAATTGTGCACACACACACTTCCCCACAATTTAATTTAGAGAGTATGTGCAAGCCATTGTTGGCAAGGAGCCAAGAGTTGTTTCATGGGAACTCAAGGGTTTAAAATAACAATTTTACAATACACATTTGCAAGAGGAAAAAATCAATCAACAAAAGTCTCCTTAATGTTTCTTTTTTTTGGGGGGGGGGGGGTGCATTTGGGCCACTCAGGGGCCATGGGTTCTGACAAAAAAGTTCCAAAAGATATGAGGCAGGGTGGGACAATATGTCCACAGCCTGCTTTGAGATACCCCGACTGTGCACATTGTCAGGAACTGTTACCCGTCGCAGCCCAGACCACTAATCACAGGTCCATTATATCTGACAACCGCCTCACTGGACTGACTTAAAAGCATTACTTCTAGAGAGGCAGCAGAGATTACCTGTCAACCGAGCTATCTGACAGGCAGCAAAGGGCAGGGATTGTCTACGGCTGACCAAGGGCTTGGTAGAGGGCTTAAGTTGACCTGAGCAGCTGACCAAGACCAGCGCTGTCTGGAAACATCTGGAGGCATCCCAAGAGTTGGAGCGAATGGAAGGGGAAGATTGGAGAATGACTTTTGATTTCCCTGAAAGTGACAGGCAGGAGCTTGGGTACTGTGATAAAGAGAAATTGACCCAATTATAAGGCACCACCCCCGGGTGCACACAGAAGCCTTTTCCACCTCGACACACTGTGTGTCAGATACGCCATGGTGCAGGCTCCACTGTAACGCTGTACTCTTTCACTTTTAATTAGGCGGACACAATGGAAACGGATCGCCATGCTGGAATGGAAGACATGGTTGAGGAAAGCTGATTAGGTGAGGGGAATTTCTGTCATCATCTTGGAAAACACTTACACTAAATCTAAGAGGTGCCTGCCATCTTTGCATGTAGGTGATTACAGTCAAGGCAACATGTGAAATATGAGATGAAAATTGGAGAATTAAGACATGGTGTATGTTTATTAGCCCTTTAAAAAAACATTTTTTTGGAAAACGAAAACGTGTTTGGTATTATGGAAAATAGGGCCATTGTTTTGCCACATAAAAATGATATATGAAAGTGCCATATCGTCACATCTATTGGGAAATATGCATTATTCTGTTTGCAGGACACACCTCGCGGATCAGGATCTATATACCATCTAGAGACCAAAAGCAGGCACCAGCATGTCCTACTTTGTTATGAGCATACTGGTGCCTAGAGATGGTTGCCGCTCCATATGCCATGTTACTCTGCAGCTGCAAACTCTACAATCAGAGTGGCCTTTGCACTTCAGCAAGTGCATAACATTAGTCATCCAAATAAAGACGATTATATATATAATTATACTTAAAAATATGTTTCTTTTTTTGGGGGGTGGGGGGGGATTAGACGTCACAGTATTAGCTGTGAGACTGTAACAGCATGATGTGACTCAACATCAGGTGACAGCAGGCAGCCACCACAGTAATGATCTCCCTGCTGCTCGATTAAGAAACTGAAATGGCCCTCGTAAAGTTATGCAGCTGTAACCTTTAAGAGCAACGCCTATTCATTTGATTACGAACGAAAACCCATCAACTTAAATTTAAGTGAATGAGAGAGCTAAATGTGCTCCCGCAGCTGTCCAATGAGGGCAAAGGTTGAGCATGCACAACACATCAGTGTGCCTGGCATGGAAACTGTTTTGGGGGGGCTGGAGGGTCTATGTTATGGACGGATTTGGATGACATTTTTTTAAATGGCTGCCTATGGGACAGGAAGGAATGATTCAATTTTAGCTTTGCCAAGAGAGCTCTTAAGGGAGCAGAAGAGTATGTACTCAATCCAGTTCAGCTCCATATTCCTGCAGACTATCTGTGCTATCCTTACAGGCTCCGTAATGGGGGTAAACTAGGCTGCACACGTTTCCTGGGATTCAAAAGGCGGATGACAAAGGAATCTAATTTCCTGCATCTTTATTCTCAGAAGAAGAAGGATTGCATTTCCTTCAAATGGCAATTTTTATAGCTCCTTTTGCCTTTGGGCAGATTGGTTTTTCCTCAGGAGTGTTTATTTCATGCAATGATGGTGCTACAAGCTGCCTTGTCATTTTCAATATTTCATCTGGGGGTACTGGAGGCCAGTGGGAGGGCTGTGGAAGAGGTGGTTTAGAAACAGGATGTGGGTGGGCTGGACCGTGGACGTCTGTCCTTGACTCTAGATGCTCTGGCACTCAAGATTTATAACTTCTCATTGGCTTAATATCTCCAACAACACCCACACACGTGTTTTAGTTCGGCTTTCATTAATAAATGCGCTAAGTTGATTATCAGTAATCCTTTTTAGGGTCATTTTAACAAAGGGAGAAGGGAAACGGCCTTATAAGGCTGTTTACCCTTCCCCGTCAATTCCTTGTAGCATCAGTCCATTCTTTATCACTTAGGACTCACAAACAAATGACCCACAAAGCATTGCAGGGCTGCCGCATTCCTGGATCTTAGGGTGAGCACCCTTTCTTTTTTCATTTTGTCGCAGCTGAAGAAAACAACGAAGGCAATTTACTCACGTTGATTATTCCGTGGCCACTCTGGGTTTTTTGTATGTTCTGTATATCCATTTCCACTTAAACTGCACCTGCTTTGTGGGTTGGAATGACCTCAGAGGCTATTTCAATCTTTGCCAGCTGTTTTTTTTTGGGTGATTTGTCAATGGTGTTTTGAGACCTGCCAATCATTGGGGCTGACCTCCAATCCCAGTAGTGGCTCTCTCTCCTCAACTCGTAGGTGGAGGTCACAATAGTATTTCCCATGTAACCCCTGATAGGATCTATTTTTATGAGGCTTTCGACAAATACATTATATGTAATGACTAAGCAATGTTGGTTATAGCTCCTAAAATGCTAGGTCCACATGAAATAGGTACACGAATGACCTTTACCATCTACTTTGAGTCAAAACGGAGAGTTATATTCCCCCAGAGGGCATCTAATGTTTTACCAGAAACCTTCTAGAAACTGGTCTTCTCTTTTAGGCTAGCCTTTTCAGTGAAAACATAAAACCAGACAGCACTACAGTATCTATGGTTCACTAACATTTTCTGATTACAGTAAAAACAAGACCAGGTCAAAACCTAGTATATGGCTGGACCGGCGACCAATGGTGTAATTTCATCACGCGGCGACTCTGTCACAGACATTCGCGTTTGTAGGGCTGGCCCCGCTGTTGCGGTCCAGCCAAAAATGCAAAAGCATCAGTAGTGAGGTATATACAGTACACCTGCTCACATTTAGAAATGGGAACGTTTGAGCATTATTTATTTATTTTGTTTATTAATAGGAGACACTGACCTTTGTTCTTCCCGTTCTTTCAAAGACAGCCATTTAGCATCAGCTTTGACATCTTCTGCAGAATGAGTGACTGGCCAGTCTTTAACTTGGGGGCGCTCACCACAGCCACAGTTCTGCTAGCCCTGAGTGAGAAGTCAGCAGGGACTCAAAGAGTGCTGCTGTCAAGGAAAGCACTGCCTGCAGGGAAAGACTCCCCTCAGATTGAGATTATTAAAACCATCAGCCATTATCAGTTTCAGGCAACCTGTCACACATTTCAAATTTAGCAGATTTTTAAAGCAGATGTCGAGTCAGTCTGTTCTGAAATGATGGAATAATAATTTCAGAGCCACGAGGGTTGTCTACACAGCTGCATTATGATTATGTCTACCAGCAAATACTGTAGCGTGGCTATAGCTATTAGATAATTGCATTTGATATTGTGAAAATAAATATTTGGTTATTGGTACTTTTAAGTTGGAATAGTTGTATGTACATGAAAATGTAGGTATGGACAAATAACTTCGCCCTTGCAGTGCATGCTATAAATGTTTAACGGTAGGAGACCATTATGGCACCGAAACCGTATCATTTGCTAGACCAAGTTCAAAATGTCTGTACTTTGTTTTAAAATGCCTGCCTCCATTCATAAGCTTGGATCAATATGAGCCCGATGGACACTCTTCAATAATATTTGGCAGGATCATTATCCATGCATTTTCAAATCACTCAAGCACCTGCCGAGCACCCTGGCCTGCTGTAGCGTATATTATAAAAACAATAACTTTCATAAAACATAAACCATTATCATTAATCAAAAAAGCTGACTTGCTAGGTAGGTCTCATTCCCAATCCTGTACACACACTATTGTTTTTTTTTGTTTTGTTTTGTTTTTAAATTACACCTCAGGTTCGTTTGGCCTTATTGTTAATTTAAAAAGGAAATAAATATTCTTTGGTATGCTCAATGTTTGGTGTGTGTCGTTTCTTGACGTGTATCAGGCATATATACTGTAGGCTTTGTACATGTGCAATGTATGAGCTTGAGAACACATGCATGTGTTCACATGTATGATGATATTTGTATATCTTGAGCTCTTGTGTGACACTGGGCTTCTTTCAGAGGGCCAGGGGTCTCAGGGTCACATCTAACTGCCCGCTGATGTAGTGCACACATTTGTAGTTCATTACCTGTCTGTCAAAAAGCAGAATTCACAAGCACTGCGTTTTTACTGAAGTACTCAAGCAGCCCCTTGGTATCGTGGGTGTTTACACCAGATAACTAGCCGCATTACCGTTATTCCAGGGGTTGCATTTTATGTACACAAACACATAGCCTCATGTTCATTGTTTGTATCATGCATCACGTGTTTGCCTTGATAAGACTATTTTGTGTCATGCTAAGCTTTTTTCAGTTTTCTATGAGACAAATTACAATGAAACTGTATCCTGTGAATAGATGTTTTAAAGTCTAAGTTAATGAATGTTCATACATAGGCTATATGCCAGATGGGTACCACTATGCCACACATTGGCACTGGTCTCCTCTCACTGTCAATTGTTGAAAGATCACAAGACCAAGTTTATTTATGCCATCTTTAGATCTATAATGTTTGTGACTCCACAATTTAAGATTTGTAATCAAACAATTCACATGTGGGTAAAGTGCACATTCTCAGCTTTTTTTAAGGGAATTTTGTACACATTTTGGTTTCACCATGTAGAAATTACAGCACTTTTTGTACATAGCCCCCAATTTCAGGGCACCATAATGTTTGGAACATTATGGTTAGTACCATGATGACTTTAATTTCCACATATCCTTTTTAGTTTACATTCAATGACTGTAACCCATGGAAATCACTAGGCGCTGAGTATCTTCTCTGGTGATGTTCTGCCAGGCCAGTATTGCAGCCATCTTGAGCTCCTGCTTGTTTCGGGGGCTAGTTGCCTTTAGGTTTCTCTTCAGTATATGAAATGCATGTGCAATTGGATTCAGATTGGGTGAATGACTTGGCCAGTCAATATTTTCCAGTTTTTGGCTTTGAAAACCTCCTGCTGCTTTCTCAGCCTCATAATAATGAGTTCCTTGTCTTTCATTGGCACAACTCTGGTCTTCATGTTGACAAATGTCAAGAACAGGCAATCAAAAGCCTAGAATCAATACTGAAAGTTCTCTCATACCTGTGCTAAGGAAACAACAGAACACAGCTGACTAATCAGAAACATCAGAGAAGCCATTTGTCCAAAACATTATGCTGTCCTGAAACGAGATGGGCTATCGTCATGTCTATATGATGAAACCAATGTGTATACAAATACCCTTTAATAAAAGCTGAGAATCAGAGCCAAATCAAGAAGAAAAAAAGTATTTTCCCCAAACATTACGGAGCTCAGTGTACATAACAACAAAAAATCAAACTGACACTGTTACCTGAGCTGTGGGGTCGGCTTGCAAGCAACGTAGCCTACATTGCTTGCTAATTGGGTAATCAGGACGATAAATGCCCCACCGTCCTTAAAATAGATTTTCACTCTCAAGTTTAGTAATAACTTTCCGAAATGTATGCCTTGTTTAACAAGAAATTATTCGAAAAACATTAACAGAGTCACAGATACTGTCTTCCTCCCTATAAAACAGGGAAGGGCAGACTTCCCTTGTCATCGTTCAGCCTCTACGTGACGCTCGAGGCTATTCATAGTGGAAGGTCAGTGTTAACTTCCGGGTCTACAGTGTCAGAAACGCAAAAGAAAGGCGGATCCCGGCTCCTGTAGCTTCTTTTGAAACTTTCCCCTAAACAATTAAAACCTTAATGCGCTAAAGTGCGTCAGGTAACGAATATTCGGCTTGTTTGAGACTATTTTATCCCCGAAGATAATCGAATTGCCATTTAGCCTGCTTGATCGCACAGGAAAGCAAAAGCTTGAGAACATACGCAAGCTAGCAAGCTATTGTGACAGAAAGCTCGGGCGTAAGTTAGCTAGTTGGCTAGCTGCATAAGTGGCTCTGTTTTACCAAGGGAAGCTCTAAGAGAACAGAGGTAAGACTACGAACATGGGGGATTTGGACCTGATGTGGGCTTTGAAAAATGGAGATCTGGAAGAAGTGAAGAATTTACTTGTTAAGGTAAGAGACAAATAAATAGGCCGACTAACGATAATGTGAAGTCCATGGTAGCTAACTAGCTAACTGTTAACGGTATTGCTATCTTTTTGGGTGAGGCCGCGACTAGCGTGTATGGCTCCAAGCTGTCTGTATGAACTCACTTGTTAGGATGCTAACAAGCTAGCCGATTTCCAATTCGCTTTTTAATTGTAAATGGGAGTGGGCCTGATACCACGTAGCCTGTTGGCCGGTGATACGACATGGTCAGATGTAGCGTCGCGATTAAACTGGATCGAGAGACCAACAGCTTGTTGCATCAAAAGTATCGCTGCAGTGTTCACTGTTTGCAGTTTTAATTGGGTGCTGCTTGCTAGCCTTCTTGTTAGCCTGTATCATAACTGTGGCCAAAGCTTATGCTTTGATAACCCGGTTTAGGACCACCTCAGGCCAGCTGAGACGCACAAATTTTCAGGTAGGTGGATTGAACGTTATGGTTTTTCAATAGGCAATTTTGAAAGGTGAATTGCTTAACTACACCGGGTGGGCGTGGGGGTGCGAGACATCACGTGAGCCTCAGTGAAGAATGGCAAGGTATTTTTGGCTGTGGTTTTGAATGCAAAATAATTCTCGTATTTGGCAGTGAATGGTGCGTTCAGTGCGACCATCACAGTTAGCTCGCTGCTCCTGAGCCACCATTTCCAAACCCCGCCTGGGCCATTTTTAGAAGAGGAAGCCAATACAGTGGTAGACGTTGGGTTCCTGATGTAATGGTGGGAATTTGCCTTGGATTGGCCACTATAAATATTTGAATTAGATGAAATAAATGAGATTTCTTAGATTTCCCAAAGACGTTTTTAGGTTCGTATAAATAAGCTAGAATCGACTCACTTATTCAGCAATTATTTTGTCTTTAAGATGCTGATTGAGGCATGTAGAACAGTAAAGCGTACAGGCTGCATAGATGTTTTGAGTCCTCCCATTGTTGTGAACTATAAAACAACCTGATCCAAATTTCATAGCCTACCGGAAGTATTGTGGTAGCAAAGAAAATATACTGACTCTTTGGTGCAGCCTCTCCGTTCCCATAAAATTTAATGGGCCTTTGATACTGGACATGTGGCCCACAATACAATTTGGTACAGTGTACCCAGCAATATTAAATTTTTTGTCATATTTGGAATTTCTAGTCACACACACAGCATACACACACAAGGTTGTGTATTTATATATTTTAGTAACTGCACACATTTGCCTCCAGCATCTTTTCAAACAGGACCTGGTGTTTTCATTCAGTGTTGTTTTGTGTTTGTGTTTTGTGAGGTCGCTTCATCTCTGGTGCGCATCCAGTCCACGCTGAGATTATGTGGTCATTGTTCCAAAACTGGCTTTGTGAGAAGCCTTTTGGCACAATGCGCTCATCTGACTATAGCTGTCTGTGCATTTTAGCACAGTGCAGAACAGTCTGCAAAGCCATACTCCACTCACATATATGCAGGGATGCCCCCCCCCCCCTTTTTACTCAGAGTGGGAACTTACATTAGTTGAACAATTTAATTTTTATGTGATTTTTCCAGTTTAATTTTATATGCAGTATGGTTTTATGTCCTTTGTTCATTTTGTAAGTGCTTATGCTTTTAGCTTTAACATGGACCACAATTTATTTTAAATTGCTATTGGAGTACAGGAGCATCTGCATATATTACTGCCTCAAGCAAGCCATCTCACAGTGTTCATCACTGGTGGTACCACTGTCCTATGCCATCACTTGGCACTGAATTCAGCAACAGTTGACTGACTTTTTTTCCCCCCAAAACAGAAAACAAAGATGATGCAAAATATGTTGACACAGTGACACAATTACATGACAAAAAATCGAAGTACTGAATACATACAAGTACATTCAATTTTATTATGTAGGCTATATATCTGAGTGCATGCTGTTTTCAAATGTGATCTTTTATAGGTGAAAAGAAATTTCAGAAGATAAGATGCACGTTTGATTATAATGTATTCATTTTGCAATATGTGTTGTTTCTTTTTTTAACACTCCATATTTATGGTGCATGAGTACAGTCGAAGGAATTAAATGAAAAATATTGGGGTCTGTGTCCTTATTATCCCAGTGATCTAGATATGATTCACCCCATGCACTGAGTAATATGCAGAGCCCAATACAGTAGGCTCTTGGGCTGATGGAAGAAAGAGTAGCCTAATTCATGCTAAACAAATCCCCTGGTTGTAGTGGATCCTCTGATATTTCGGCTGCTTAAAAGAGGAAGTTATAGATCTCGAACCCCTATCGGTCCCAATTTGCATGCAGTCCAATTTGCATGCTGTTTGTGGAACTTTTCAACAATGTTTTATGCTTTTGGTCACTGATCATCAATGGTTTAGTTTCATTTTTCCCCCGTGTGAATGCAGCATCTAAATATGCTTGGCTACATGGTTGAAACTGCCTGGTATATGTCTATGTAAATAGTTTAATATATGTAAATGATTTGGTGTCACCTCGTTAGGGATGGATTTGTTGAAATGTGCACCCTGCTTTGCTGTAATCAGAATGAAGGCCATCATGAATTGGGCGCTGCTGATCTCAGAAGTTTGTCCGGTGGTGTCCAGCATGTAAATTACATAACCAGTCATGAATGGAGTAACATCTCTATGCCCCAGAGTGCAAGGAAGTCCTCTTTTACAAAACCGTGGATGTGCAGTGAAGAAGCAAAATGGTGACCCGCGTTCCTTTACAGCGACCGTGTCAGCTGTTATTCTGAGAACCCACAAGAGATATGATTATTGCTCCCTCAATATGATTTTCACACAGTGACCAATTATCTTGAAAATGTAGTCCGCAGCAAGCATTTTTTCATTTGGATGCGTGGGATAATCAGGTTTTCTTGCACTGGACATAACTTTCCACCTGTCTGAGACCCACTATAGCCAGGCATTGGATTTTAATGGGTGTACTGTGGCACCAGTAGGTGGTGTATCTTTGTGTATCACATTAATGGTACCACACTGCTACTTACCCTGACAGAAAGTGCTAAAGGGGCTTTAAAAACCTCTCTGTAGCTTTAGCTCTATTTCTAGTTTAGCAGCACAGTGAATTTAATGCAGGTGTCAAGACTATGTAATATTTCATCCTCCTGTGCCCGATCCTAAGGTTATGATATTGCAGTACATTGTTTAGGTGGTCGCCAGTATTGCTTCTATCCTGTAGTTCTGATAGCATACAGCTTGTAACACTATTTGGAAAGGCATTGGAAAGGCACTTTCCTATGTGCAGCCTATGTAGACCTTCAGAAATAAGATTATATTCTCTGCAGCATCAGATGGGGTTGCATTTAAAATCAAGTCATGCACTGAAGATTTTGAACTTAATCTTTTGTACCTTTGCCCAACTCTGCCTCATGAAGCCATCTGCAAATATGGACTATATTCATTACTCTGTTTAGTTCCCGGAGGTGACGCTTCACAGTGTAAATTAAATTTCATGGTAACCAACTGATAAGGTGTATATAAAGATGTGTGTAAAAGAGAGTGTGGCAGATGAGAATGGGGCTAATTTGCCACTCTGTTCTCTGACGTCCACAGAGAAAGTAGCCTAATAATAGCAAGTTGACCTGCGGTTTCTGTTCTGCTTGCACAAGCCCAGGTTTCACAATGAAGACTGCTCATTGGAATAGCCTGCTACAAAGCAAGTTGCTAAAGCCACAGCTGTTGGAGCCCTTTAAGTTGTCAGACTTAGCCTTGGAAATACTATCTTTCTTTCTTCCTCAGAAACGTGGTGTGTAAACTGGACTGTCACAGGAACTCTCCCTTTCTGTCCGTTTGGAATAAATGTGAGGAAAATGGAGTTATCAAAACATAGCCTATTCTGAACGTCTCCAAAGCAGAGAATTTTGGTCAGAGGGTAGGAATGAACCTCCTATTGGGTGGCCCTAACATATGTTGCCAATCACAGATTTAACTCAGTAAAAATACTTTGCTCTCAGTGCAAAAAAAAGAATACCGGTTAAGTCGAGAGGCTTTGTTAACGATAATTTTTTGTAGTATGTGAAGCCACTGTCTTGTATTAGGCCAAGCTTATGCTGGCTGTGCTGACAACTAATCGCTCCTAGATGTTGATAAGCACAGGCCTGGCTGTCGACTTTCTTATTCGCGGAACCTACCATGAAGGTGCCTTACAGTCATTACTGCCCCGGATCTGATGACAAAGGCGTTATATCAGTGGCCAAGTGGCTTCTGATACGAGCCTAATCTTTTAGTTTCTTTGAACAATTGAGGTTGTTTCCACCAGTGTTTTTCTGTGGGTTGGCACCAGCTAATTGTGGAACTTCCGAATGAAATGTTATTTTGGGGGGGGGGGGGCAGGGAATTTGTGGCCAATTAACTGAATGTCTGGAAATAAGTTTGAGCCAGACAGCCGTTGGTTAGCATGGAGCAGACGAGGAACTCGGCCATCTCTTGTGTTGCTGTTGGCTTTGAAATGCACCCAGAAATGGGACACCAGCTGAATTTTGCTCATAGACGTTTGAACTTGTTTGGGGAATTGGTTTTAATTGTAAAACAACAGAATATATTGTTTATTATTTTTTTAGGAACATTTTTCCTACTCGATGAACCAACATTTAATCTATTGGGATGTCTTTAGAAGAGCATTTGAAAATTAAACCCACTGAAAATGCTTGGCTGGGTGTATAGAGTATACCGTATAGAGAACACCACAAAGCAGGTATAGCATTTCTTGAATGTATTTTGCAAAAGAGACCTTTGGCTTTCCAGCTAGCATGCGGTTCACACATTGCAGAGGAAGTTGTTGGTTGACTTCCTGTTCTCAATGTCCGATATTATTTGTGCGTTGGGGCGCCTGCATCCTCTACGGTGGAGGTAGTTTGTGCGGGGGAGGGTGCGGGGTGGGGCCTCAGCTCTTGCACTCAGTGGAGGGAAACGGCAGAGGCGGGGGGAAGGATGAGTTCAGACACGACGATAGCAGCCCCGCTTCAGCCTCCTGTGTCCTTTAGCGTGTCATCCGTCCTGTCAGAGGTGCCGCCCGCCGCTTTAAATATAGAGCGGCCGGGAGACTGGCGGCGGCGGCGTTGATCCAGGGCTCTGTCTGCCTTCGCGGTAAAGCCGCCGGGGTGGCGGTGTCGCCGGAAGCCGCAATGTAACCCTTTCCGAGCCGCGTTCATGACCCGCCCGCCCCCCCCACCGCTTATCCTTCACCGGCGCCCGGCTCTCCGGCTCAGTCAAATCGGTTAATTGGACGGGAGAGAGGGAGACTTCTGTCAGCTCGAGAGATCGGTTGTCGCGGCGTCAGATGGTAACAGGACACCAGCAGGCGCGGAGGGGCCCCTGGTATTCAGTCTGTTCCGTTTCGGCCGAGCCTGTGTGTGGATACTGTACGCGTGCCAGCCAGGGGAACAGCAGGCTGGGCTTAGAACAGGCCTACTGTGCGCCTCACACTTTTACATTATTGATTCACCAGTGCGGGCCTACCAAACTACGTACCGTGCATTTTTTACATTGTGTCCAGAAGTTTAACGCAGGCAGGTACAGTTTGCATCCGTGCAGGGCTTGGTCTGTGTATTTTCTGAGGTGGTCCGTGACTGATACCCCATGTAGGTGAGACAGGCGTGAGCTCAGCATGTGAGCCTTCCTGCTTTCTCTAAGCCACAGCAGTAACAGAGATTTGGATATTTAGCCGCTACACCGCTCAGTCTTCCCACCTTACCACCGTCATCTTATGGGTGTGAAAGCTGTGGGCTGAGGCGGGCACAGGGAGTTTACGCACCATCATCCATGGAGGTCAGGAACCGCTGTTGCGCAAACCGGAGCGATAGGCAAGCGTCAGCAAATGGTAATGAGCTGTGGGTGTGGTACACTGTCCCTTTTTTAATTTCCTTCTGGAGTGTTCCTAGAAAGAGAGAGAGAGAGAGAGAACCAGTCTACCCGCGCGGCAGCCAGCCAGGAGGTCAAGTTTACAGTTTACACATCGGTAATCATCACCTGTCCCAAGCTATTTACTTTTAAATATGACTGAAAAATCGTTCTCAGAAAAAAAAATCTGAACAGGCTTAAACCATTTCTAACAGTCAAACTCTTTGGGATGTAAATCAATGAAATCTGTTGATTACATATTTTGGGGTCATATTTAGGTGAGATTCGGCATTTTTCACCATGAAAAAACGTGAAGAAGTGTGCTGCATTTTGAAAAATGCAGATATAGTATATTGATCAATTCAGTTAAACGTGGTGATATGTCTGTACAGGTTGGCATAACCTTTGTAGACTTTTAAAGTTCTGAGGGTGTAAACAGCTGGGAAACAGATTGATATGGCTTTCATTAAGTTAACCTAAATACATAACGTACAAAAAAATATGTCTTCTGTCCACTGCAGCAGCATGAGCTGATTTAAACTTTCATTCTTTTCAGTTTTGAATGAACATGTAAACAAAACCAACTCATCCAGTCAGATGGGGGACGGGATTCTATGATCTCATGGATTTAAGCAACACATTTAAAATAAATACCTATTTACATAATATTTGAAACTGGCAACTTAACTAAAATGTTGACTTCCATTTTACTGCCATTGTGTTAATATTAGATTGTTAATTTCATGCATCATATTAACTTCAGTTGGGTGCTGATCTCATCCATTCTGTAAATATATAGCTAACCATGGCAAGATATGACAAGTTGTTAACTCGTAAAAATGGCTTGAATGCAGTTAGAACTTGAGCATTGCAGTGTCTGTCTGGTTTATTGATAAATACAAGGCCTGATAACGTCGGATGTTTTAGAGTCAGGGCAAATTGGCCAAAAGGCATTTCGTGGAATTTTCATGGCGTTCATTTTGAAAATGCAGAGTCCTGAAAAATGTCTGAGACCTCTGGAATAGTGTCTTCCTCAGGGGACCCACTGGCTTAAAGGTGTGGAGCACAACCTGTTGTTGAGCCAGTTGGGATGGGTTGTAGTGGTGGATTGTGGGGATGGGTTGTAGTGGTGGATTGTGCGGACGTGTAGGTGTGCACGTTGACCTTTGTTTCAGATCCAGCTGAGCACAACTTTCTGTTTCCATTCCACGTCCAGCAGTTAATACTCCTAACTACACTGACCTGATCATATTTCTGACTTGTCAACACTGTCTGCACATGTGACATGCGTACGTCTACACAGGGCAGCAGTGTAGCATAATATTTACAGAGCTGGATTCAAACTGTGCCAGGAACTCCTAGGTTGTAGATTTTATTCCCAGATGGGACACTGCCATTGAGCCCTTGAGCAAGATACTTGAATTGTTTCAGTACAAGCTGTTGCCAGCTGTATATATGCTGGCTGCGTATTTGATATCCAGCCCTGTGTGTGTGTGTGTGTGTGTGTGTGTGTGTGTGTCCAATATGGCTACATTGTTAGGCCTATAGGTATTATTTACAAGCTTGGCAGACTACCTGACCCAGGACAACTTTCATAGCTGACACAGTACTCATACAGCTGGATATTTCATTGGCACATTTTGTGTTAATCACCAATGTCCACCCCACAATGCTGTCATAACAGCACCACAGCACACTGCTACCTTAGCATTATTAGGGCCCTATAAAATCAGTTTAATAATTTTTCAGCGGTGCATTTGATGTGAAACTCAACCTGCCAAGTGGAGGTGCTCTGTGTAGCCACGGGGGGGGGGGGGGGGGGGGGGGGGGCTTGTGTTTAGAAAGGTGTGCCTTGTTTGAATGTGTAATAGTAGTTCAAAAGAATATTTGAGAAGGTTCTGCCACAGCTTTCTAAAGCAATTCAAGTAGGCCTAACTGATTCAATAAGTAATAACCAAATTACAATGGAATGAATAGGCTTGGAGTCATCTGACACTGGGACTGATCGAGTTAAGCTTTTTTTGAGGGCCACGTAGCAGTCTTAGCAGTCAGTTACTTTGATTGAGATGCCATAGCTTTACTCATCTGCTGATCGCATCGTTAGCTTTTGTGTTTCAAAACATCATAATGTGCAGTTTCTCACAGTGCGTCCCATCAAATGAAACGGATTACAGTGAAATGCACTCGTATTTTCAGTGTTTGCCATTTTCCATATTAATTAGCCGAGTCTGTGCTAAGTGCTGAATTCTGCAAGGCCAGTTTCTCTGTTTATCTTGTGAAGACTACAGGGCCCTGCGTTACCATAGCACACTGCGGCCTTCCCAGTACCACAGTAAATTTACATCTATTTCTGACGGTTAAACATTGCAGAAGTATGTGTTGGATACATTTCTAACGTGCCATTTTGTGTTTGTTTGTGTGTGCGTATGTGTTTGTTGTTTCTGTGCGTGTGTGTTTGGTGTTTGTGTGTTTGTGTGTGTGTGTGTGTGTGTGTGTGTGTGTGTGTGTGTGTGTGTGTGTGTGTGTGTGTGTGTGTGTGTGTGTGTGTGTGTGTGTGTGTGTGTGTGTGTGTGTGTGTGTGTGTGTGTGTGTGTGTGTGTGTGTGTGTGTGTGCGCGCGCGCGCGCGTGTGTCTTACAGGACGAAGATGTGAACAGGACCCTGGAGGGCGGGAGGAAGCCCCTACACTACGCTGCGGACTGCGGCCAGGCCGAGATGATCGAGTTCCTCCTCTCCAAGGGAGCAGACGTCAATGTGAGTTGTGGGACACGCCGGGGCGGCACAGCGTTACCCTCCCCCACACTGCCGGCTCTTCCCATGCCGTAGCCTGTCCCACTGCATGGGAAAAAAACCACTCCTGTGACATCATCAGGAGATGCCAGAGAATGTGGCTTCAGGCTCATTCCACTTCAGGCAGTTTCAAACTAATTTCACTTTTAACTTGTTTTCTTGCATTTTTTTAATAGCTACAGTGTTTTACATCACCTATTATTGTGACCCATTATTGTTTTTAAAACTCTCCCAAACTTTCTCTAAAACATGGCAGTAAAACTTCAAAGTATATAAACTGACTACCAAATTAGCTTGATGCAAAAATGCCTGTGAACTACGTAGAATAATTAAATTCACGCTCTGTAAAAGCGGCACGGCTGTGTCTCTTCACTGTGGCAATGCTGAGGCGGTTTCTTCTGGCCCACATACACACACGATGCCAGTAAAACCTGCTGTACCACATATTTCACATTGACCCCGCGGCACTAACGGGCTTGTATAGGCAGCCTGTAGACCAGACCCACACGAGTGCGGGCTGCAGCAGTGCAGTCGTATTTCAGTCTTCCCAGAGGCCCGTGGGTCTCGTTTGCACAGGGAAGTCAACTCAAAGTTTTTTTGTTTTTTTTCCTGTTCCCAGTTTATTAAACAAGAATTATGATTTGATTGCTAAACGTTAAAAACGCAGGATTTAACAACAGCCATTATCTCGCGGTTATGCAATGAGATAATGCGCTGTTTGCCGTAAAAGCCACGCCGAAGCACTTAATGCACGCCCACACCAAGACAAACTTTATCTGAACCGCGGCCAGATCTTCGTTTTGTTTGATGTACGGTTTACAGCCACCGCACTTAAGCATTTTAGAAACTCATTCCCGTCCTGTCAAAAAGAACTGCACAGCTAGTCTCAGAAACTCGTTCAAAAGAAGAAATGGAGGGCGAGAGTGGTGCAGATATCTTGTTCAGGCTTGCAGCCGCTTCGTATGTGACCGTGTAGAATGGTGCATTGCTGTTTTATGGAAAAAGCCCATCACAACGTTCCAGCTTGTGCAGAGAGCACTGTTGAAAGTATACACACAAATGCTGAATCTATGTATAAAAACGGCAAAAAAAGTGAACTGTCTCTTTAAAAGCTAGGTTGCAACATGGCGGTAGAATGAGAGCATGTAAGTGCTGTAGAATACACCGAACATTCATAGTGAAAATGCACCCGTGAAAGGGGAACGTGGAAGCAACCCTCAGACCTGCTGATTGTACAGAAGTTTTTACTTCAACAATTTAGATCTATTTCTCCACTGTTAAAATGTCAATTCAATTAGTCAATACTTCTCTAATTCTTTGGAGCCATTCAAGCGAAGTATTTCTCAAGGGATCAGCGCTATGCATTGAATTCACCTCTCTTTGTATTTTCATGAACATTTGTTGGTACATATAAAGCATCTGACGTTACCCAAGGGGTCAAGGGTCACTCAGATCTCCCTCTAATAACAGCAATGATTCATAATTTATAGCTGGCAGGTGCTTCCGTCAGCTGAGGAGACGGGCCTTTTGGCAGGTTCCTTCGCACACGCCGCTCCTCCACTGACCTCAGATCAGGGCTTGGGTATCTCTGGAGGGTCACCGGCTGTTTTTTCTGCAACTGTGTAATTAGTCCATTAAAATAATCTATTAACTTTGCTGATTTGAGGAGGGAAATCATTGTCTGATTGGGGGCAGGCCCTGGTCCTGGACCTTTTCGAATACTTGAGATGTAGACACCAGGAAATTCTGCTGTGTTGTGTTGTGCTGGTCCACTGCTGGACCCAGACGATACACCCTGAAGACCCTGTCTCCCTTACCTCATCGCTCAGCAATAACTTTCTATCACTACTGTGTCTTAACACTCACACAAATAAAGGTGCAAATAGAGATGCATTTTTGTTCTTTTTGGGAATACATTTCCCAAACGTTCCCTGAAAGTACGAAAATGTTCAATTTGCGTCCTGATAAATACCTTTTACAAGAAAAAAAAGGTACAAATGAATGTATTGCTGGCTCGGGGTACAATCTTATGTACCTGTCGGAGAACACCCCAGTGACAAACATTTGTACTTTCATAAGCACTTATTCATAGCTTTATTCTGAGCGCGAATGGGGGAAAAAAGTGTGATTTCTAAATAGTAAGGCTGAAAAGTTAACCCCCCTCCCCTCCCCCCCCACCCTGACAAAGCGTTCTTAGTTCCAGATAGGGGAGCTGCTGTCAGAGGAGATAAACGAAGTGGAGTTCTGTATAGATTTATAGATGAGATGAGTAGAAAAGCAGAAGTCAAGCTGTTTCTTATGATGGTGTAATGATGTGCTCCTATGTGTGACGCAATGATCCATGAAGCCTCTCCAATCAGACCCTCCCTCCCCTGTTTTCTCCCCCCCCGCAGGCCCTGGACAAACACAAAATCTCTCCGCTGCTTTCCGCCATTTACGAGGGCCACGTCAACTGCGTCAAGATCCTACTAGCGAAGGTACAGTCACTCGCCATGTCACATCCGCCGCCTTTTTATGTTCCATTTTACCGTTTCCGTAGTTTTTTATGTACTGCTATTACAATCTTTCTGCTTTTACATCTTACTACATTCAATTTTATGCACTTACTCTGTTCACACACGTTTATATTCCACCTCCTTATAGTTTAGGCTTCACACCTTTACATTCTTTTTTATGTTCTTAATGCCTTTCACGTTTGATTCTGTACTGCGTCTCTTTTATATTACTCCGAAGACGCAGTTTTATCTTGCACCATTAAAGGGCTCATTTTGGATCCGTGTGCTCCAGCCTTTTTCCTTTTGCAGCCGTATGTCTGGTTTTTGTTTGACCTACGGTTTTTGTCTGACCTGCATGCCTGGGACTAAAGGTGTAGGTAGGCCCATTATCTCTCTATTCTGCGCCGTGTTCCAGAACAAAGTGTCGCATCTGACATTTGTCTTTGGTTTGTATTGTTTTTGTTTTTGCTCTTTCAAGCCTATGCGCTCGTTCCGCTTGTTTTAACGGGCCGCCGCTCTGCATTCTGGAACTTTCCGCCTCAAAATGGCATCGCCGGCTGTAGAATGCTAACCTGGTCGATGCGTCTCTTCTGCAGCAGTGTGAATAGAGGCCTCCAAACTCCCGTCCCCTCTCTTCCCCTTCATCCTGGCCCTCCCTCCCCACCCCACCCCCCCCCCCTCCCACGGCCCCTTCCGGGAGCGAAGGTCATTATTCGTTAGGTCGGTTCAGGGCAGTCAATTTCGCCGGGGTCACGCTGGGGATTTCGCACTCGAACAAGCACTTGATCTGCGGAATGGTCATTGACAAACGGCAGAGAATCGCAATCACACGGGCGTTTTTCCTCAATTAAAGTCACGCCGGGGCAGAGCTTTATGCACGAAAATACAATAAAACGGCGTAAACAAACACCGCGAACGTGAATGGCGGTGGTGAGGAGAGCCATTAGCACGGTCTGAAGCGCGTTGGGGGGGGAAGTGCTTCTCCAAGCCCTGTTAGCTTAAACCAGAGCGTTGTTGAATTCAACCATATTCACACACCTGGGCAGGTTTAAAAAGGCCAGGTGAACATCAGTTGTAGTTTCTGTTGAACTCGTACGAAAGTGTGAATTACTCAATGAGAACTCGGTGTGTGTGAGCGGCAAGACCTTCCCGTTACAATCGGGGACAAGCGACCATTTATAAAAACCATAAAATTCATAGGTGAATTGAATTAGTTTTAATTGGATACACGGAGCAATTAATTTTTTTCGATTAGCTCCGGCAACAGTAAAAGAGCAGATGGCGACAAACTTGGATTGACCTTAATGCTGAAAGTTATCGCTTTAATCAGCTGGGGTCATGATGAATGGGCGAGCCGGGGGCGGCCGCTCTGAATATGACCGATTTTCTGAACGTTAAATATTAAAAACCTCAGCCTGTAGGATTCTTTTCCATCTTAATAAATGGCGCAATAAACTGAGGTCGAAAACGGTCGGCTTCCTTTTTTTGTCAACCTCTAAATTGTACATAATTATGGACTTTTTTTCCATAAAACAGCTGACAACTGTAATTATAAGCTTTCAGTCTTAATCTAAACTGCATCAACACGTGGGGGAACCGCAAACCGCTTTCGTACGTGATGCATTGCATTTTTTGTGTGTGTGTGTGTGTGTTTAGGGAGAGATGAGGACGCACAGAGCGCTAAAATAGTTACGCTGAACAAGCAGCCGTCTGCAGAAACGCAGGCTAAATGAAATGAAGGCGTTGTGTAGGGACGAGGCTAACGATGGCGGTCTCCATGGGAACGTGACGGTGTGGGGAAAAGCGGCTGCGGTCTACCGCGGAGCCCCGGGGCTCTCCGGTGGGAAAGCATGGCCGCCGCCGGCCTCCCACAGGCCCCGGCGCGCCACGAGAGGCGTGCTCACCGCGGCCCGTTTCAGGCGGGAGGCGGAGCTCGAAGCCGCCGTCGCTCGCGCGCGCGAGAAAGAAGCGTCTGCCGCTGCCTCGTCCCACGCTCCCGAGGCAGAAGCGTAAAAACGGCGGCGAATATTAAAGAGCCGCATTCCTCTTCAGATTGGCTGAGGGCGTGCGTTTCGCTGTGCTGCTGCTACGGAGGTGTTAGGAGCACAGGGGTGTGGCTTGTACGCTTGACATTCTGGTCCTGGGTCATATGTCATTAAACTAGTGATTATATTCATGGGGGGCGGACTTAAAGCTGCAGTATCTTCCACTGGGCTCTACGCAACCCCATTCATCTTTCACTCAATCACCACTCCAGTCTCTGGGAGCTGCCCATAACAGGGACATGCCCCCGCTTGCTCCAGGGACGTTTAAAGACGACTGACAGGATGATAAAAGCCATTATATTCACTTAATCAGATCAGAGAACACGGCCTTTTGGGGGACACGCGCTCTGCATGGAGACTCTACCCTTTGACCTGCATTCGCAGGGCAGAGGGGAATCATGGGAGATGACCTTTGAAGTCCTCCTGCTCCTCCTGAGAGCGGTTGGTTAGCAGCGCCCTGGTTGTCTCTGAATTATTAATCTGATGTTTAACCTGTGTGTGGCCTTGGCAGCCGGGGAGGGGGGCGCGGGGCGGGGGGGCAAGGCCCGTTGGCGCCCTCTGTACACCTCAGTCGTGGGGTCAAAGCTGGCTGCTGGGTTCTATGGGAGATTGACACTGTCTGTTGTCATAAATCATAAATCCGCATTCGCTGGCCTGTATGGTTTTTATTCAGAGCGACTCACCTATTCCAGGACCATTCAGCCCAGCTGGCTTTGGTAAGGGGCATTCTGGGTAGCATGTTGCCCATGGGCATGGCTGCCGCAGTGGGATTTGAACCCACGCATTCCCCAGCCATGAGTGCAAACTCTTCTCATTATGCTGCTCTGTGTCTGTCTATCTCGAGCATGCAAGATGCCTCAAGGAGATCAAGAGGTGTGAGTGAGGTTCACAGAGCCATTCGTGGTTGCTCACTTGCTTTTTACAGAGAAAACTGTTTGGGTTAACAGTCTTAATAGTTTAGAGGCAGCTGCAAGTTTCTGTTGTTTTGGAGATGGTTTCTTCTTCTAATGATAGCCAACAGAAGATTAACCTTCATTAGGTGGAGGTTCTCTTGATCGGCCAAAACTCACCTACTCCCATGACGTGAAATCATATTAACCTTCTGAATTAAAGGAAAATTTCTATTGTCTAAACCACTCCAAATCCTATCTGGATTTGTCATTGCACTGTGCACAGTCATTGCACTGCGTAGTTTCTGGAACTGCAGTAGGAATGCAGTCTGTTCCATGAATACAGTGATTTATTTTCCTTATGAGAAGTGGAGAGCACCTCTGATCCTGTAGGTTCATGTCTAATCTCTGAGCTTGCTGGTAACCATGAAGCAGAATGCCTACAGGCAGGTGATGTCTGATTTTCAGCATTCCCCGAATGCCTTTCAGCCCTACTGGTCACAGAGGTGTGCTGGCCATGTGTCCTAAAAGTCACGTCCAAAATCTGGCTGCTTCACGCTCATCCTAATGTGGATCGAGGGGACCGCAGTTGTGCAAACCAGTTTTACCGTCCTCTGGCTGGTAAAGGTGCAAAAAGACACCTATTCAAGAATAAAAAGGATAATGAGATGGTACAAATACTGCGCAAGGGATTTTATGTGTTGAGAAGTTCCTTTATACATGTTTTAGGTTTGTGAAAGAGAGAGTGACAGAGAGAGAATTCCTTCTAAGATTTATTAGATAAAAAAAGTGACCGTTTGGGAGACAGGAAAGACGTAGCCTAACTGAAGCGTCAAGCATTTCCTCCCTGTTAAATATAGCCTCTTATTCACAGAGATTAGCATGCGCTCTGCAACGGCAGGGTGAACATTCTTTTCCCTCTCATGTTCTGTTGGCAGAGGTAGCTAATGTTTTCTTTCCCCGGTCTTTTGGATGATATTTTTTTTTCCAAGCAAAGGTTGCAGAAGACCTCTCTATTTTCCTTCGTTCTTGCAGCGTTCGCTCGGGCTGCTTATCGCCATCCCAGAATGCACCGCGCCGCCTTTGTGGAGCTTCGGCGAGAGGTCCTCTCGGTTTGGCAGGTTGGAGGCATTTTCCTCCCGCCTCTCCCCACCTCTTCATCCCCACTGACTGTTCTTTGAACGCCGTGGAAGAGACATCAGTTACTTAAAAAAAAAAAAGTATTGATCCCTTTCCGCTCGGTACATTTCACAGTAAAATGCGCCCCCTTATGGTCCCTTTGAAGCGCTTGACTGCAAACTGGCGTTGAACAGACTTCGGTAAACATCGCTTTATAAGCAGTCCGTTGGTCCCAGCCCAGCTGCACACCTGATAGATTATGCATGTGAATCCCTCTCTTCCTCTGCTCAGTACTGGCATAATGAACACTAAAGTCTGGTGGTGGGACTTGTGTTGCTTTGTTGGATTTGGGGGGGATACTCATTCCACTTGGCTGTCAGTAGCTGTGTCTCAGTTTGCCAGGCATCACAGCACTACTGATGATCTCTCCTGTATTTCACCTGAAACGCAGAATAATTTAAACCGCATTCTTGGCCAGTGTTTTTCCGTACTCTTTGGAGAAAGCGGCACTACTGATCTTTCTGGCCCAAAGGCCCCAAGCCGTCCTCCTCAGTTGTCTGCGGATAGCCTTCAGGCTCCTCCCCTGCAATGCTACTCAGGCCCCTCCCCCAACTGCAGCTCTCAGTAGACTCACGTGAATGGCCAAGGTTCATGTGGAGATGGCAGTCCTGCTGGGGGTCTAGCAGGGGGACTCCACCCGCCCAACATATATCTCTTTATGCTTGTCTTGAAGTGAATGGATGTTGGTCAGAATGTTGACTGGACATGTGAGGCATCTGTTGGGAGTGATGGTGAAGATTCAGTAGTAATGACTTCCCTTGAGCTGGGTCTTTGGTGTATTGTGTGCGGTTCAGGAACAAGACAAACTAACCAGCAAGAAGGTACTGGATCTGATGTCAGGCAAATTGGTTAGTTTTCTTTGTTTTGTTTTTTAATGTTGGGAGAATCCAAGCTAAAACTTTAAGCATGTTCACTGATAATCCATTTATTTGTGGAGCCAAAGTTGCAAAAGCACCAATCCTTGCTGTGAGAGCGTTTACAAAAAGATAATCGTATTGCGGTACTTTAAAACTTGCCTTAACACGGGGGCTTGCAATGAGTCATGGTTCAACCTTCTTAAAAGGATCAGTGGCTTGATTAGATTTCTGCCTACTTCCCAATTAAAGCTGTTTGTGGGGGGTGTCGCTGAATACTGCCCCCCCGCCCCCCCCCCCCCAAAGTAATCCCCCTCTCCGGGTCCCCGCTCAGTTGGCCATGTGGCACGCCGGGCCCTGCCTTCCCTGGCACCGAAACTGGGCCACCGTCGCCTGCGTTTCTACGCAACAGTGGAACTTTGCTCCCCTCTGTAATCTGTGGCTAAGAAGTTAAAGCTGGCAGAACAGACACTTTGGTCTTGTTTTTTTCTCCCTCCTTGCCTTCGGGTGTAACCTTTGGCTCTACCGACTCCTATCTGTCACTGTCCTTGTGCAAATACACGTACTAGCCTCTGTATTCCCCGTGTCACTCTTGCCTTAATTGAGCTGGTGTCCACACCGAACGTTGCTGATTATGAAGAGAAGTGAGCTGGAGCTCTTGCTTTGGGCGAGTCTGTGGATAAGTGCATGTCCAGAGATTGCTCAAAGTAACCCAGAGTTCTCTTCTGTACATTAGCAACAACAAAAAAAATTGCTTTTTCAAAATTCCTTTTATTAACTTAGAAAGTAGATACAGTGTGACAGTGGCGGAGGGGGGAAAAAAGCATGGCGTTGGCATCGAGACTGGTCTACGACTCTGCCAGCGGAGTGTAATTACTGTGCAGCCGGCTGTTTTTATGCAGAAGCGGTGCGTGACTGCGCGCGCCGGGCTCTGTGCTGACAGGTGGAGCTGACTCCCAGCCCCCCAGCCCCGGCCGCCCCCTCCCCGCTGCCATCTCCCGCCATCAGGACTGCCTCGGGGAAGGGAGCGCCGCGCTCCTCTCCTCTCAGCGGCTCAGTCAGCGAGCCGCGCGCGTGCCTGTGAGAGAAGGCCCCTGGCCTGACCCGGCCCCCCTCCCCCAGCCCGTTTCCTGGAGCACCGGTCTACGTGAACAGAAGCATGCGGGCAAACGCGTCTCGTCGTTTTTTTGTTCCGCAGGGAGCCGACAAGACCCGGAAAGGACCGGACGGGCGCAGCCCCCTGGAGGCGGCCGAGACCGAGCCCATGAAGGCCCTCCTCAAGTGAGAACGGAGCGGGGCGGCAGGGGGGGGAGGAACAGACGGACGGACAGACGGGCACGCCAGCCGCTGGACAGACGAGACGGACAGACTCCTTCCCCTGGTCTCCGTCTGCCCCCTGCTTCGCCTGTTCATGGGGTCTGTTTGTGGCGGGGGAGTATCCCCCCCCCCAAGAGATTTTTTTTCCCCTTTTTGGGTAGGGAGGGGTGGGGTTGGGGAGTACGGGGTTTCTTCTTGCCTGTTCTTTCATTAGTCATTGAATGGATCAATCCCTTAAGGACCAAACACTGAGGGACAACAGCACACACACAAGACCATGAATTCCATGCTTCAAATAATGCAACAAAAAAAAAAGACTTTGATACTGACTGGAGTATAAACGTGTGTGATATTAGCACTTGTCTGTCTGCTGACTTTCTAAATTTGTGTTTTCTCAATTTTAGTGAAGGGGAAAGTGGGCACAGGTGACACACTTGTGTTTTTATATCTTTAAAAAAGTACTGTAGGGCCACAGGTTTGATAGGAACAAGAACAGTCGTTATAAAGAAGAAAAGTGTTATGATATCCTCTGTAGTGCCCCTCCCTGCCGGCCTTGTGACTGATCAGGGGTCAGTTTTCAGTGCTATAGTTGTTGGGTTTATTAGGAAGTGAGGGAGGAAGCTGATCTGGGAATGAAACAGTGTTCAGCTTCACCCCTTATTCCACCGACCACATCTGGGCAATTGCATTTAAAAAAATAAACTGGGGGGTGTATGTAATAAATAGACGATTTAATTTGACTTACGGACTCACCCCAGAGTCAAATATCTGTGAGCTCTGACCAAATTAGATTTTGCAATCAAAATCAATGGCAGATATCATGTGATCAGCAGCACAGGGTCATGGGTGTTGATTGTCTTTTTTTTCTCTTTTTAACCAAGTGAATGTCCTGTTTGTCACTGCTTAATTTCCTCATTTCAGATGGTTGCATTAAGCAATAGAGTGCAAGGAGTTGAGATGTGTGTGTCTGTGTCTGGCCAGTGTAGAGGCTGTGGTTTTTGGTGTGGTCAGTGGAATGAGAACTCTCAGCTTAGAGTACTTACTCTGGGTTTAATTAAATTCCCTTGATGGTCCTGCTGCATGTTGGACCTGCTACTGCTTCTAACCTTTTCAAAATGGTTGCTCTTTCTCTCTTGGTTGCTTACAAAAATGAAAAAGAAATGTAAAAGAAAAAATGCAACGGTTCAAAAGATCAAGCTTTATATCTGACATTGTGTGAAAAGTTAATAAAAGCAAATAAAATAAAAAAACAGAACTTGGAAACTTCTTGGCTGAGTGCATCTTGATTTTCAAAAACATTTAAGGACCGTGTGTCTGAAGAAGATTCTCAAAGGCTTTTCCCCACTGATGAATTGTAACTATCAGTTTAGCTATCATGGTTATCAATGAAAAGTCTCTCAGGTGCAGAATTGGATCAATGCCTGGCCCAAACACTTTAGTGTTTTATTTCAGCCTTTCTGTCAATATTCCACTCTGTGTATAGCTGTCATGAAAGTGTCTAAGGCAAATACAGGAGGTGGGTACCTGCTTACAGTGACAGAAAGTGCTGGAAAGATGCTGTTCAGTGCCTCACAGATTTTACACCAACAGTGTATCTGCACTAGGAACACCATGTTTTATCGATGCAAGTGACATCCTTAAGTGACAGACTCCATTTTGGCTCTTAGTGTTACCACTGAGAGAGTCACTGAAGCACCTGTTAATCTTCAGTATTTCTCTCTCTGGCCTTGTTCTGCTTGTATACGGTACAGTAATCTAGAGAAAAATGTTTTATTTCAGATGGAAATCTTTTAGAAATATTGAGGCCTTTTATCTGGCATAAACTCTTTCCAGGAAAAAATATTGTGCCTTACAATTTATATTATGTGATATTTGAGGCAGCACCTCATTTTCCTCACATTCATTTTCCCATGAAACATTGAGGAGGTTATATACAGTGAGCTCCATAATTTTTGGGACAAAGACATTTTTCTTGATTTGGCTCTGCTCAACAGTTACAGACTTGTAATCCAAGCAATTCACATGTGATTGAAGTGTGGCTTCTCAGCTTTTATTTAAGGGTATTATAATACATTTTGGTTTCACCATGTAGAAATTACAGCACTTTTTATACATAGTCCCCCCCAATTCAGGGCACCATAATGTTTGACACAAGTGGCTTTACAGATGTTTCTGATTGGTTAAGTGTGTTCAATTGCTTCCTTAGTGCAGGTATAAGAGCTTTCAGTATCTAGTCTTGATTCTTGGTGTTTTGATTGCCTTTAGATTGTAATTGGCATTAGTCAACATGAGGACAAAAGTTGTAGCGAGGAAGTCACAGAAGCCATTAGGCTGAGAAAAAAAAAAAAATAGAGACGTAAGTCAAAACTTAGGCTAATCAAAATCAACTGTTTGGAACGTCATTAAGAAGAGAGCACTGGTGAGCCTATGGGTCACAGATTTCAAGCATTCATTGCATGCAAAGGATATGCGACAAAGTACTAAACATGACTACTTTCATTTACATAACATTAATATGTCCCAAACATTGTGGTGCCCTAAAATGGGGAGGCTATGTATGAAAAATGCTGTAATTTCAACATGGTGAAGCCATATGGTCCCTCATGCACTGTGTATGACGGCATTGTCATCCTGGGAGAGACCACTCCCATTAGGATGGAAATGTTCCATCATAGGATAAAAGTGATCACTCAGAATAACTGCATTGATTTGCGGTGACGCTTCCCTTTAAGGGGACAAGTGGACCCAAACCATGCCAGGGAAATTCTCACCGCCACCGGACCCCCTTACTGTGGGGGTCAAGCATTCAGGCCTATTCCGTTCTCTTGGTGTACACCACACATGCACACGCCCACTTGTCGAGAATATGGTGAAGGATGACTCATCTCTGTAGACCAGTGCCTATGGTTTTCGCACCACTGAACTCTCAAATGTGCATATATATATATATATGGAATTGAAATAAGTAGAACAAAAGTTTTAAAAGATAGAGGTTGTTTTCTACATGTGAAAAGGGAGTGCAGGTGTACTTCCTTGTTTTTTGCTCCTGATTGGTGAAGTAGAGCTCATCAGCCCTGCTTTGTCCTCTAAATGGGCACCTGGATTTAAACTGTGCAGTAGATTCAGGTAGCCTGAGTTCTTTGCATTGTGCAAGTCTCTGTGCGTGAGGTCCTAAACAAGGTTTATAAATGACAGAGGCCTGAGAGCGAACACTCTTTTCTGCATGCGTGCTTTGGGTTAAAGCAGAGAAATCACCGGCTTCTCCTATACACAGTCAAAAATAAAATGAAGTAAGATGGAAATTAGGGTAATTTAACAGCCTATTTCAAACAAAGGCCCACAGATGGGAATGTGTTTTGGCTCTGTCACAAGTTGTCCATTCTGATGTCTCTGTGTAAGGATGTCACAGTTTTCCTCCACAGGTCTGTGTCTGAGGGTCAAAGTCTCGTGCCCCTCCCTTCGCCATTTCGGGTCTCGAGATGCACACCGTTTACCTTTCTGAAAGTAACGCTCTAGTGCACTCCCAGTCATGGAGGTCTGCCACACAGTTTACTTTCACTTTGGATTCCGGAGGACTGGCAGGAGCCTGTTAGCCACTGTCAAATGAGTAAAAAAAAAAAACAACTGCTCAAAATGGCCGCTTGTTAGAGGACTATGGTGGCATGAATAGTTTCAAATTTCTGCGTAAAAAAAAAAAAATATATTTCAATCAGCGTCAACAATGGAGTACCGAGAAAAGGCATAGGAACATAATGGTTGATGATGGTAACTGCGTAACTAGGCTTCCTGTACTAGATGCATGCTAAATACTCTCTAGAAATTGTCTCGAGAGTATCTAGCACAATGCCAAGCTTGGTCTTTGAACACCCCGAGTGTCTCTGCTGCTGTGATATGACCTAGCAAGCAGTTTCACGCATTAACAGTTCTGGACTGTATACATTCAAGAACTGGGCTGGAGGCAGCTGGTGCCGCTGTCACTCACTGCTGCATTTTACAGAATGGGCTCCTTGAAAGACTAACTCTACCCAGCCTCATTCTCAGTAGCACAGGATGATACCGTGACCGGACTGGACTGAAGAGAGAGGTACGGTGTAAACCGACTTGATGTAATAAAGCTAGATCAGCTGAAGCTTGAGGGTCTCGGTGAAGAGCTGGTATTGAATAAAAATCTGCAGCTATGCTTGGATACCAGTTCCTGAAATTCTACCACCCATGTTTTAAAAATCAAACGTATTTCTACCTTCTTCCATCTCCTCCATGTCATGTGCTGTTCCTTGAAAATAAAAAGCAAATCAATTATTCAGGAGCACTGAGATAAACTGGAATGCCATTATTTTTTATTTCCTTTTTTCTCTACTGTCCTGATTACTGGAGGCTTGCTCTTCTGATTGACACGCCCACGATTAGAACATAGAGGCTGGAAATAGAACTCTGCTTTTGACTGACAGGGCCATCACTTTGGAATATAAATCAATTCATTTCTTTTTTTGTCTTCATGGAATAAGGCTAATGCATACCTTGTTCTTTGCATGCAAATAAAATGCATGTGATTCAGAGGGTGAGATAAATTTTAAATTAATCATTGCTTCCACTTTCCCATTAACCCCATAAATTGCATTTGCGCTCTGGTGCAATATTATTCCAACGATATTTGTTTGGGATTGAATTGCAGAGGAGTCAGGTGAAAGCCCTTGTGCATGCTATGGCTTGAACAGTGAGCCTTGCACTGCCATTAGCATTGGTATTGTAATAGGAGTTATAATTTGTATCATTCTCGAGCCCAGAGCCATCCTGCTGCATTTTTGCCTGACATTTTACGGAGATTGTTGTCGATGGCAATAAGAAAAATGAGCTTAAGACTGATGTAAAGAACATCACATCAGTTAAGGTCTCCAATTTCTCAGATTTGGAGCCCTCGCTTTTGTAGAACATTGCCTTGAACTCTACTGGCACCTAGTGGCACGAAACAAGTCTGACACCTGTAGTTGATTGCATGTTAGCAATGTACAGTAGCGCTGGCTGTACAAAAAGCAAACTTAATTTACAAAGCATCATTGATAATACAGCTATTGTAATAAGGATACATGAATACACTTTATTTGCTGACCCTGTCATCAGTGCACACGGAAAGCGGAAACAAAACAACAGCAGATTGATTGCTAAGTGTCTCATATTACAGACTTAATTGCTGGCCGCGATAATTAACGTCTCTCTCTGTCTCTCGCTCTCTCTCTCTCTGTGTCTGTCTCTCTCTCTCTTACAAACACACGTGCACATGCACACCCCTTCAGTCTTTCATCCTGCTGTTCTTAACAGTTGCAACAGTGACTCCACACAGTGTTCAACCAGGTGGAAACTACTTAATGAGGTATCAAATCCAAGTAATTACTATAATTATTGTTTGTCTTTGTGCCTGTGATTGGCTTTAGAGTCTTTAGAACTTTTTTCTTAATGTCGAATCACTGACTGATTTCCTTTAACTCATATATATTAAGGAATATTCCTTTGAATTATGTAGTCAACTCACAAGCTTTTATTTCTCCTGGGTCTTAGTTGTCAAAAACATGTATTAAATACACTTTCCCCATGGAAAATCACAGACTGCACATAAAACCCCCACACAATAAATTATTGCAGAGAGAAATGCCCCCCTTTTTTCATTAGGCTGTAAACAAATAAATCAAATTACCCAGACAGGTTAGCTGTCACTCAGGAAACCAGCATTGTTTGGTCTGGGGCCTGTTGAGCTACGTAACCGTTCATTTTTCTTTCCTCAAAGTTGGCGCTTGTCATGCTGTGAGAGAACCTTTCTGAGGGCGCGCGTGATCATTTTCAAGGCCTCCTGTTTGCCTGGACTCCAGAACTGAAAGGCAAGCTTGATTAAATAAATGAAGTGGCCGTTAACTCCATATAAGGTTGATAACATAATCGGTGAGATATGCTGATGCCAGACCTTAATTAAGCCCCAGTCCAGTGATTGCAGACTGCAGTGCTCCTTGGAGGAAAGAGCAGCAGGAGTACAGGCTGTCGGACTCTCTGCCTGTCAGTGGTCTCTGGCTCTCCTCAGGCCCAGGGGAACACTGTGAGACGTACTGGGGTCCCTCCTGCAGGTAAGCACCAGGAGTGCTTCTCCTTGTTAAGGGGGGTGGGAGGCTGGGGACAGGGTGTTGGCTCACAGTAATGTCTTATCATGCCGAATATTTATATATTAACACAGTTTGTTCTCACTCTCAGTGGCTTGAAATGCCTAACCCAAACCCAGCAGGCGCCCTTGGCACTAATGTTCTGTTCTTCACTGGATAATAATTTGTGCAGATGTCAGTGCTGCCAGGATGCTATTAGGAATATTTTAATTGAAAATAAAGCTGGGGTTATTATTGTTGTCGTGATGGCTGAGCACCCCCCACCAACCCTCAAGTAATGCATAGCCAGGAGCTGTGGAGCTGAACATGTGAGCAGCAGAGCATGTTGGGTAATGTGTCAGGGGCTTGGATGCTGTTTACCAAGGCCGTCTATCTTTTTTCACTTTCATAAACTCTACCCTGAAAAAAACTTTACTTCGAAAGCAGAGCCTCTTGTTGATCTCATTGGCCCCAGATACTTGTGGTGACTCTGGTATGGGGAAGACCGTAACTGTGGTGAAGCAAGTAAAGGATAACATTTCAATGCTGAATATAATGTGCATGCAGACTTAAATTGCATGAAATTGACTCCTATTTGCTTGAAAAATCAACTAAAGTTTGCTTTCATTTGTTGCTACCAGAACTAGTGCACAGGCATCTTGGAACAAGCTAGGTTGTGACTAGGTTGTTTTGTCTCTGTTGCTCTAGCTTTTTGTGTCCCCTTTAATGCAGCAACTAAGCCCTCTTCTACAGCCTGGTGAATTCTGAATGATAAGACAGGACATACTGAAAAATGCAAGGCGAATGCATTCCCCTGGAGTGGAGATACACTGGGCAAGGCCACATTCCTGGTAATAGTTAAGCCACTAGAATGGTATGCCAAGGCATGGCGTGAGCTATGAGCTTATGAACATGACGGCTAGGAGTCTAAATCCCTAGTCTCCTTTGTTTAGTTGGCCAGTAATGTGTCTGATTAACATTTTATTCAACGCAATTGTTTTGATGTTGGGACAGTCTTTACTCATGTTCAACAATGCCTTGACAGGTGCATGTAGTGGCCTTCATTTGCATACAGCAGGGTAAAGTGGTCTCTTTAAAGACTCAGCCAATGACAAGGAGTGCTTTGATTTCATGGCACATCTCACATCACTAACCGCATTTACATTTATAAAAGATCTGCACTCAGAAGTGGAGGCTAGAAAAGTTTTGCGTTTCCAGCACTCCCGTTACAGTTCAATTCACTCCATCATTGAAATGGGGTTATTCTTGATGTAACCTTTAAACACCTAAATCTAAATCTTCACCACAGGTGCACAAGTTAATTACATAAGATCTGCCAGTCAGTGCCTCTATTTTCAGTAAAGCTATTAATATGTTCCTAACTCTTGGAAGAAAATTCAAAAACAACTGCACATTTTCAGCTAAAGCGGATTCAGCTTTAATCTTTGTAGGACTCCATATATTCCATTTTCTTTTTTATTTGTTTTCTCAGTTTTACTTTTCCCGATTTTGGATTTCCTGATTATAAGCGAAAAGCAGCCATATCCACCGCATTTCTCTCAAGACATCAATGTTCGTTCACGGTTGTCTTTAGGCCTTGATTCTACAAATGGCTTGTGAATGCAATTCTGTTCAGTGGCTGACCCCTCGAAGAGCCTTCGAAATGAGAACTTCTGACCAGCACATGAATGTAGCATAACAGCAAGTTAACTGTGGCGTGTGATTGTGTTGAGGGGCAGCAGCTAACTAGCTAACTAGATGCTGTAATCTGAACCCTTGCAGGTATATTTGAGTTATTGGTGGATTGTACGGACTATTCTTTCTTAATGTAGTATTCTTTTTCTGCGACTTGTACACTTAGAAGATGCTTTTGAGCAGTGAACCATAGAAAGTTGCATTGAGAACTAAAGTCCTCCATTATGGCCGTACTGTTGTTTTCTGTCGGTGTCTTGGATGGTGGTAATAGTATGTCACTTTGAGATCTCCCTACTGTGTAATGTTATACTGTACTCCTGTTCCAGAATCGAAACTGGAAATAATGCTTACATATCCTCCCCTACACATAATAGCTTACAAGATTACAGGATATGTTTTATGGATGGAATGCATTTCATATAGAACCTGTCACGGGATTTGACAGAGCTCAAATTTCAGGGAAAGAAACCATCCATCCATCCATTATCTATACCCGCTTATCCTGGTCAGGGTCTCGGGGGTGCTGGAGCCTATCCCAGCGTGCGTTAGACAAGAGGCAGGAATGCACCATGGACAGGTCGCCAATATATCACAGGGCACAGGGCATGTCTTTGGACTGTGAGAGGAAACCGGAGTACCCGGAGGAAATTCACAGGGTACTGGGAAAACTTGCAAACTCCACAAAGTAAGGCCCAGGCTGGGAGTCATACCCAGGACCTTCTTGCTGTGAGGTGACAGTGCTGTCCCAAAACCAATATGGCTTCTATAAATTTAATTTATAGAAACCATATAATCTGCCTGTGTTTGTGTGTGATTGTGTGTAGTTTTTCTATTTCTGGACATACATTTGTAGACAATGTGGTAACACTGCAATATTGGCTCGCAGTTCACCCCTCAAATGTGTGGACCATTAACAAAGAGTAGAGTCACAAAGTGGTATCACAGCTTTAAAGTTCTACTGAATTGCACCACCACCATCAGTATAGTTTAAATAACACCATTTACAGCCAGGATGCCACTCAGCACTACACTTTCCAGAAGGAATGGGGAATGGCACTGTGTAATGGATTTTGTGTTGGGATGGAATATTACCCTCTAACCCCTTAACAGACAATTGATTTGAACTCCTTGAAAATAGCAGGTACAACGATTTGCCAAAATAAAAACAGCACACTGCGACGCTAAACACAAAAAGTTTTTTTGCAGTTAAAACTTTGTCTTAAAATGATCTGTAAGGCAAGTTAGGGACTTCCACACTGTTTGGAGGTACGCTAAATCAAATGAGGTGAGCTCAGCTGTTTCAGTGTCCTTGAGCCTTCAGTTTTGCACCACTAAAGAGGTGCAGTGACACATTTGATGAACAAGAGCAAAAAGAGTTATGGAAATCGTGGCAATTCTTCAAAGGGATGTCAAGTCAAAGAGCCGAACCTGCTGTTCATTCCTGTACCCCCCACCCCAACTCATTGATTACAATATTACAATGCAGAGGTGTGCAGGGCTGTTTATCACTATAGAAGGCAAAGTTGCTTATTAGCCGAATTTTGAGTGATGGAGGGGACCTGGATCTCCTTGCATTGATCATTTAATTAACCAGTGTTGTTGATAAAATGTAACTTAATGCCAGGCTCACACTTCATGGTTTTTTCCCTCGATTTCCCAGTCGCAGACAAGTTTTTGAGATCTAATCTTATTTTTTAGAAATAAATTATGTTATGCTGTGTTTTATCTGTGAACGCTGATGAGGACGAGAGTCTTTGTTTACAACTTCTTTATCTTGTTAGTGAAGTTAGCTACAGATAGCTAGATAGCATGCATGCTGTATCAAATTCAGTTCCCCTGATTGGAATAATGCAGGTAAACTACCAATGCATAGGCAGTTATGCCGCGTTTTATCATCAGTAAATCCTGATGAGGATGAGGAGTCTTTGTTTGCAACTTTGTTAGCTTTGTTAGTGAAGATGGCCACACACAGCTAGATAGCATTCAGTCCAGTTCCCGATTGAAATAAATATTGGTTACAGGTCTAACGGAAAACAGGCCAACTCCGCGTCACTTTTCTTACGCTTGGTGAACTTCAGCTGACACCACCGAGATAAAGCAATTCCAAAGTTGACTGTAGTTACAGAACAAGCCCTGTCAGCTTGTCTCTTATCTTTGCTGTATCTGGGCTTCTTAGCATCTTTCTTTTTCTTTTTTTTTTTTTTGGTAATAGAATATAGCTGGTAATTTGGGCCCCTGGTGTCATTAATCAGGACTACAGAAAGCAAGGACCTGACTGAAGTAAATCATATTTTCAGCTTGCAGTCTCTGGAATTTCACAGAAAACATTTGGAGGACATGGTGTTTTATCGTCTGTTAAAAATGGAAAAAATAGATTTTTTTTAAAAACCAAATTGGTTGGTTGGTTTTGAGTTCCAGTGTCCAGGATTAGAAAACTTTCTCTGTTTTCAGATTGAAACCTTCTATTTTAAGGGTTTTCTTTCTCTCAGACAGTAGTTGTTCACAATTTGATATTGATGATAAAAAAAACTAACTGTAGACCTATATACAGACACAGATGATTTGTTGCCGTTTTCTCAAAAGACAGAACGGGGAGTCCTATAACAATGCTTATTTTTAGCAAATATTTACCACTCACATAATTTACACTAAAAATTTAATTACTTTTGAATGATTGATTATTCTTTATAGGGGAAATTCAACAAGCAGTTGTGGTCCCAGAATAATTTCTAACATCTGAATGAAGCTTCTCCGGATTAAATTCCCTTGACCTTTCAATGCAACTCCAGTAGTTTTAAAAAGCCAAAACTTCTAAACTCTTGTCAGATAGCAGGATTTGTATGATTGCAATTTCTTGTCAGGCTGCATCTTCTGGAGACTCGCCAATTAATTTAATTCCCACTGGAGCACTGCTGTACTGCCACATCAACTGAGAAAATTATTGTCTAGAAGATAAAATGAGATATTAACCAAAGCCTGACCGCTTTTAATTAAAAACTGCTTGAGACTTGAGCCATTCAAACATGATGACATAAGTGGTTCTTATTTAATTGGGCTGTCTTCACAGAACAGGGGCTGATTTCAGTGTGCTATGTTAAGTGAAAGGCCTGGCTTTCTGCATTGTTCTACTCTTCCTGTAACAGCTGGAGCAGCAGGGCAATTGGCAGTCTCTCTTTGATCAAAGTAGTTCTAAAAATGGTGTATGAAGTATTTCTTTCACCTCTCTTTTCACACTCTGTGTTCTTTTAGGCTTTACTCAAACCCTCTCAGACTGCACTTACTATAGGTGACCTCCAATGATGTCTGATTTAGTTTGGCATTGATAAGATTTACTCACTATCTGTGTGGTAGTACACCTCCCCCTCAATAATTTGTCCCATGATAACTAACACTTGTGGAGCTGGCTCACAATTTACTGATTACCCAACTAACATGTGCACATCCTATAAACATTTCCTCAACCTGTAGTTGACTGTAGTGACAGTGACACAATTTCTGTTGTATTGGCTCTGTACTCTAGGACATTGGATTTGAAATAAAGCAATGAATATGAGGTTAAAGTGCAGACTGTCAGCTTTAATTTGAGAGTATTTACATCCATATTGGGTGATCCGTGTCAGAGTTACAGCCCTCTTCATACATAGCCCCCCCATTTATATGCATACTATCCACCTAGCACTCTTCAAAGCAAAAACATAACCATAGACATAAACATAACATAAAGCTGAAACGTCACAAAGAATTTATGCATGCCCATTACAGAGAATCTGACATTTTAACAAGGAGTGCTATTTAGAAGGATGCATATGCTGACTGGGATTTTGAACTTTTCAGTGGATGATACCACACATATTATCAGGCACACCTCTGTAATGCATATTAATAATAATCCCATTAGCCAACGTGGGCAGATCAGAACACAGTGTTACTATGCAGTATGCATACTTTTAAGTGTTAATATGTGTCATGAAATTCTTGTACATGCAGACTGACATCTGTCATTAAACTTTGTCACTCAGAATTCAGGGGTGTTCAAACTTGAACTTGGTGACTATGCTGGTGTTTGCCCATACCATAACCTCTGAACAGTAAATGTAATTTTGTACTCCAGTATGGAGACAGGTTTTTGTTCTGTCTGGATGCTGCTCTCCACAGAGAAGGTACTTCAGCGCTTGGTAACCCTGTAAATGCAAGGCAACCTGGACCACCCCCCCCCCCCCCCCCCGACCACCTCCTCCTCCCCCCTCACAAATTTCCCTCAATAAAATCTGAGCACTTCAGGCATCTGTCCTATCTGCATTAAAAAAATACACAAACAAATTACAGTGGCATTTGAGCAGCGCTTGCGGCAGCTGAGATGGCTGAACCTCGAGATAAGTAGATGATGACTAAGTTGACTTTTAATGCGAGTGGTAGGAGGAAAGATAAATTTCCCCTCCCTGCCTCATAAGCCTGATGGTTGTTGTGTGAAGCATCTCCCTCTTTCACAGATGGAGAAAATGAGAGGTGGGGACAGAAATAGGCAAAGATTAAAAGCAGATATGCATCCCAGGAGCTGCAGAAATGTCCAGGGAAAGCTCAGGGCTTTGGAAATTATTAGAGATATCTGATTTATGAAAATCACATCCATTTTTCATTCGCCCCCTGCATCTTTATCTTAAGACGAGGGCTATTCATTTAAAATTTCTCAATCAATACGTCATTACGTAGGGTAAACTTTGGTCATTTGTTATTTTTTTTGTCATCTCGAGGTTCTCTTAAGCAGATTGTAACCCTGAATTTAATTATTCATTGGGACCGCTCTGCTTCTGCCTTTCTAACTCTCACAAAGGGGTATATTATAGAAAATGCAAGCATTTTCAACTTCCCATTTCATTTCTAACAGGCCAGTGCAGTTGTATGTGCATATTTTTAGCTGTCTGCAAAGCAGCCTTGGAACTATTCCCCCTTACGTGTTCGCACTGGTAATTCTTTAGCACCCTTGCGTGTTGTTTTCATTCTTCATTGCCGTTATTTTTGTTTAGCCATTATCATACTTCGACGGTTGTTGGTTTTCACCTGTACGGGTGCTAATACTATTACACCAAAGCCTCCATATTGCGGTTTGGTTATTATAATCATCATCTGCATCTCAGCACTCGTCACCTTGGTTGGTTGATTGCATGTGATGCCACACAAATGCGTACGAACTGGGGCGGGGGGGGAAGAAGCAGGAAACGCGGCCAGCCTTGAAATGCCTTTGATGGCATAATTTGCGTCGGAGGGCGGAGGTGGAGACCCGCGCCGCGTTAGCGTGGGTCTGATGGCGGCGGTTCGGGAGGCGCGGGTCCAGCCGGGGGGGGGGGGGATTATAAAGTCATTGGGAAGCTAATCGTTAGTTATTAAAGAAATGCTGCAGAGTGAATTTGTCCCGGGGAATACCATGGCGGGAATATTAAGCAGGGTTTTAGAGGGCAAGGCGGAGAGAGGGAGACGGAACTTTTGGCCGCTGCGCTCTTATTAACTGTGCGGCGCAGGGGGGAACCAGGGCAGCCGCCGAGCGACCCGGCACAGGCGAAACCGAGCTGGCGTCAGCGGGAAACGAGGTGGCGCATTTAGATGTTGGCTAGAGGGGGGCACCCTGGAGCTCGGCTCTGAATCTGATAAACTGCGTGGGCATTGTTGGCAGTGCGGGGGATGCCATTCTGCTGAGTTGTGTGCCATCCTGTTTCCACCCCTCCCCCTCCGGTGTATAGGCCATGATTTTAAATGAGAACTTGTTCTTAACTATAGTTCTATCACAGTCATTTGCAAAGCTATGGTGTGGGATTTTTTTTTTTAATGGAGGGAGGGGGGGGGATTTTGTCATCAGGTGGGGTTTGTTAACAACTCATTACTTAAAGCCAGTGTGACCGATGCACATCCATATCCCCAGAGTCCTCTATTACACCATTGCTTCAACTTGTCTACCAACCACCAGAAACTTTTACTCATAAGGCCAGCCTCCCTATACTTTCCCCGTTCCATGCAGCAAGCTCCTCACTGGGTGTGAGAATGTGTCCAAGATGGCCATCCAGGTTCCTTGCCGACATGAAAAAAGACAACACCCTTTAAAATGTTTTATTTTATGAAAATGGCTCCACTAACGCCATTTATCGCCTTTCTTGCACTTGTGACTTACAATATAAGGAGAAGAGCAGGAGCAAACTTTTGCTGTGAACAGCACAGAAGTACAATTCATAGAACAGATATGAAATCTCCCGTGGCCATATACGTATTTTCAGGAAGCACACTCTTGCAGTCTTTTCGGGATATTTCCATGGCGTTACCCTCACTAATATAGAACAAGGACTTTTACATTGTGAAAGCATATGGATTTTTTATATAAGGACTGTTCATCCATACGATCTTAATGAATAATTTGATATGGTACACTACCCTTAGCTAACATCCACTCTTGATTAAGTATCTTACTTTTTCCCATTAGTGTTCTCATGGGGCTATAAATCTCCACTCAACCAAACTTTGCTTTTTTGTTTTATTCATTTTTCCTTTTCCTTTAGGGATGTTTTTACTCAGCATGTGCATCCATAAACATATGCACAAAATACATAGACTGCACATTATATATGTTATACAGTACTTACTTGGAGATGCATATTACACTTATAATACTGATTTTCAATTTTTTAAATATTTTTGTGGCTGTTGTTTTGTCCTCATCTATTATACAGTATATACAACCTTGGATCTCTCCACCTAATGGCCAACTCATCTGTATTCATTCATTGTGACATTATGCACAGTTGAGTGTTCCTTTATGATTGACCTGCACTGTTGAACAAGTGGACATAATGCATGATAATTAAAAGTGTCCTTTATATACTTCAGAAAGATTTTGACTATGCAAGCACCGTTGAAAGTGCCTGACAGAAACATTTGCCTTGTTTCAGTGTTCCTGTCTTCTTTTTTTTACACAATGTGCTAATAAAATCTTTTTTTTTCTTTTTTTGCAATCTTAAATGGCTTTGCCGTGCATTTACCCACATTTGCAGCCACATGTGAGCTTTCACATGATTTCCGCACAGCCTCCCCCCTGTTTTCATGGACAAAAAGTTTCTCTTTATGTCCACGGGCCATTAGTCATAATCACTTTTACTTCAACAGTCTACGTGTTGCTACACCAGGAGCTCGGATTGCAAGCTTTTTCATTTTCCTCGGACCAAAGTGTTGGACAAGTCCAATCATTCAGCTAGACTGCAAAGCACTTTGATAGTGTACTGCAGCTAATGATGTACAGCAGGAACTCCCAGGCCACAAGTTCTCAGAAGTCTGAGCCCCCAGCAGTGGTCGTTAATGCTGACCTTTTTATAGGCTTCAGAAAGACCATTCCGAGGTGGTCGAGATTTTATAGTTAATATCACGGCTGTTAACTTAAGCTAGGACCTTTTACCAGAGCAAAAATAAGATGATTGTGTGTGTGAGTATGTGTGTGTGTGTGTGTGTGTGTGTGTGTGCATGTGTGCGTGCGTGTGTGATTATGCATTTAATTACATTAGCAATGTGTGATAATTAATATGTAATAATTCATATTGCAACAATGACTCCACTGTTCCATTGTTTAACAGAGAATGTCATTTTATATTCATGTGGGGTAAATATTTGTACCAGAACAGGCGTACAATCTTTATAGCCTACATGTTCTCCTCTTTGAACAAGTGTTGTGCTGGAGTCATGGAGACTATTTCCCTTTTCATGCTCTGATGGCTGTCCCCTTATTTATTTTACATAATGCATTTTGAGGCAAATTAAATCCCATTCTGCACATAATTAAATACCTACCAAGCCAGAAATTGCCAATAAACAAGTAAACAGGCAAAATGAAATGAACAGTCACAAAGACAGGACTAAATTTCAACAAATCCATTAAGGAGCCCTTGGGGTGATGAATATTGACAGCTGTGCTTTTTTTTTTTTTTGAGGCTGGGGGATTTGGTCCACTGCTTTTGAAAATCTCGGTGTCGCAGCTTGGCAAAAACCACCACCAGACAGTCGGAATACAATAAGATGTCCTGAGCCTTAAAGACACGAGGAGCGCGGTCGTGGCAGGAGCCGCACGCCCCATTTGTTTATTCGGGTAGCGCTTAAGAGCTCCAGAAAACCCCCGAGTGAAACCATCTGTCTGGAACGGAAGTCTTCCCGGTCGCTGCGGGAGAACGCGTCCCTACCGTTTTACCTAGGACTGGGGTACAGACGTGCACGCAGACATCGACTGGAGCTAACAGTGAAAGAGCGAGAACCGAGTGCAAAGAAATGCGCAACAAATATTGAAGAGACAGGAGAGCGGACCCAGCGGGTTATTGTGCCGTAGGGGCGAATCGCGCGAGGTCGTGTTTCGCATCCACTTAATCGGTGACGGACAGCCACGGAGGTGGGGGTGTGGCTGGTGGGACGGGTCGCAGCAGGGCTTGCGGCCGGGAGATGACACGTGGGCATGAGCGATTAGTCAGGAGCAATTAGGACACAGGAGGAGTTCCAAATTCCTTCGCTCTGTCAGAGCATTGCACACCATTAATCTGCAGCAGTGGGACTCCCTGGCAACGTGCCACCGAGAAATAACTCAAAGTTTTTCAATAGTTTTGACTAACTGTGCCATTAAAGTGATGGTGGAGGAGGATCTGGAATAAAGGGGGTTTTATCTGATGGAATACGGCTGTACAAGGTGCAGAATAATATGAATGTTATACAAAAAGAAAGACATGCAAATGTAGAACAGGCAGGTCCTTTGTACGGGCATTTCATGACTGTCATTTTACTGTCTGCAGACAAAAACACAAAACACAATGTCTTGCTTGACAAGAGAGCACTCCTATACACTCCTTTCACACACGCACACTCTTACACACCCACACACCCGCACACACACACATGCACACATACACACACACACTCACACCTATACACGCACACGCGCACGCATACACACACACACACACACACACACATGCAGACACGCACAAGCACAATTGGCTAAAGATAAAAGTGTTAACTGCTGTTCTGCAAAAGCTATCTTCTAACCCTTGGCACTGTGGGTCTGAGCACACTCGTGCTGAATAGCAAATCAGGTCTGAGGCCCCAGTGATAGAATGCAGAACAGAGGTGTGTGGCACCTAATTAAGGAGGAGGGGATTGAGGTTTCAGTAACTGCATTGTGCACAGAGGTAATCTTTGACCGCTGCGCCAGACTCCGTCGGTGCAGGGTGCTGTACAGTGGCCCACCAAGACGGAAAAGAACTGCCAGATTCGGTACCCGTCTCCGCTGTTCTCTTGACAGCCTTGTCACTGCCGAGCAGGCTGAGAGAATAACAGTCGCTGTGATTGCAAGGTCTTACATTGTTGCTTAGCCTGGTGTCAGCAGCAACATTCTTTTTTTAATTGCATGGGTTTCTCACTCCGAGACGAACTGAATGTTGCAAGCCTCCCCATAACTTGTCCTTTCAGATGTGGATTAATATTGCTTCGGAGACGTCGATGCTGCCAGACAATCGAAAAATAGCCCAATGTAAAGAAACACAAAAACCCAATTGAGCATACGCAAACATCATTATCTTTTGACATTAGGAGAGAATGGAAAAGTAAACACAAAGCCGGCCCCCTGTCACCGTCGGAATGTCTAAAAAAATAATAAGACATCAGAAAAGGCGCGGGACTTCATTTCGGGGCTGTCCTTTGAGTGCCTGCCTTGGAGCGGGAGCCCTCTTTCATGTGCCACCAGGAGATTACACTGCAGATGAGACTCCAGTCAGTGCCGGGGCCAAAACGCGAGCACACAGCACTCCATCCCTCAGCCTGGGCTCTCTCCCCTGCGCTGGGCTGTCCCCCGGCATGTTTTCCCATTAAATTCTATTAGGGCCATTTCATAAATTACTGTTTGTTGGGTTAGGCAAAGTTTTCTTTTCAAAGTTTTCCTGCACTGAAACTTTCCACTTTGTTTTAGTAGTTTGGACCCTCCCTGGTAACAGAATTAAAGAACTGAGGCAGTGTTAATAAAAACCCAACAGCGCATTGAGACCTTTTCTACAGCGAATCTGCACTGAGCAGAAGTTTCTCTTCGGCAGGCAGTAAAGCCTCAGGTTGGACATGCCAAGTATCAATTATTCAGCCTCTTAAAAACAGGATGAGGTCCAGGGCGGAGGATGGGTGGGGAGGGGGGGGGTGCATAGGCTAACACAGGCCACCTGCCCGGGGTGAACAATCCAGAACACAAGCAGAGCAGTCCTAAGACCCAGGCATCTCTGCTGGTCTTGTCCTTCTAATCAGCCATTAATTGGCTAGACCCCCCCCCCCCCCCCGCCTCTCCACCCGATGCGAGACTCCAGCAGACTGTGAGCTGCAGTGGTCGTGCACTTTCCTGTGCTGTCCTGCTGCATGGACCCAGCGTCTCCTCGCCTCCACGGGGCCCGCCCTGGCTGTTCCATATTCATTTCCGTCACTCGTTCGTAATGATCTGGAAAGGAGGCGGTCGCCTGGTGAGCAACAAACCAAAGAGACTGGGAGCTCTACTTACACCTGGTACTGCTTTTAGTTGGTTTTCATGGTGGAAAAGCATCCCAATTTTAAGCAATTGCTGTGGTTTTAAGTAAAATAAGTTGAGTCTGAACCCTGTTAACAAGTAATTATGATAATTCTATGAAAATGACACATAGGTTATGCCCCCACATTAATTAAGCAGGTATGAGTCATTGAAGGGGATCCTTACTAATATTTGAAAGGTTGTTAATCCTGAGAAGCAGGTTCAGTACCCTTAGCAGAACCAGTTAAAGATGTGTTCTCCCCCGTATTTACCATTTACCTGCCACCACTGAGCTCATCCAGTCTTCTTGAAATGGATGGAGTTTTTTTTGTGTTTTTTGGCGGGGAGGTGGGGGGGGTGGACCAGAAGTTCTCCATCTGTGGAAGCTGAATAGACCTCCCTTTCATACTGTAAATCATTGAGCCGACATCTGTAGAATCTGTGTATGAGGATTCCAATAGGGAGGTTGTCATATCATTTAAAAAAAATAAGTGCAAAGAGTGTAAAGCTGTAGAACACATGGTTGTGATGGGCTTTTGTGTTTTCACACATCTGAAGTGTTATTTCCTTTGCCGACAGTGTGTGATGTTACTCAAAAGGCAGATGTGCATAGCAGGAATGGGTGATCAGACCAGCAAAATAACAATGTATTGTCATGTTATTCTACCACTGTTGGCAATTCACAAAGACCAGTTTGTTCACTGTAAGCCTGTTTTAAACCAGGATCATATCTCCGAAGAAATGTTGGAACTACACCTGCTGTTACGCAATGTTGGAGTATATTTGTAAAGGTCTAGTTATGTTCTGTACTGCGTTTCGCGAATATGGTTTTGTCTGTTATACTGGGGGAACATGCAGCAGAGATTTCTGATCAGCTTAGTTTTTCATTTTCATTTTTTGTACCAGCAGACTTCACAGACAAATTTGGTAAGAACGCCAAAGCTGTACACACTGTATGGGTGGACGGGTGTGACCTTTTCACCAGATAGCCCCGCGTGGCTGACAGTTGACCTCGGGCGAGCGGGGCACACCGCCACTCGTGTCGCTGGAGCAAGCCCGGGATATCGGAATCTGGAAGCGGGGAGCCCGGCTCGAGCTTCGCACCGAGGGAAAGAAATCGATCCTGCGCCGGCGCACCCCAGGCAGTGAGAACTTCAGAGCGCGGGAGAGGAGGGGAGAAAAATCCATACACCTCTAGGATTATTCGTACATGTGTTTACAAAGCGCCACCCGGCCCACAGAGTCGGCGGGTGTAAGGGATGAGAGGCCGACCCTGGCAGCCGCTTCCAAGCGACTGCCAGAGATGACTGGAGGCCTCGCCGTCTTCTCCGAGCTGAGGACTGCAGGCCCACATTGGATCCGACAGCAAAGGACATCAAACAGAGAGAGAGCGGGGGGGGAAAATGAATCAGAAAACTTTATTTCGATCGATAGAGGGATGAGTCACATTCTGCACAATGCAGGTGTGAGATGGAATGACAGCCAAATGCATGCTGTCTGGTTTTGGGAAGACTGTGTCGGAGGCATGGAGGATCAAATTTGAGTTGAGGTCAGAGGGTAGCCAATTAATTATATAAATGGCAAATACATTACAGCATTCTACCTGATCATAATATTGATGATAATACGTATTTTCAGGTTAAGCTGTTTTTCAGGTTTTAAGATTTTAAACTAAAAATAAGCAGTTTTTCAGGTGAGCAGCTGCTGGTGCCCATTGATCTGTGTGCACTCTGGAGTTTGCAGGCCTCAGTCAGTGGCAGCCTTATCCACTGAGGGATCCGATATATCTGGTGCAGCTGTTGATGAATTCAAAAACAAACATGCGCACCGCGAGAGTGGAATCCCACAGGGACCAAAAACCCAGAGCTTCTGCTCACCAGCAGTCCCTTTGGTAAACATTCTGGTTTCCGCAGAACTACCATTATAGCTCCGAGCTCTCTCTCCCTCTCTCCCTCTCTCCTTCTCTCCTTCTCTCCCCATCGCCCTCGTTAGATCCCCTGGAAAAAGTATGAGGCAGGAACTGCAAACGATCAGTGTTCTTTATTCTGCAGTTCTTTATTCAAGTCAGTTCGCTCAACAAGATGCATGTTCCAAGTCCCACCGAGAGGCATTTACAGCTCTCATATCACTCTGAGCATTTATAACATTCATATTACTCGGCGTTTACCTTCAGCTTAGCAAATCATCATTTGTTACCTTCACTGCTCCCCCAAATAAGGGTTGATTTACTGTTTTAGAGAAAGAGCGAGCTTGGGCCCCCTCACATCTAAACTAGAATGTAGTAATGTCATAATTATGTGGTAATTATGAACTATGGACAATATTTAATAATTATGTTAATAAAAACACACACATATATAAAAATGTAACATTTTAACTCCAACATTCCACCCTTTAAACATATAGGAATATAATAAACATTAGTTTAGCAGTCAAAGGTGAAAATATCAGGACTCTCTCATTTAAGATGGCTTGACCAGCCTGTTCTCTTTTATTTTGTATAGCGATGTATCAGAGAAACAGAAACCAGGCCTGAACCCCCAAAGACACAACCCATAACCAACATCCCAGTTTTAGTAATACAGAAATACCCTTTATATGTATGTGACAACTTGGATGCTGGTGGTATGTGTGTAACATTTGAAGAAATAATCAAATAAGACCCAGTTTGGTCAGAGCAATTAAAAGGCTTCCGTAATATATTAAATAAGGTTTGTCCACCTTGATTGTGGGGGTCATATCTGATGTTTTGTTGAATCCGAGTAATTGCTGAAAAGGTCATTGTGGAGGTATTGGTATCATTATGGCCAGGGAGATGACCTCAGCCTGGGAGATGACCTCACTGATGGTCTGAGTGGTCTCCTGGCCACAGGCATTACTGATCACCCAGAGACTGTGCAGAGACAAATATGGCTTCATGCAACATGAACGCATGCGCATATGCACATCCACAAACACACACATACACACACATGCAGAATGCTCACACACACACACATACACATACATGCACAATGCACACACGCACACACACACACACACACATACACATACATGCAGAATGCACACACACATGCAGAATGCTCACACACACACATACACATACATGCACAATGCACACACACACACACACACACACACGCAGAATGTTCGCACACACACATACACATACATGCACAATGCCCACACACACATACACACACATGCAGAATGCACACACACACACACATACACACACATGCACAATGCACACGCACACATACACACAAAAACACCTCTGTATCTTGTTTTTTTTCTATTGTAAGTCTAGATGAAAGAATCAACAGATGAAAATTGCGAGGCCAGCATGGAGGCGATATCCCCTTTAATAGCGCATCATTTAGCCACTAATTCATTCACTCTTCTGAAGTAATAATTTCTGCACGGTTCACAGAGTAATCTTGTGAGTTCCATTAAAGCATTCAATGATGCGCCCAGTTTATACCACCAGATCTGACACTCTATTTGAAAGCTTTTCAGGGGATGCTCTCTTTTGTGCTCTGCTTTGTTCACTTTTTTTGAGTAAGCGCGAGGGTAATGGGTAGAGACTGGAGAGAGAAACAAGCCTTTGTTCTATTTTTGTGCAAATGCAATGGGACTTCCACCCCCCCAGTGAGCTCAGTTTTGGGAACACCCACCCTGTTTTGTAGTTAGATTAATACCTTGGTTAATAAATAGTCACGACGGCGGTGACGCACAGGTTTCTGTTTGTGCACTCCTTTTACAGCTCACATTAGACCAGTAATGAAAGGAAGGGAACAGCAAGGAAAATAAGCACGACCAATAAGGCCCCTCATCGGAGCAGATCTTGCTGGACTAGGGTGTTTAGTGAACAGGACGGATAGGGAAGATCCATCCCGTAATGTAATGTAATGTAATGGGAAGAGGAAGAGGAAGTTACTCAGGTACTGTGCGAAGGAGGGCTTGTAGACAACACAACCAGGCAGGACTGAGAGGTGGCCCGTTACCTGTGCTGGCTCTATCCCATAATGCCATCTCTCCAGTATGCCTCCATACAGCTGGTCCTCATTTGCATTCATTGGATGTAGTATTAGCAGGCTTATCTTGATTGACATTATTTGAGAAGAGCAGCAATGCAATTTTTTTTGTGTGAGAGTGTGCATGAGAGCTAAAGCCCCTTTTTTGTATTGGAGAATGTCTCACCTCAGACGAAGACAGACATCTAACGCGCTTCCTTTTCTTTGCATTGCTCTAGACAGCTTTGAAGGGATCAAGAAGAGGTGAGCGAGATTTGAATAAAGGGGAAAAGATTGGGCGTCGCAGCTATTTCTTGTGAAAGAACAGAACAGTTGGTTTATTATTGGAATTCTCTCTGTTGAATGAATACATTTTGAAAAAATAAAGAATCAGACTTGAGCTGCTGTGGTACAACTGAAAATTGAACTTTCAACATTTAGCATTTGTTGTGGATTTAGTTTTGTCCAACAAGAATTTAAGTTTTGCACCCTGTACAAGCCTTATCTGTCTGGTTCTGTAACATCTGTAACACCTTAACGAAATGTAATAAAACCCCAAGATGCTTTACCCATATGAACTATTTCCTGAACTGCAAAGCAGTGGTCAGCTCATTCCAAAGTTTATCTGCACCTTCTTTTCTTTGGAAGCTGTGTCAAAGGAAATGGAAACCAAAGTTTCACACAAATCATAACCTAAATAGAGACCAGAATGTGAATCAACACACTGCCAAATAAAATTATTTCCAATCAGTAGGTTGTGGAACTAACTCATGCAATAAAGCGTAATATGTTTTCCAGGTGGAAATGCACCATTATCTGTTCAGCTTTGTTTTTGCTTCTTCATTTGCCTAATACTCTCAAAACGTTTCTGCACGGTTAGTTTAATATCACAAGCGTTTATGCTTTACACAAAGCTGTAACGAAATTGAGAAAGAAAAAAGATTGAAATTGAAAGGATTTTCTTTTTGTCCTTTCATTTTTTTCACGTTATTATTGACTTACAGTTCAATCCCTTTTCTCGTCCTCTAAGGCAATCTCAAGATGCAACGAGTGGGAAGGGTTTTTATGTCCGTGCATAGCCTACCGTATCTCGTCTTTCACACGAAGCTTGACCCACGAGACCGATCTGTCATTAGCCACCCGGGGTCGTGCCGCGCTCGCCTTGATGTCCGCTCTTCATACCTGAACCCGGCAGAATTCTCGGCTGAGTGCATTTTCTACCATCACATCGTCCCCGCCGCGCGTCGCAATTGTCCGCCCACCTCTCCGGCAAGACAGCGGGGACCCTGACCACCTCCGTGTCTATTTATCTCTGCCCACTTCAAATGAAGCCTGTTCTGATATCCTTTCTTCCGCTGATTGCCCAGGGGCAAATGTCGTCTAAAAAGCAATGTGCACCGTACAGAAATGTTAATTGACACCCCAGAAGCATTTTTGTACGTTTCTAAAGTTTAAAAAACCTGGGAAAATGAGCTTAGAAGACGTTAGCAGAGAGATTTCAGGAGTGAAAATGAAGCTAGCTATGCACATAAAAGAGGATTTTTACTAACAAAAGAAACCACATTTTCTCCATTCAATAATCTCTCAATAAAGAATAAAATGTGTTGAATTTGTAATATCATTTTTCCAGTACCTATTTTACAAGGGCAAATGAATGAACATTGACAGAGCAAAATGTTTAATATAAAAACAGCTCTAACAGTACACTTGGTACTTACTGGACTAATGCAAACTCAAGGTTATTAGGGTGATTTAACACAAGACTTATACTGCATATGTAATGCAAAGCATCGCTGCAACATGCTAAGAAAAGTTAATAGCCATTTTGTACCTAGTTTTCTCTATGATAGAATCCACCCCCAGTAAAAACTGTACTTTACTCAACCTTATCAGAATAAGAAAAGCAGATTTCCACAATCAAGGCAACTGGATGAACATTTTCTCATTTAACTTAAGCACTTAATTAAATCTTTCCTCAAGGGAAGAGAAGGATTTCTTAACCCTCTTAATGCCATTGTCAGTAAGATACTCTGTGTGCCCACACGCAGTCCACAAAGGTGCTTCCACACACCATACGCAGCTAAAACCATACATTGTTCTGCAATGCACTGCTTTACATTACATTAATTCAGCAGAAGCTTTTATCCAGAGTGACTCGCCATTTAGGGTAAAGAGAAGGGCATTCATCTGATTGAGCACTGAACTAGGGGCCGTGTAGTGTACATGATGAAAGGTGGCACCAATTGAGCTCTCCTGTAGCATGTTGGTTTTGTACATACTGTCAGAAGACCAGCAGAAGTCACAGAAAAAATGGCATGCTAAAAGATTCATTATTGATACATATTCTATTGCAATTTAATACGAACAAACAATAGTATGACCCATGATAGGGGAAAGGTTTATCAGAATGCATAGCAACAATTGGCATGAGATGCCTCTTGAAGGTATCTGAGTGGAAAAGAAGGGTCACCACAGCACTGCAGGGGCAGATGCATGTCATCATTCCTGCACAGCCAATCATTTCTTTCATCACATTATTCATTCTATGCATCGTGTCTAATAATAATCAAAAAAATTATATTATCATTATTATTTTGTACATTCTTCCAGTTTATGTATACATAATTTGAGGGATTAGAGTACTGTATGCCAAAGAACAGAGCTCAATTCTTCATGCCATCTTTGCAGCTGTTCTCAAGGTCGCAGTGGACATTCAGAGCCATCAAAGCACACTCCAGTGCAACTGTCAGCAGACCTTCCAAACCCGACCGTGAACTCTTAATTATGGCTGATTGTTTTATTGTAATTATGTTCTTTTTTGTCTGGGGTAACAGAACTAAATTTGCACGTTTTGATTTTCTCATTGGTGTGGTGAAGCCAAAAGCTTTGCAGGGCCTGCAGAATAATTAGATCTTAATTCTTTTCTGAGCGAGTTTCAGTCAGTTTCAGACGGGATAATCTGTAGAAAACGGCAAGAGACATTTGGTTTGTTTTCACACATTCTGCTGCAGAGTACATTTTGCTGTTGTGACAACACAACTCTGCCTCAGGTGTTGCCAGACACTGGAATGTCTACACTTGGATATTTTTTGTGGAAACTGTATTTTTTTTTTTTTTTCGAACAAGGATGTCTTAAATTCTCTTCCTTATTTAGGCGCATACATCTGGGAACACTTAAATGTATCTACATATAATACATGTGTGAGATATAACCAATTGGCAAATGGGTTTCTTTTTCTGTGATTAGCATGATTGCACTGTGTTCAGATGTAGAAACAACAATCTTCCGTGTGAGTATAGAGGTCGTACACCGCAGCCCTAAATGATCATAATCAATGCTATGTGTTAAAGGCAGGCAAAATAACAGTCAATGGGCTGAACACACAGCCAGAACCTTGAATAAATTTGCCTGAGAGCATGAAATTTGGTACAGGGCCTCGTCTGGAATTTCTTTTTCTTTTTTTCTTCTCTTTTTTTTTTTTTTTGAGAGTGCAGTTTAATTTTGAAGCAGTTTTCATCCCTGATTATTTCTTTGCTCCCAATTTGAGATGCCACATCTTTAGACCTGTCTCATCACTGCAACTTCCTCAATCAAGCTGAGTGAGCTGAACAAGCATGCATTCTCCTCCTCCAGCAGCCAGTGCTGTTTTTTTTCCTTTTCACTCATGCCAGTCGTCAGTTGAGCTGCACAGTCAACACACTCTGCAGTAGGCTAGTGGCCTTCATGAGCCATTAGCCCGGCCAGAACTGCAGGCGCACGGCCAGAGAAGTTTCACTCGTAATGCCTACTAGAGCCCTCCCTCTCTGGGTGATGTCATGGTCGAATGTCCACCCCTGCCCCCGGCACAGCCGTGATTTCATTCAAGATCACAAGGACCACGACCACGGAACACTGAAACCATGCACGTCAGCAAGGTGAGCCACCATTCTGAACATTTCTGCCTTATACCTATGAAAGAAAGAAAGACCAAGATCAGGAGCTAAAGCTCCCATTTCTTTGTTGAATTGTAGAATTGTAGAATCCCGTAATCCCAGTCCAGTTTTTCCTATAAGCCTCAACTAGATATGTGATCAAGTGAAGCAAGACAGCTAGCTGGCTGTCAAGCTAGTTTTTGGGGGTCCAGCTTGCTACAGCAGCCAAGCTAATTTCACTCAGAACTCCTGCAAAGTTTCAGGCCCAGTTCTATTCTTAAAAAGATATATAAGTTGTTCTAAAGCTGCATCTGAGTTAGGATACCTATGAATGGCCAGAGATGCCCCACAGACTTTTGGACTGCGGCATATATATATATATTTTTTCATCCCCTCTGGGTGAAATTAAATCAAATCCAACATTCCACACGCTTTTATATCCCTTACTATTGTGTGCCAATATTGCCAGCGTGCATACTGAAGTGCTTGTAGACCCTGGACATTGACATCTCTTGCCTCAGCATCCTAACAACCATTTCCCATGACATTTTTCAACCATAATTACTGTACTCTAATGAAAAATTGCCATCATTTTCACAGCCATAACCAAATTTGCACGTCTGCAAATCTGTCTACCAATAATGGTGTGCTAAAAATACTGACACAACCCAGTTTTGCTATTTAAATAATGCGAATTTGAATGCATTCCTAACACATTATTGGTAATTATCTTTTTATGCACATATAACTCTGGAAATGCTGGAGCCATATTTTAAAGCCTGTCATCGGGTTGTTAGATTGCACACTGCTAAATAACAATGCTCCAGTCTTCCTCCTCTTGTTTTCTGCAGTCTCCTCCCTTTGGACTAATTCTGTACTTTTCCTGCCAAGGTGCTGAAAGTGAATATGATTATACGCAGCATCATCACTTCAGTTATATGTTTTTCTACCATGCCATTATGCTTATAAATAAAAATAACAAGGCACAGGAAAGAGAAGGCAGAACTTCATTGCTCCCCGAAATCAGTAACACACTTGATAAAGAATATAGAATAACTAGAAAATTCCTGCAGAAATTGTGAAGTGTGGTTGCTGGCAATGCAAAGTCGACTTTGTGCCAAACAGAGTGAACAGTGTCTGTAGTATGAGCAGAGACAGAGTATTGTGTATGTGCTATAACATCATGGCAACAAGTTGATTTGTGACACATATTTACAGAGCAAAATTAACTTCATCAAAACTTGATATCTCAGTGTTTTATTCAGGGTGTGAGGTTGCTAGGGTGTTGCTAGGTGGTTGCTATGGAGTTCTATGCGGTTGCTAGGGTGTTGCTATGTGGTTGCTATGGAGTTCTAGGCGGTTGCTAGGGTGTTGCTATGTGGTTGCTATGGGGTTCAAGGCAGTTGCTAGGGTGTTTTAGGTGGTTGCTAGGGTGTCGCTGGGTGGTTGCAATGGAGTTCTAGGCGGTTCCTAGGGTGTTCTAGGTATTTGCTAGGGTGTTGCTAGGTGGTTGCAATGTAGTTCTAGGCAGTTGCTAGGGTGTTGCAAGGTGGTTGCTATGGAGTTCTAGGCAGTTGCTAAGGTGTTCTAGCTGGTTGATAGGGTGTTGCTAGGCGGTTGCTATGTAGTGTGAGGCTGTTGCTAGGGTGTTGCTAGGTGGTTGATATGGTATTCTAGGCAGTTGCTAGGGTGTTATCGGTGGATAGTAAGGTGTCGCTAGGTGGCTGCTATGGTGTTCTAGGTGGTTGCTAGGGTGTTGTATGCGGTTGCTAAGGTGTTCTAGAAGGTTAGGGTTAGGCTAGGGGAGGGCTAGGGTTACAGCTAGGGTTAGGGTTTTTGTCACAGCTGGGGTTACAACTATGATTAGTGTTAGGGTTACAGCTAGGATTAGGGTTAGAACTAGAGTTAGGGTTAGGGTTACAAGTAGTATAAGGGATTGTGTTAGGGTTACAGCTTGGGTTAGGGTTAGGGTTAGAGCTAGGGTTAGGGTTAGGGTTACTGCTAGGGTTAGGGTTAGGGTTACAGTTAGGCTAAGGGTTAGGGTACAGCTAGGGTTAGGGTTAGGTTTACAGCTAGGGTTAGGGTTAGAGTTACAGCTAGGGTTAGGGTTTCAGCTATGGTTAGGGTTAGGGTTAAGGTTACAGCTAGGGCTAGGGTCAGGGTTAGGGTTACATCTAGGGTTAGGGATAGGGTTAGGTTTGGGGTTACAGCTGGGGTTAGGGTTAGGGTTACTGTTAGGGTTAGGGTTAGGGTTACAGCTAAGGTTAGGGTTAGAGTTACAGCGAGGGTTAGGGTTTGGGTTTCAGCTATGGTCAGGGTTAGAGCTAGGGTTAGGGTTAGGGTTACAGCTAGGGTTAGGGTTAGGGTTTCAGCTATGGTTAGGGTTAGGGATACAGCTAGGGTTAAGGTTATAGCTAGGGTTAGGGTTAGGGTTACAGCTAGGGTTAGGGTTAGAGTTACTGCTAGGGTTAGGGTTAGGGTTACAGCTCGGTTTAGGGTTAGGGTTATCCCTGGGGTTAGGGTTATGGTTACAGCTAGGGTTAGGGTTAGGGTTAGGGTTTGCGTTAGCTATGGTTAGGGTTAGGGTTTCTGCTCGGGTTAGGGTTAGGGTTACAGCTAGGGTTAAGGTTAGGGTTAGGGTTATGTTTAGGGTTACAGTCCCTGTTGGGGTTACAGATAGGGTTTGGTTTCAGTTACACCTAGGGTTAGGGTTTGGGTTACAGCTATGGTTAGGATTATGGCTAATGTTAGGGTTACTGCTATGGTTAGGGCTAGGGTTAGGGTTACAGTTAGGGTTAGGTTTAGGGTTTTAGTTACAGCTATGGTTAGGTTTATGGTTACAGCTAGGTTTTAGGTTACGTTAGCATTTATTGCTAGGGTTAAGGTTACAGCTCAGGTTAGGGTTAAGGTTACAGCTCAAGTTAGGGTTACAGCTAGGGTTAGGTTTAGGTTTACAACTAGGATTAGAGTTAGGGTTAGGGTTACAGCTAGGGTTAGGGTTCACCAATGAACAATTGACTCTACCAAGTCTACAACTCTCTTTAACAAGCAGTTCGAAAGCTCTGAAATAATAAACATTTTCAATTAAAATTAATGGCTGAATGTTTACCCTCGTGATGTCACAGTGCTCTGTCTTCAGCTACTAGAGGGCATTGTGATGTCACGAAGGTCAACATTCTTCCATTCATTGTCTATGGGGCAAAATTGCCCACAAGAAGTCGAATTTTTCAGAGACCATGCACCGAAACTTTCCACAAAGTAATAGCACACCATTCCCGGTGAAGCTGCACGATTTTACATATTGCATGTGTATGTGGTGCGAAAACTCTGGGAGGAGTAGCATTCCAAAAAATGGGTGGAATAAAAAAGAATAATATGTGAGATAATAGTAGTGTAATTGCCAAAGGAAACCACATTAATTAACACAAATACTGGGCTGTGTGTTCATTCTCAAATGTAGAAAATATTCTACTTGAATAATTATTCAATGGAATCAACTAAAATAAAACTTTCCTCATTATTTATTTCCCAAACAAATATGTGTCATAAATATTCACACCCCAATTGCTGTACCCTGTGAGCCCTCCCTTCACAGCACTACTGAATGGTGTTCTGTAGTGTGACAATATTTATGGGAGAATTTTGATCATACATCCATACAGAATTTTTGACAATCCATAAGATCCTTCACTCTGTGCTTGTGGACTGGCCAGTTCAATTCAGAGCAGTCATTATAGATCTGTTTCAATTCTAGAGACAGATTGCCATTGCAGAATGTTTTGGTTAGTTTATTATTTCTTGGTTTATTTTGAGGAATGCTTGAGATCATTGCCTTGCTGAAATCCATTTGTGGCAGTTTGTGTGTCCTGGTTTTTGGCCAAAATGATTTTGGTACTTTCAAGTGACCCTGAAGCAAAACAACCACATAACACCAAAGATCCATCACAATATTTCACTGTTGGTATGATGTCCTTTTCAACATTCAGTAAGTATACTTCTTCTGACACCACACCCACCGCTTGTGTGTGTGGCCAGACATCTCAACAGACCAAAAACACCCTGTTCCAATCAAAGTTCCAAAAGCATTAAACAAACTCTAGACATTTAATTTTGTTTATTGCACTCAACAGAGACTTTCTTTAACTGGCAATGCTTCCAAAAAGCCTACTGGCATGGCATCTGATAGTAGTTTTGGAGCCCAAATCCCCAAGATGTAGGCAAGTTTTTTAGATTTCCAATCGTGTCCCTTTGGGGATTTCTTTGTCTCCCAAACCATCTGCCTGACTACGTGTGGGGGGCTCTTCTATCCTCTACCAGGCAGGCTTAGCACTGTTCCAGCAGTTTCATACTTATTATTTATTGACCTTACAGTACCAAACTTTATGTTGTTTGCTCTGCCTTTCCCACGGTGAGGGATTTTACATGCCCCTCATTTTTACATCCCGATGAAAAATGACTCTATTGGAGGTCATAGTACAGTTTTTCTAATACTGAGATTAACTCATAAAGTAGCATGTCATGAGGTTTTGTTTTTGTTGGAAACAATCATTAGGGTGGCTTCATAGTGGGTCCAGGTAATAGAGCACTGAGCAGACTCCACAGTCCAGGTAATGGAGTACTGAGCAGACTCTACAGTCCAGGTAATGGAGTACTGTGCAGACTCCACGGTCCAGGTAATGGAGTACTGAGCAGGTTCCACAGTCCAGGTGACGGAGTAGGCTTCATAGTTGTCTACCAGTTGTCTGAAAATAGACAGCAGCGCTTCCACCTCTGTGCCAGGACAAAAGGAGAGGAGAAAATGGTGATTGAATGAAAACCCTCCTGCTGAGTGTTTTTTGAATTACACAGCTTTGGAAAATGAAAGCTGTGTAATTCAAAGTGTGTGACTGAGCAGCGCTATTTATCAATAAGACCATGGACTAGTTCACCCACAGGGCAGAAGAAAGGCCCTGCAGTGACTTTTATGTGGTTTCAACACCTGTGCCTTTCACACACTTGCACTATTTACTGACAACATTTTGCATTCACACTTGAGACAAAAGGCAGAAGGACTCATTGGATTTAAGAGTGTGTGTTTGTGCGTGCGCGTGTGTGTACGTTTGTGTGTGTGTGTGCTTGTGTGTATGTATGTGTGTCTGTGTGTGCGTGTGTGCTCATGTGTGTGTGTGTGTGCGTGCGTGCGTGTGTGTGACGAGGAGTACTTTTAAGGCCTTTAGCTGTGTAAAAAGAGCTAGCGTGCCATGCCTGTTTATTATGAAGCTCTTCACAGAAAGCAAAAGGCTGAAGGCAGCCCGGTTTTCTGATGCAATCGAAATTCACATCACATGGACTCTATTATTTATTCTGCTGAATGAGCTAAATCATTGTCCAATGATCCTCTTGTATTCAAGGTTCAATGTGCATAAGCTTGATCATCGATTTACATAAACAAAAATCTACCCGCATTAAAACCTGTTTCCCCAGACTAAAATGCATAGCAGTGCTTTCATAACACATTGCTTAACTATTATGTCAAACCTCCCCTTTTAAGAACACATATTCTTTTGTAAGTTAAGTGAATTCTAAAACAAATGAAAGATAAAACAATTACTGTGTGTATGTATACGTGAGTGTGACTTGTAACACATGTGCATTTGTGAGTACCCATGTGTGTTTCTGTGTATCCCAGTAACAATGGAACATGCTGCTCTTGACACCACCTTTACATCAAGCCTACTTTCATAATAAAATGAAGTGGAAGCTGTCTGGTGAGTCAGCTGAGATGTAACAATAGCATTTATAATTTGGCACCTTAATGAAAGTTAATGTTTCTTCTGTATTCAGTCCACAGTTTTTAGAATCTGGAGGTCCTTCATGTTTATACATATTTTAAACATTGCGTTAATGGTGCTGCTCTTTATAAACATTATTTCAGAAAAACGTGGGAGCGCTAGCTTGCGGCAGTGAGTCCAACAGGCTACGGGAAACCTTGCATCATTCCCACTCCAAGTTTGCCCCCTGCTGGCCAAAGAAGGTAAAGCCATCCAAACCTGTCTGCCAAAGATGCATAAGCTTGTTTACTCAAACACAGCGCCAGCGCTATCCTTGGAAATACGGATCAGATTAATGTATTCTACCCTTGCCTATTCACATTGAAAGCCTTTGCATTTAGTTATCACTTTATAGGATTTTAATGGTTTTTTGTTGGTCAATTTATTTTCATCCATGTGAGCTAATGCATTACAAAAATGCACCCCCTGTCATTGTCCCAACAGGATTGTTTGTTCCTGAATGATAGCTCCTTCTAAGGCATTTTAGTTTCCCTCTTCAAGTGCAGAAGTCATGTTTCCCAGAATGCCAAGCAGTGCTGCAGAGCCACTACCAGCTGAGCAGCATCTTCTGAGCTGATCCTGGGACATTATTTTTGATTTTGTTAAACTCATTAATCACCTTCCAGCCAAGTGCATAAGAAATGCATCATAATTAACTGGTTTTGAAAGCCTGATGGACATTAGTTTTCCAGAAATTTGATACCATCTGCTCTGTCCTTGTGTTTGTAGCATAACCCATTTGACAATAAGCACTAAGGCCTGGAGTAATTTTCTTCACTTTTTCATTATGTGTTAATAAAAAGCCATTGTGTTCTGTAGTTTGGACATGCAAGATACAAGTTATTCATATGACCATATGTCTAAGAAGGAAACATCTGAAAAACATCTGTGTGTAAGTGTGTGCGTGTGTGTGTGTGTGTGTGTGGGTGTGTGGGTGGGTGGGTGCGTGTGTGTGCGTGTGTGTGCGTGCGCGCGCGTGTGTGTATGTGTGTGGCAAACTGCTTTGAGTGTTGTTTTAAAAATATTTTATAAACCCCAAAAAATAACTGGTCAGCAAAAATAATTTTGTTTTAATAATCTTGCAAAATGGCAAAAATATTCCAGAGAATAATAACTCTCAAACATTTTGATATATTCATGTAAAGTTGCTGTACGTGATCTTCTGCAGGGCATATAAATGACAGCCTTATTTTGAAGCTATTTTATATAAGTGAGAGGACAAGGTTTGAGGAATCGCTTTCAAGTTATGTCTATGGTTATATCGGAGATGAGGGGGCGACATAGCTCAGGAGGTAAGAGCGGTTGTCTGGCAGTCAGAGGGTTGCTGGTTCAATCCCCACCCTGGGCGTGTCAAAGTGTCCCTGAGCAAGACCCCTAACTGCTCTGCTTTAAAATTAAATTGTTTTAATTAGGAGTTATAATTAATTATTGAGTTGTCTCCCACTCTTGTCCTGATAGATCAGGAGGCAATGTTGATGGAATAGCAGGTGTCTGGATTTAGAGCAACAGAGAGAGGTGTCACTGCCACACACATCTCCCAGCATTCCCTTGGCTTCATTAGGCAATATCATCTTTTCATATAGCTATATAAATGCAGTCCACTTACCAGATGACTGATTTCATAAGGTTGCATGAACTAATTCCCAATATTAGTAACAATGGCTATTGAGATATAATTAATAGTATAATCCTATACTATTACCAATATTAGTCCTGTATTTGCATCACAGTAGCTTGCTTTTAAGCATCTGTTAGTTTAACTTTATTGTTGTTTCATTGTTTATCATTATTATAATTATTAGTAGTAGTAGTATTAGCATCCATTAAGAACCCTAAAGACTTTTTCTTAATGTGAAAAATCACTCTCATTTCATTATTCACTCTATACCATGTGAAACCGCAATTTGGTGAGATGACACTGCCTTTTTTTTTGGTTTGTCCACGTCGTCTTCCTGCAGCAACTGCCGCCATTCCGACCAAAGCAATGTGAGTGCATTCCTGTGCAGAGGAATAAAAGTTAGCAGCTTCAGTGCACAAGGGGCAGGCCTCTCTCCAGATTCTGTTTATGTCCCATCTGGGAGTTAAAAGCACTGAAATGTCATTATCTCTTTGTTTGGGAAGCAACTCTTTCAGCACCCTCAGGTGTGGAGAGGCATGACGATGGATAAACAGATAAGCAACAGATAGAGATGAGAAGATAGACAGACAGATGAAGAGATAGATAAAGGCAGAGATAGACGAGGACAGACAGATACATTCATAAACATCAAAATGAAAAGAAAGACAGAATATTCAAACAGACACAGAGACAGAGTGAAAGGCAACTACTTTGAGGTCAACAGACAGCACATAAGAGGCATGGTAGAATCAGTCTGCATGCCTAGGGCCGTGGTTTATGACAGCAGGGACAGTGTCGGAGCAGTAAAGAAGTAGGCAGCTCATCAGCACTCTGGTCGAAGGTAAGTTCATTGTTTATTTATTTAACCTTCATTTACCCATGGTAGGTTCGCTGAGCACGGATGCTCTTTTGCAGGAACGCCCTGCTTCACACTCATACACATTAACACCTGGGAGCTGCCCAGTACAACCATAATCCTCTATTGTTGGCCACTGAGCAGCTCCACTGGAGGGAGAGAACATTTTTTAGCCAATTAAATCAGGGGATGATTAGGTGGCAAGTTTTTTGCGAGAGTCAGATCTGGGATTATAGCCAGGACACCGGGGAACTCCCTACTCTTTTGCGAATAGTGTCATGGGATCTTTAATGACCACAGTGAGTCAGGACCTCAGTTTGACGTCTCATCTGAAAGACGGCATCTCCTACAGCACATTGTCCCTGTCACAGCACTGGGGCATTATGGTTTATTTGACCGGAGGGAAGATTGCCCCCTGCTGGCCCACCAACACCACTTCCAGCAGCAACTCAGTATTCCCTGGTGGTCTCCCATCCAAGTACTAGCCAAGCCCACACTTGCTTAGCTTCAGCCAGTCGGCAGGAGCAGAGTGCGTGGTGGTATGGCTGCTGGCATTGTTGCTGGACAAGGTGATACTGGTGTTACTTCAAGCAAGGTTTTAAGGATTAGTTACCCATTATAATTAATTTCCAGTTCAAATTATACAACAAACAACCAGGGTTTACAGAACACAATGGAGAGATTCCTTCCATGCCTTTTCTCTGTTTCCTTCATGATGGAGTCTGTAACCTCTTCTGTGTATCTGTTTTTGACACCCATGGAAAATTCATACCACATTCAAACCTACAGTATAATGGCAGCAAAGAGACAATTAGCCATCTTAGTTTGATGGGTTATCTGAACCAGAACTGGCTGAAAGTCAAAGACAGTTTGGTTCCATTTCACACATTTAAACGAGATATAGTTTCATCCAAAATAGTCATTAAAATGAAAAATCATTTTGGTGCAGGGGAAGGCAGAATCTTCACAAGCTACTTCTTGCCACAGAAACCATTTCGTATGTGAGATTTCACCACACCCGCAGAGTAGAACAGAGATATGTGAGGAATGTATGTTTGTTATTTGAACAAATTCTCCACTGGGCTCCTGCAGTGATGGCAAAGATACACAAACAGTTTAGTTCAGTCAAATTCTGTAAGAATAGCACGACCAGAACAAACACAGTTAAAATGATTTAATGAAATGAAAATAATTATTCTCCCAGAATTTTGAGAAACTGTTCTCCCTCCACCATTAAAAAAAGACTGCATTTATTAAGCCCCCTGGATATATTCCTTTTTCTGACATAAATAAAATAATGTTTTTTTCTGTTTTTGGACTCTTAGATGTGCCACATTAAAAACAGGCTATTTCTGCCTCTAACTCCACCCCCCCCCCCCCCCCCTCCCCCCCCAATAGGGTCAGGCAGGCAGATGCAAGAATGGTAGCAATGAAAATAAAAACACAGGCTAGTCTGCAACTCAAAGGCTGAAAAATTAATTCCAGAGAAGAAACCATTTCATATTGTCAAAGCCCAGTTGTCAACCATTAAAACTTTAGAGAAAAGTTCCTTACCCGTTACAGCCTCAGTACTGTACTATCATTCAATTGTGCATTTCTCGTACAGCAATAAGGCTTTCTTCCTCATTTGTCAGATAGAACAGTATCAGTTTTTCATTTGAAAAGGTGTCAGAAAAGTTGTCTGGCTCAGTGATTGGCAATTGCGATTTGACAACGTTATAAAATGTATTCCATAGTGGAACTCTGCTGTCATGCTGAGCAACAGGCTCTACCTGAATTACTTCAGCAAATATTCAGCTGTGGACATGGATGATGAGTGAACAACTATGCTGTGTAATGTTGCCTGGTTGTGGGTGTGCACTATGCACAGTAGATGGTTTATTAATGATAGCAGGTCGAGCTGAGGGTGGTGTCCATGCAGCAGCTGCCCTGCAGGGTCCGAGGGAGTCCAGCAGCACAGAGGCGCTTTCAAAAGCAGCCAGCCTCTCCAGGTCCTGATCAATTCCAGATTCCAGCCCTGACAAACTGCACAAGCTGGACAGGGAATGCTCCAAATCACGGGGAATGAGGAAGGGAGGGAGAGACAGAGAGACAGAGAGAGAGAGAGAGAGAGAGAGAGGAGGGAGTGGGAGAGAGAGTGAGAGAGAAGAGGGCAGAGGAGGAGAGGGACTCACAGTGCAGTCTTCCAGCAGGGGTGTGTGTCCTTGACCCTTCCGAGCTGTTGGACCCGTTCTCTGCTGCGCGTTCTTGGCTCTGCAGGTGACTGAATCGCGCTAGGTCACCTGGTCACCATGCTGCACTGGAAGGTGCTGATCATTGCTGTCTTCTACTGCAGTATCTACACGTGTGCCAGTCAGCAACGAAGCAAAGGTAAGACCCAGGCGCTTGCACACCAGGAGATACGAGCAGTCAACCCTACTGGAGCATATGCAGCAGGCATCACAGCCTTAGAGTTTTATCCCATACTGCTCAGAGTGACATATAAATGGACAAGTGTATTGGAGTGGGGTGATTTCACAGAGCTGACAATTTATTCACAATAAACACCTCTAGTGTCCTGTGCAGGACAGAAGAGACATTTACTTTATTTAAAATATAACTGAGAAAGATTGTTTACAAGTGTGTGAGTTATTTTTATATATATATATATATAATATATATATTTATATATATTAGCTGCTTTCTAAGATTTATGATGCTGATGAAGCATTTTTTTAAACTCATTTGAAACCTGTCAAGCATGTGCATTGATTGTACATTGAATAGTTCTGAATAGCATAATGCATAGTTAGATAAGTCAGTAAGAATCCTCTCACATATTTGAGGGTGGTGAGGTCTGGGCAGGAAGACTGATCACATGGACTGCGTTCGAAGAAAAATACCAGCTATCTTGATGTGGCTATGACAACTTCTTATATTTGTTTAAGAAATTCTTAGTATTGTTGTCATAACAAATCTCGCTCCACCCAGTTTCGCAAGAGAAAATGTAACAGTTTCCATAATACTCAAGTTATTCCTTCTAGCTGTGATTGATTGCACCTGAATACATTGTAAATATAAAGTATTTAATTGAGATTGCAGCCTTTTTTTCCTCTTCAAAATTTGTCTGTTTTGTCTGAAGCACCTGTTGCTCATCTAAAAACTGACATTGAACTGATATCACAGTGAAGTGGAATGGGCATCAATGTGGAGAAGGCTTTTTCTCTTATGCAAACAAAGCCTAAGCTGTCATTAACAATGTACATCTATACTAGCATGCGTATGTCAGGGTAAGTGTCTGGGCACAGACACTTTCATAATGTTACCTCTGTCGTGCACAGCTTGTTTCTTCATAAGCCGTGGAAAGAATTTGCTCATTCAGGATAATCAATTCTCTAATCTAAACGTAATAAAATGTCCCCTGTTTTCTTTTGGGAAATCCAAAACGAACACACTACGTTGGCTAACTGGAAACTGTCGTCAAAGTATATCCATCTGAGGGAAAATATACTCTGAAGGCTTTAGAATGTAAGAAATTATGGACCTTTTGTATGTATTACAGTTATGGTTTTGTGTCATAGGTCAGGCTCTGTTTCTATCTTCAGGAGCTGCAGCAGGCATTGTCTGTGCAGTCTCAGGACATAGTGCATGTGACTGCGCTTCAGCATGTGTCATTTTAAATCATCCTCTCAGGAATTATGCTGCTAATGCAATAAATGGAGGCTGACTAAAAAACAGAAATGGTTTTACTTTGTATTTTGGTATATTTCAAGGTCATGGCTTGACAATGTATATC